>NC_081418.1:16756640-17072077 GCF_949786415.1 Peromyscus eremicus
ATAGCCTTTTAAGATGTAGCTCATTTTGTAGAGTGCTTGCTGAGTGAGGCAATGTGATAGCAGAATAGTCTTCTTTTAACTAACG
This sequence comes from Peromyscus eremicus, assembly GCF_949786415.1. Taxonomy (NCBI): domain Eukaryota; kingdom Metazoa; phylum Chordata; class Mammalia; order Rodentia; family Cricetidae; genus Peromyscus; species Peromyscus eremicus. Next base: position 16,756,726 of record NC_081418.1, read on the forward strand.
ATAATGCCTCACAATCATAATATGAAAACTCGTACAGAATCTTGGGAATGAGAGGAACATTTACAATCCCATAACTTAGGAGGCAGAGGCACCAGGATGATGAGTTCCAGACTAGCCTAGGTTACACAGGGGGAGACCCTTTCTCAAAATAACTAGACAAGCACCAAACTGGAACAGAAATGCAAAGTGCCTTAAATTGTGTTACCGTGTTTCTTCATAGAGTTAGGCTCATAGCACCAATAAATATATTCTATCCTTTGTTTGACCTCTTTGACACAGAGTGTGTAGTTTAGTGTAGTGTAGAAAGCACGGTGTGGTGTCTCCTCCCTGTTGTCTCAGCCCCTAGGAGTAGAAGACAGGAGGATCACTATGGGCTGCATAGTAAGGCCAGCCTGGTCTACAGAGTTAGACTTGTCTCAAAAACCTAAAAATAAAAACAATAAAAAACAGTTTAAAGAAGTAAAATGCAGACCTGGAAGAAAAATGGAAGCTATTCATCAGTGGGGTCATCATGCAGCATTTCATTTATCCCAGTCTGAGGTTTTGCTGTCCATGATTTTAGTTACCTGTGCTCAGCTATAGTCCATAATTTTGAATGGAAAGTTCAATAAACAAACTAAGTTTTCAATTGCACACCATTCAGAATCGCATGGGATTTCACCCCTCGGGCTCAGGATCTGAATCAGTCTTTTGCCCAGTCTGTTGGATCTGTATGCTGTACTTGCCTTTGATCAGTTAGTAGCCATCTGCTTATTAGGTCAGCCTTTACAATAGGATAAAACTAGTGCTCAAGTAACTTTGCTTTACTTGATAGTAGCATATTGATGTTGGGAGTTTGTTAGAGTGCATTGCTATAACTATCCAATTAGTTGTTAGTAATTTATAAACTGAACTTTATCACCTGTATATATAGAGAGAGATTAAAAGAAAAGTCCTTGGTATACATGCACTTACATACATATGGTATGTACTGTCCACAGGCTTCTAATGGAAGTCTTAGGACATGTCCTCTGTGAGTAAGGAAGAACTACTTTAGCACTTAGGATCAGCTAGGTGTTGAAACATCTCTTAATCTGATTACATAGTTCAAAGCATTTATATCTTGATGTGAAAAGGAGCTCTACACATTCAGGGACACCAAAACTTGACATCTTCAAGTAGTTTATCTCCATCCTAGCCAACCAATCGGAAAGGGAAGAATAGTTGTGACGTTTCTGAGCCCATCCAGATGTGTCATATATTATTCCTTCACGGATTCCATTGGCCAGATTGTAGCCAGGCAGCCACGCCTAAGTGTAACAGTTCTGCACTGTAACACCTTTGCACATAGTCATCTTTGCCACAGATACCGACGTCCTCACAAGTAAACTCTAGTTGAATTTTCCTGTTCAGCATTTGTCCATTCTATGATAATAACTTCTTGTTGTTTGTTTCTTTTGGGGGTTGTTGTTGTTGTTGTTGTCTAACAGTATGGACAGGCTGGCCTCCAGATCACAGCCATGTTTCAACCGCGCAAGTCCAGGCACATCCCCCTGTGCCTGGCCTGACAACTTGCTAAAGCATTTGTTTTGTATTTCTTCTATTAAAGCATTAGGTGCAGGATCCAAGTTTTCTAATGGTCTTCTCTCTTGTATTGTTTAGGTAGTATTGCTGACATTTACAGAGATAAGTTGTATTCGAGTGGAACAGTGGTCAGAGCTACCCTCCATTATGATATGTAAAGCTCTGCTTCGGAACTGTAAACTCAACTGTCTAGAAGATCATAGTCTTGCTGACACTCTGCTTTTCATAGGAGTATAGGTTATGCTATCTGATGTCAGATTTAGACCTTAAGTAATAAAATTGGCCTCAAGCAGAAGTACTAAATGTTTTATGATGTTTAATAAATAGTATTTAAATCTTAAAGACATGCTCTTAGACTTACTGTTAAAAAACATTTGGATTGGTTTTATGTATATGAATGTTTTGCCTGCATGTGTGTATGTGCACTACATGCTGGCCTGGTGCTATGGAGATCAGAGAAAGATGTTGGACCTCCTACAGCTGGAGTTACTGGCCATTGTGAGCCACCATATAGGTGCTGGGAATCAAACCAGTGTCCTCTGCGAGGGCAGCAAGTGCTTCAAACTCCTGAACTTAGGAGATTTAATGGGACCTGTTGAAAAAATAAAATTTCTAAAATAGTATATTACAAACTTGCTTGTCCTTATGACTTAGAGTTTTTGTTGCTGTGAAGAGTGACCATGGCAACTGTTATTAAAAAGAAAAAAAAACATTTAATTGTGATGGCTTGCTTATAGTTCAGAGGTTCAGTCCATCATGGCAGGGAGCATGGCAGTATGCAGGCAGAAGTGATGCTGAATCTGAGAGTGCTACATCTTGCAGGCAACAGGAAGTCAACTGACACACTGGGTGACATCTGAGTATGTGAAACCTCAAAGCCCGCCCCCACAGTGACACACTTCCTCCAGAAGGTGTGGCCCAGGTTAACGGTGTGCCCTCCAGCCTCCTCCAACAAGACCACACTTCCTCCAACAAGACCACACTTCCTCCAACAAGGCCATACCTCCTAATAGTGCCACTCCCCATGAGCGTATTCAGACTTACCACATCTTAGAATAAATACATATCGACAGATTGCTCTTAACTACTTTGGCAGTTCATCATCTTTTCTGTTCAGCACAGGCCATCTTCACCCAAGGATTTCCTCAGTGTAGATTTCTTCCTCCACAACACATCTTTGTTCCAAATGCAATATCTTCTATATAACACCTTTTTGAAAGTCCTTCCAGAACATATCAAAACAGGTTAAGTTCTTTGTGTTAAGTTTACAATCCTCCTCTTCCAGTGTACCTTGTTCAGTGGTATTCCCCAGTTCTACAGATGGGAGCAACAGGTAACCAGCTGATAGTCAAGGCACAAACGTGGGACACAAGCTGACATTTCTTCTCCCTCAGGCCCTGGACTTGCCATTACCCAGTTCTCAGTTCTCTCCTTTTCTGCTCATACCACCTTGCCTCGGCTGCCTCGGCTGCCTCGGCTGCCCGGGCTGCCCTTGCCTCCCTTTGCAGCATGCAGTAGCCTTTTTCTAGTTGGTTTCTTTCCTTCACTCACGGCCTATCCAATTTTTGTTCTTCCTACTCTACTCAGAATAATCTTTTCAAATTTAGTCAGAACAGTTTACCCTTCATGTCCCAAGCCCAGCTGTCCTTTGATTTCCTATACTAGTTGAACTGAAGATAGAAATAGTGTGCAGTGTCCTGTGTAGCCAAGCCCTTGCCAGGCCTGGGAGTCTCATCTCACAGTGCTTCCCTTTGCTCTCTGCTCCACCTCCGTTGACCTTCCTGCTCTCACAGCAGTGCCACCGTTCTGCCGCCGCCGCCGCAGATGTCTGCGCAGTCTGTGTTCCCTCTACCTACACTGCCTTTCTCTCCTGTCCAGCCAGCCAGCTCCCACTCAGCCCGGAGGTGTACTTACCTTGCTGTCTCTTCCTCCCTGACAAGGAGTGTCTTCAGGTGCTTTCCACAGTGGTGAATTTGTTGTATGTATGCTTATTGATCTCCTTCCTGTAAGTTCCAGGAAGACAAGGATTGTGAGTGGTTTCTCCTGTCATTGTATATCTTCACTGCCTGACTGAAAAGAGAATCAGTAAATGTTTGCTGAATGACTAATAAGATAGAACCAAAGCAGATAATTGTACTGAAAAATATTTGTAGTAGGTAAGACTCAACTTGGCATATTTAATCTATGAATGTGTTATAATACTGTTTCCTTTACTTAAAAAATGACATAATGGAGCCAGGCAATGGTGGCACATGCCTTTAATCCCAGCACTTGGGAGACAGAGGCCGTTGGATCTCTATGACTTCAAAGCCAGCCTGATCTACAAAGTGAGTTCCAGGACAACCAGGGTGACACAGTGAAACTCTGTCTCCAAAAACCAAAGAAGAAAAAAAGACATAATGGAACTATTTTAAAAAGTCATAATGCACAAGAAAATTATTTTATATTCTCACAGTTTGATAATACTTAATATATTTTAAATGAGAATCAATTTTTATTATAGTTCCCTCATAATACATCCTAAACATTTTTAAGTTGTTATAGTTACCACTTTCAATGACTGCATCTAAGGAAATGGTTTGGTTGTACTTTAAATTTGGAATGTGGTATGTACCTTTATATTAATTAATTTATGCTTACTTTAGTCTGAATAGAACATTTATTTAAGAGTTGGTAGTACTTAGTGGCACCATTGCTGATTTCTGTCAATTTTATGGACCTTCCACTAAGTGCTCTACACACACTTAGAGTTGAAAGGATTGAGTTGATGTGCTTATTTTTCTAGAGTTTGCTCAAGTTCCTATAGTTAAATAAGTAACACATCTGGAATTTGACCTTCAGACGGCCTATTTCCAAAGGTGGTCTTTACACTGTGCACCATTGCTAACATTTTGGAGGGCAGCAATGAAAGACTTTTGAGGAACTGAATGGGGAATGTATTCCAGATGTGGAGCCCGGATAGATTATAATTATAGACAATTACCTAACAAAAAAGTAGCTTTTGGTAATATTATTTTTAAATAGTAAGCTCAATTCATAGAAGGAAAAGCAAGTAGAAATGAACTTGTAAAAAAGTTGTTAATTTCACAATAAAAAATAAATTTGATGGCTTGTTCTTTTTTTTTTTTTTTGTGGTTTTTCGAGACAGGGTTTCTCTGTGTAGCTTTGTGCCTTTCCTGGAACTCGCTTTGGAGACCAGGCTGGCCTTGAACTCACAGAGATCCGCCTGGCTCTGCCTCCCGAGTGCTGGGATTAAAGGCGTGCGCCACCACCACCCGGCGTTCTTTTTTTTTTTTTGTAATAATGTTTTATGTGATTCTAAAAGTAATGTTATTTATTTGGAACAAATCCAGCACAGGGAAGTCACCATTGTTTTCAACAATAATAAGATTAATATGCAAATATCATTAATAATGTTTTAATTAATATGTAATTACAAAAATTTCATATCACTGACTACTAGCCTACATAATCTTCCAATTAGATAACTGTGACTCCACTGTTAATTATGTATCCCTTTTTACCTTTATAAGTAATGTTTTGGAACGTTATACAAACAGGAACTTGGTGCTTTTTCAGTTGGGCAAGTGTCCATGCTCTCTATTTTCTGCCTGTTCTTTGTTGCTCTCTGTAGCAAGCTTTCTTGTCAGACTATCTTTGGATTGCCAGCCCCAAATAATAACATGGAGACGTCTTGTTACTTATGGAAGCTTGGCCTTTATCTTAGGCTTGTCCCCAAGTACCTCTAATAATTTACTTAACCCATATTTTTTAATCTATATTTGGCTATGTTGCTTTTTACCTTTACTCAGTACTCAGTCTCTCCCCCAGAAATCCCGCCTATCTTCTTCTGCCTAGCTATTGGCCATTGAGCTCTTTATTAAACCAATCAGAAGGTACCTTAGGCAGAGACACATCTTTACAGTGTACACAGATACTCTGCAGCAGCTCTCTACTCTCTTCAGAAAGTTATAATTTATGTCTTGTTCAAAATTTATGGCTGCTGTTTATAGCACTGGTATGGTAGAAGTTCCTTCCTTTTTACCAGACAGTGAACTCAGCTTATTGTATTCAAAATATGTCTTGTGGGTATCTTGTGGTTTACAAGGAGGATAGTCAGATCATTTGTATCATGGTAATTACACACACACACACACACACACACACACACACACACACACACACAATGCAGCCAGGAAAAACCAGCTTTCAGGCTACAGACAGGGCTCAAAGGGAAAGTCCACAGCATAGCAAAGCTAAGACTTTTTCTGTCTGAGGAGGTTAGGAAAGAAAACACACTCAACACCTATTCTGATGGTTTCTCTCTTTATTCTCTCATGTTGAATCTCATCATACTGTTCTCTCTCATGTTGTACTCTGTCGTTGCTCCTCTACATTACTCCATCCTATCATGTCTTTCCCTCCCCCCGCCTTGGTTTTTCTTTTTTTTTTTTTTTTTTTTTTTTATTTATTTTTTTTTTTTAAAGATTTATTTATTTATTATGTATGCGGAAGAGGGCGCCAGATCTCATTACAGATGGTTGTCAGCCACCATGTGGGTGCTGGGAATTGAACTCAGGACCTCTGGAAGAACACTTGGTGCTCTTAACCTCTGAGCCATCTCTCCAGCCCCGCCGCCTTGGTTTTTCAAGACAGAGTTTCTCTTTGTAGTTTTGGAGCCTGTCCTGACTCTCACTCTGTAGACCAGGCTGGCCTCGAACTCACAGAGATCCACCTGTCTCTGCCTCCCAAGTGCTGGGATTAAAGGCGTGCACCACCACTACCACCACCACCACCACCACCACCCGGCCCCTATCATTTCTTTTTATAGTTTATATATCCCAACAAACTCTTTCAGGCAATATAAGAGTTCTAATTATCCAAGAACACCTGCAGCCCTCATTGGGGCTACAGAGTCAAATTATATTCTGTAGCCTTGACTAGTCAGAATTTATTTTCACAAATTGAGGTTAGGAATGGGTGCAAGGACTTAATCATTTGCCAGCTAGCAATAATTGGACTGTCTTTGTATTTACAACTTAGCCAGATAGTACAGCTGTGTGTCCTTGTGGATTAAAACTTGGAAACATTTATCTAAAAAACCATTAGCAAGGCACTTGGTCTAATCTAAAGCTACTTTGAAGCTTTATATCTGCTATCTTGGCAGCTGGGGAAATTCAACTATTTCCTATGTCAATCTGAGCTGTGATCTAAAGCAGGTCCTAAGAGTCTCACAGTCCTCATGGAACAATAGGCCCTAACTGCGTCAAAATTATACAGCGTCTTCCTGACAATCCACAGATATAAATGCCCAGAAGACCGAGATGTTTTCAAGAGATAAACACACTACAATACAGGCAGTGGGAGACTCCCCACATACATATACATTATATCAGATAATACGTACAGCAGAAGCAAAAGGTATTCTGGAGTCTGTATTCTTGTAAGCCTTGCTTGAATGAGATCCACCCATCAGAGTTTTTCTTCTGGTGAGCTGACACCTGAACTTCAGTTCCACCTACTGTGCCCCTGACATGGCTTCTGGCTACCAGCACATACACCCTTGCATATGGTTTAATTATATTGTGTAACACCCTGTTGTGATGCTCATTGTTAGTGATGTTTATCATTTTCTTGGCTTAAGTTTAAAAAAAAAAATCAGACACTAGTTTGTCCTTTACTGTGTTGAAAACAGTGGTCTTGGAGAAAACCAAATGGGAAAATTATATGTCTTAATTTAGACAAGAAATTGATTTTTTTTTCAAGTATTGCTGTAGTTGGACTTCTTCATCGGGACCATTGGCTCCCTAATAATGACACAGAGACTTGTTATTAATTATGAAAGCTCAGCCAATAGCTTAGGCTTGTTTCTAACTAGCTCTTATATCTTAAATTAACCCACTTCTGTTAATTTACTTTCTGCCTTGTGGCTTTATTACCTCATCTCTATAGTACCCATCCTGCTCACTCACTCTGCATCTCCCTGGTGTCTGCCCTTCTTCCCAGTGTCCTCTCTGCCCTGAAAATCCTGCCTAGATACTGGTCATTCAGCGAGTGACACATCTTCACAGTGTACAAAAGGATTCTTCCACAACATAGTACATGTATGAGTAGATGGAAACTTTAATCCTGGAAATGCCTCTAGTATTTTAAATTCACTAATTATTGGTTTGAGCCAGATTTGCTTTCCAGCTTAAGAGAAGTATCTTTCTCTTGCTACCAAAAACCTTCTTTTGATAAACATCATTTTATTTATTTTATGGATCATGCTGTTGCCAATTATACCTAGTAAAGCCTGTGTCTAAACTGAAGTTACAAAGATTTTATCTAGAATTTTGAGGCGTTTGATTAACTGACTGATTTGCTGGTTGGTTGGTTTGCGGTAAGATTTTGCTGTACCCTAGGCTGGTCTTAAACTTGCCACAGTCCTCCTGACACAGGCTCCCAGGTATAGGGGTCACAATTGTATACCACCATGCATGACTTAGCCTGTGTTTTCTTTGCGCTTTATAGCTTCTTTTTTGATACTATAGCTAGTGATCAATCCTTGGGCCCCATGTATTCTAGGCAAGATCTTTACCACTAAGCTACATCCCCAGGTCCAGTTTTATGATAAAATTTTAGATCATTTTTACAAGATGTAGATTAAAATTATAATTTTTGCATGGAGATTTGTCCTTTACTGAAAACTCTCCTCTGTTTAATTGCCTTTTCAACTAAAACCTCAGTTGACCACATGTGTGCAGATTTCTTATTTTGCCTTTTAGTTAGCATGCAAAAAAATGACATTTGCATTCACTGTTTGTTTTGTTGATCCTCCCATACTCTCCTTTCCATTCTTCTGCCACCTGTCACCCTTGCGGTCCCCATAGTCCCTGTTCCTCCTTAATGTCACTGTGTTCCAGTACCCTCCATGCTTCCTTAAAACCTTTTTCCATCTCGTCCCCTTTCTAGTTCGTGACATACCCATATTTACACCCATATATAAAAATTAAAGGCTAGGGCCCACGTATGAGAGAATATGCAGTATTTGTCTAAGTCTGGGTTGCTTCAATATTATTATTTCTAGACATCCATTTTTCTTGAAAATTTGGTTATTTCATTTTTCATTACAGATGAATAAAATCTGAATGTGTACATGTGCCATATTTTCATTATCTCTTCATTTGTTGAAGTCCATGTAGACTGGTTCCATTTCCTTGCTTTTGTGACTAGAGTAGCAGTAAACAATGGATGTTCAGGTATCTCTGTGGTAGAGTATAGAATCCTTTGAGGATGTGCCCATAAGAGGTGATAAAGCTATGTCATATGTGGTGGTTTTATTTCCAGTTTTTGAGAAACCTACATACTGATTTGCATAGTGGCTCTACCAGTTAACGCCACAGCCAGCAGTGCAGAAGGGTCTCTAGCCTTCCACATCCTTGTCCTAGCATTCATCGTTTTATTCTTTAGTGATTCTGGATAGAGTGAGATGGAATCTCAGTGGCTAAAGATGTTGAACACTTAAAAAAATGTATATTGACCTTTGTGTTTGTTTTGAGAACTGTGTGTTTGGCTCATTAGACCATTTATTGACTGACAGTTGGGGAGGAGGATGGTGGTTAATTTTAGCAGTATATCTACTTAAGATTTTCTCCTGTTCTCAAGCTGTCTTTTCACTCTGCTAACTGAGAAGGCCAGGAAAATACCATGACAGGCTCCTAATAATTCACTTAAGAACTAGGCCTCAGTTCCTGCCTCTTGAAACTGGACAGACAGTTTCTGAGGAAGCCACGAACAAAGGTCAATCAATCTTCAACGCCCCTGACAGCAGGTATAAGGGAGATAGCATGTACCAAGCCTGGGCCACTGGGCCAGCCCCCACAGTCAGTAGCTCAAGGTAATAACCAAATAAAGACAAAGCCTGGGACTTGTCCAGGCTTGCGTAAAATTGGGAAAACTGTAACTGTCACCAGCCCCTGCTAGCCCTAGCCAATTAGAACAGACTAATATGATTGCCACTCATGTAAGCCAATCATATCTGAGATGGCCCAACTGTCCCTGAAACTCCCCTCAGCTGTGCTTAAAAGGAGACTGCGAGCTTCTCTCAGGGTCGCCATCTTGCCTTTGTGTTGGATGGGCAGCCCTAGCATGCTGGTACCTTTACTCTCAAGATAATAAACTCTTGTTGATTGCATACATGGATGGTTGTCTTTTGTGGGACTTCTCGAGGACCCTAACACTAACAATCTCCTTTTAAGCTTTCTTTAAAAGTCAAGTATCATTTTTCAATGTGTTTCACTTTTTTCAGTCTTAAGAAGAAATGCCAATACTGTTTTTCTCTTTGAACATACTGATGTTATAAGTTACCTTTTATAATACTCAACTGTAGCTGAACTACACTCAACCACTTTCCTATTCCAAGAGTAGGATCTAGTTGGCCTTGGGGTATCTGTCATCCTGTGCTTGTTTTCCTAATACTTTATGGAGCGTTTGGCATTATAATGTGGTACATAGTTTTGCCAGTGTTAGTTTAGCTTGACTTGCAGTGTTCTCTTTGTCAAGTAGACTGGATGTTCCTGTTCAGAATATTTGTGCATTTAACTCGAATGTGTCCCGAGCATTATCATCTGTGATTATATAATGTAATGAACCACTACTGATAAACATGTTTGAAAATGTCTTTTTCTGTGATCTAAATCAGATTTTTTAAGCATTAAAAAGGGCAGGTAACTTTTTAAATTTTCCATGAGTAAAACAACAGAGAAAGGGGAGATCGTAATTGTATGTAGGGTTCTATGTACACTAGGTAAATAACAGAATTTGTAGACAGTGTTTTCTATTATGGTTGGCATAAAAAAAATGAGAAATAAAACAGAATAGAAAAGCCATGGCCCTACATAAAAAGCTTTAATCAATTTTACTTGGTTTCTAGTAGAACTTTTAGAAGTTATGTTAGTGTGTGTATGGTGAGGGGGGTTCTTTACCTGTTCATTTGTTGATTATTACCTAGGTTGGTTGATGTGTGTGTGTATAGCAGGAGGGGGGTCTTTGTTCATCTGTTGTTGATTGGGGACGGTTCTTTGTTCATCTGTTGATTATTACCTAGGTTGATGTGTGGGGGGGGCAGTTCTTTGTCTGTTCATCTGTATATTATTATCTAGGTTGATGGGGGGGGGCTTCTTTGACTGTTTATCTGTTGATTATCACCGAGATTGGTGTAAGGGGGTTTCTTTGTCTGTTCATCTGTTGTTTAGTACCTAGGTTGAGTCCATTAGCCATTGCAGTTAGTGTTAAGATAAACATGACCATCCAGGTATCACGTTTGTAGGCTGACTTTGGTTCTTGTGAATAAGTGGTGTGACTAGGTTATATCATTCTGTTTTACATTTGAATGGGGGGGAACACTTTTAGTACACTTGACAGTGTGTGGTGGGGAAAAGAACACACTCTTCCCTGCATCTTGGTTTCTTCACCTGAATAATAACTGAGAACTTCGTTGGGAGAAATAAATTAAGTAATTTACATATTATATATACAACCCCAAGCAAAATAATTGAATATTTTAGTTTGTTACTTTTTAAAAAAAACTGGATTTTTGTGGCTCTGGACTTCTTAATAACAAGTTTCACTTAACCATTTTATAATTGTTCACAGAAGGACAATTATCTGTTTTAAATTAAGACAGATTTAAGATCCCCTAATACAGATTTATATTTAATTCACTAAAACCTTACTTATAACCCAGTTGCCTTGGGAAGTTCCTTCTGCTTTCAAGCTCTTTACCAAATGACCTGTAGGACTATATAATCATTTTATAGCTAGAGACCATTGTGAAGATAGTTGCATAATTATGAATTAAAAGAGGAAAGTGGCTAAATTAAATCTCTACCAAAAAATTAGTAAATTCTAAATGATCTAAGCCATCTATTTAAAATAGCAGTAGAAATTACTGGAAATTCTGAGCACACTCTTAGAGTTTGATATTTGTAATAGGAGTTTAAATTCTATTTTAAAATATTACTAACTTCAGTCTACCTAGACATGCCTTGGTAATTAATTACTATTATACATAAATTCTGTGATTTTTTAAACTTGGGTGACATGTATCTTTTTCATTTATCCCGTTTCTGTTATTACTAATAACAGGTTTCAAAACATTGTGTAGTTTCTGGGTTTTGATAGACATCTGTTCTATATTTCCTGAAGATTGGGACAGAGAGAAATTACTTGAAGCTTGGATGTCCAACCCAGAGAACTGCTGCCAACGGTCAGGTGTGCAGATGCCAACTCCACCACCAAGTGGGTACAATGCCTGGGACACACTTCCTTCCCCGAGAACTCCAAGGACCACACGCTCTTCAGTCACCTCTCCAGATGAAATCAGTCTGTCTCCTGGGGACTTAGATACCAGTTTGGTATGGCTAAGTGTACTTCCCATAGCTTCGCTTTCAGTCTTTCAACTTTCAAACTATGTGGTACTGTTCCATGGAGTTCATATGCTTCTTGAGTGGTTTAGCCACTCCAAATTTGTAGTAAATATGAACGCACCCTTTGTCTTGTCTAGGAACCATTATATTATTGCAACTGAATGTTGTACCTTGCTTTGAAGGCTCAGTTATTTTCATGTTTTGGTAAATTCTTATTACCACAGAATGTTTTTATGATCTCTGAATTATAGATTGAAAAGCAAAATATTTTCTCACTTCAAAACAGTTTGGAAAAGCCATGTACTGTATTTTCACATAAAAGTATTTAAATACAACATACATGAAATACTAAAACTTAGTTTGTAGTATGCATGCTTAACCTAAAACACAATTTTTAAAATCATTTGCTGAATGCTAATTTTTAAAGCATTTACAGAATATTTTTATGATCATTTGCTTGTTTTAGCAAAGCTTATGAGTTGGTCATTCAGTGCATTAGTAAACATTTCTCCTTTAATGGGGAGTAGTACTGCCTAACCAGCATACGACTGGTGGGCTGTGGAGGAGATATGCTTCTTGAATGGTTTAGCCACAACGAATTTGTAATAAATATGAACGCACCCTTTGTCTTGTCTAGGAACCATTTAGGAAAGCAAAATTCTATTCTGTAATTGACATTTTAACATAAAGTTTGCTTCTCATAAGTCATGTTAAAAGGTAACAGTTTTGTATCAGACTTCCTTGCATGAAGACATTACTTTGCTGCTTATTTTGGGGGTGGAGGTGAGGTAGGAGGTGCTAGCATTAGAACTCAGGTGCTCACCCCTGCGAGGTAAGCACTGTACCACTGAGCTACATTCCCCAGCCCGAGCTGCCACTTTAAAATCCTGAATTTCTGTGTTCAAAGCACAAAGTTGCTCTGTTTCCACAGTGAGCATACAGTGCAGGACACACACTAAAGTGGTCGTCGTGTGCCTGTGTGATCTTGACCTGAGTAGATGCTAAGGATTTGTTTCTTGTGTTTCCCTTTCCTACTTCACAGTGTTGCTTAATAAGGAAACTTAGTTTGGTTTTTACATTAAGACATTAAATGCCATAGCAGATATTAAAAAAAAAAGGCAGTCATGATATTTATTATTCAGTCCAAGCCAGGCACTCTTAACCAGACTTGGTAGCATTGGAACATTTAATTTTCTAAGATTTATCATTTTTGTCATTAAACTATTGAAGAAAATGACTGTATTGCTTCTCTTCAGAGTATGACCCTGTTAAATCACTTCTCTTGTTTATCTCCAGTGTGACATTTGCATGTGCAGTATTTCTGTATTTGAAGACCCAGTGGATATGCCCTGTGGACATGATTTTTGTAGAGGATGTTGGGAGTCGTGAGTATATGAGCGGCTTATTCATCTCTCACTACATGATAGCACCTTTGGTTTGGTCATGACAGTGTTTGCTTTCAGTATTTAATGGTGTGGATCATTTATATTGGTTTCTGAGTTACACTGAAATGTACAAAGAATATTTTGTTTTTCCTCTTTGACATCAAAGTATATTGATGTCTAAACAATTGTATTAGTATTTTTGTTTATATTACACATAAGTTTCAGATGTAACCTCAATATCAAGAATCAGTTTCTGTCTTCTATCCCAAGAATTTTAAGCATTTTTGGTGTCTGAATTTTTTAAAGCAAATAGCTTTGAAAATCTGTAAGAAGCAGATATTTGAAATTCTTTTTTGTTATTCCGAAGTCAAATGCCTATGCTAGAGATTGGGTGTGTATTACAATGGAAATTTTATTTTGCTTCTCATGTTTTTCTCTCATTTCCTCTTTATTACCTTTCTTAGATTTATACATTTTCATTATATGTTAACTTTATAGTTGCACTTTTTGAGAGAGCTCGTGAAACAAATGAAGACAGTATAAATGAGCAGTACAATATCTTACTGTCTCTGTGTGGAGCGTTTACCCACCAACCCCACAGTTCCTCAGAGTTTTCTTGAGTGCGAGCAGCAGGAAATATTAGATAGAAGGATTTAGATTGTGGAGATAATCAGAAAATAAAGGATAGCCTCAAGAGGGCCTGGAACCTATTCCAGTGAGCCCTGACTGTCTCTGCCCCAGAGTATTTATAGAAACGCCAAGGGATGGAACAAAAGACCTCCCCCCAGCACAGCCAAGTGCAGACCATCTCAGACACCTGCACTCAAGCCTGTGGTCCAATCATTCTCTCTATGCGGACCTGCTGGGTAAAGCCAGGAGGAATCTGAAAACAGGCCCCCACATCTCTGGAGGTTCACAAAGCTTCATTTGATGATTGAAGCAAAGTATGTCATAAGTGTCTAAGAAAATCTTTCATGCTTTTTTCTTGGAATATTGGGTATCAGTGTAGGGCTCTTGGGAGCATTACGTGAGTGAGAAAGCAAAGGCCTGGCAGGTTTTCTGCATTTGTTTTTTGTTTTGTATTGCTTTGTTTTACAGTTTTGCTGTGGTGCAGTTGACATGTATCAACCTATACACTTAAACTAAATTAATTCATAAATTGAGACATGTATATACCATGAAACAGTCACCACAATCAAGATACTGAATATCTCCGTGAACTTCCCAAATGTCCTCACTGGGGTGGATCTAGCTTAGTGAGTAAAATGGTCGCCCAAGCATAGCAAGCCAAGCTCAGTCCCGGGAGCACACACAGAAACGTCAAGCATAGCAGCATGCATTATAGTCCCAGTGCTAGACAGGTAGACAAGTCTTAACCCTGGGGCTCCCTGGCCAACCAGTCTAGCCTCATTTTTAAAAACTAGCACTCTAGTTCCATGACATTGGGAGACTGTCTAAAAGGAGGTAGATGATAGTGTTTCTAGAATAACTCTGGAGGTCATCTGGCCTACACACACACACATACACACACACACACACTCACACACACTTATGTGTGCCTGACACACACAAATATGCATATATGCATTAAAAACGTAACCATTTCTCCTTGAATCTCTCCTGTACATATTTCCCCCTCTCTGTCATCCTCTCCCGCCTCCCTCCACCCATGAATTTATATAACACGTTCTGATCTGTATACTGGTTTCGTTTGTGGTACTTATATGTTTTCTGCAACAGTAGGAAGCAGAACTTCAATGGGAGGAAACAAACTGCTTTTCAAAATCTCAGAATAACTAAATATCCCTGGTTTTGTTTCAAATTTTAAATACAGACTAGACTTTTTAGTCTACTAGGATCGAGTCAGTATAGCTGATACAAGTAAAGTAATTCACAGGGTCCAAATCCACAGACTAAAGCAGTCTTTGACCCAATTCTGGAGCAGGTATTCAGTTTTAAAGTGTTAACTGTACTATTTGAGGAAGTGTTAACTAGGTTTTACATTTTGTGGTTGTTGAACTTGGTTCCTATGTGAAAATTAACCTTGCTTGGGAATTACTTGAATTGTTTTAGCCTTTATTGAACTTGCATACATAACTAGTGTCATAGGAATTAGTCCCCATTCCTGTCAAAGACTAAACAGTAAAAGGTTTTGGTAAGATTTAATACTTTCTTCCTGTTTTCCTTGTACCTGCTATGTAGCACTGTCCACCTGATTCAGGACAGCTCTGGTCAAATCAGACACCAGTAAAACAAATCGTGTGGCTGATATATCGATTTCAAAAGATTCTTTTAAAACTAATAGCAGTCTGGCCAGGAGGAAGATAACTTAGCAAGGAATGGCGTTGGCCTCTAAGCCTGCGGGCCTGGGTTTGCTCCCCCAAACCCAGATTATGGAAGGAGAGGACTGGCTGCTGCAGGCTGTCCTCTGGTCTCTACATGCATACTGGTGTGTGCCCCACCTCCACACACAAAGAAAGAAATGTGAAGATTTTTTCAAAACATTCTTTCAGCGGCACATAGAAAAATGAAGCTTGGCTTTAATGAAGAACAGTGTGAGCCTGAGAACCTCCCATCTACTTTACTCTTCCCATCGTCCCTACATTGTCATTGCAGCCAGATGCTCTGGGGAGCTGTGCCAAGGAATGAAAGAGAAGGAAATTTTTCTTTTCCACCCACACAGATACATTCTGGATAGTAAGGCTTAAACTTCATGTCTAATGCCGTCTTTCTAAGTCTCCCTTGATTTTTTTCTTCCTAAGTGCAGTGAAATTAATAGATAGCACTAAAGGAAGAAGATATCAAAAGTTGTTGATCATAATAACCAGGCAGTCATATTTTAGCTGCTTATTTTCCATTTGTTTTCTCTAGAATTGTTAAATAAAGTATAATCCATAGCTATAAGGTATCCAGGTTGGTAGAATGCTTGGCTAACATGCATAAATTCCAACCTTAGTATAAACCTGGCCTGCTGGCACATGCCTGTAATCCCAACAACACATATGAAGTAGAGGCAAGAGGACCAGAAATTCAAGGACATTCTCAGTTATATAGCAAGTTTGAGACCCTTCTAGGGGACGTAAGAGCTTGTTTAAAAAAAAAAAAAAATTTTTTTAATCTATTAAAATCAGACTTAAAAAGTTTATTTCTTGCTTGTATATACATGATATTAAATAACTTATAACACCTTCTAAAATATACAGATTCTTGATCAATACCAGGTCTTTTGCATATATTTTACTAGCTAATCTGTGTAACAGCCCTGGGAAGTACATATTAGTATCCTGATTAAAATATGGTGAAAATAAGGCTTTTATCATTAAAGTAAATTGCTAAAGATCATTAAAGACTAAAATTTTTCTAGCTCAAAACTTTTTGTGAATGAGTTCATTCACCTTGTACTTCTTTCTACTTTGCAATATGTCTTTTTCTTATTACATCATTAGTGTACATAGAATATAACGTAGAACTCATTTTAATATTCATCTAAATGAAATATAAAGGAAAACATTTCCTTTTAAAGAGTATGCTCTGTACTCCATTGCTACTACAACAAACTTCATTTATCTCTGGTTAATTTCCCTTGTATTTAAAGGGATAAAATATCGAAAATTAAAATGACCTTTCTAGGTCACTCAGTTCTGAGTTTTCTTATGTGAAAAATGTTTCAGATTTTTCAAGTGACAAAGTAAAACAAATAGAAACTTATATAAAAAGTGTATGTATGTGTGTGAGAGAGAGGTGCTGGAGCAGGTACTAAGTGTTTTAGATGATAATCCATGTTTTACTGGTATGCTCTTTGTTCGGCTTAATTGTAGTTGGTCTGGGTTTTAGATTTGGGCAGGTTTTCACTCTAATGTAGTCTTAGGCCCCCTTGCAAACTCAAGCCCTCCATCCAGCTTCAGCCTCGAGAGTGCAGTTACAGTGAGCTAGCTACCACATGCAGCTCTGGCAGAGAGCGAGGACTGCAGAAGAAACACAGGTCTTGGTGCATGCTAAACATAGACCATTGCACTGTATAGCTAGCTCTTGGTGCTATTTTAACTACACTCATAGAAAAGTCATCAAAAAGAAAAAAGTTGTTAGGTTGTACAAATAACTTACATCCTCTCCCTTTTCTCTGTCAATTGATATTCTAACAGGTTTTTAAATTTGAAAATTCAAGAAGGTGAAGCCCATAACATTTTCTGCCCTGCATATGAGTGCTTTCAACTTGTGCCTGTGGATATTATAGAAAGCGTAGTTTCTAAGGAGATGGACAAACGCTACCTACAGTTTGATATTAAGGTATGGGACCAGTTTACTAAGCCTATGTTGTACTTTTATAAACATAATGGTGTTCTCTATTTCCAGAAAAAAATGCATATGTGAATGGTGATAAAAACTTTGAACCAAAGCAGCATTGGAAAGTTAAGCCCCACAAAAGAGCTGTTTACTAAATTGCTTGTCCCATTTTTACAAGTGATCGATGAAAATAGCATTCATAGTACCTACTCTTCCCCACAACAATATTTTATATTCCTGAGAGGAATATTTAGAAACAAAATTTTAACTTGGAAATTAGTAATTTTTATTCCAAATAATAGTTTAATTCAATAAATTATAATTTTTTATCTTTTTTCCTATCTTCTGTTTTCATTTAGGAGTTAATCAGAAACATGCAAATTACTCTTTTTTTGTGTGTATGTAACTTAAAATTTTTATTTCAGTTACTTTGAATAGATTTTTCTTACTCTAAATACTGTTATGTAATCTTAAAAAAAAAT
Organism: Peromyscus eremicus; assembly: GCF_949786415.1. Classification (NCBI taxonomy): domain Eukaryota; kingdom Metazoa; phylum Chordata; class Mammalia; order Rodentia; family Cricetidae; genus Peromyscus; species Peromyscus eremicus. Next base: position 16,774,849 of record NC_081418.1, read on the forward strand.
AGGCCCAACTCTTTAATGTATTATAATACTGATTTTTATGTATTTATCAAGATGACAATTTAGAAATTTATTAAAATATAACCTGTAATTATACATAAGTTTCTGCTTACATTTAATCAAAAAAGTAGCACAGTATGTAACCATTCTCATGTTAGACATTTTATGCAGATAATTGCATTTTTACCTTATTATCATTTACCTAGTTTTAGATTAAAGAAAAAAAGTTTTGAAAATCATTCTATTATTAAGGTAAATGCCTCATTTTTGCTTCTAACATATTTCCAGTACTGTTTTTACTATTTTCATAATGCTGAACTCTTGTGTTTAATTTCGTTCTTTTATTTGCTTTTAGTCAGTGCGGAGATCCTCTCTGTTTTAGAATTTGCAGCTGATATAGTTTCTTTTGTTTTTCTTATGATTTTTAAACAGGCCTTTGTTGAAAATAATCCTGCCATTAAGTGGTGTCCTACTGCAGGCTGTGAAAGAGCAGTCAGACTGACCAAGCAGGGGTCGAATCCCTCGGGGGCTGACACACTCAGCTTCCCCTTGCTCAGAGCCCCTGCCGTGGACTGCGGCAAAGGACACCTCTTCTGCTGGTTAGTATACGGCAGGCCAGAGCTGCCGCACCGTTGTGCTGACAGTGTGTAGACTTTGAGCCTTGAATCCGGGAATTTAGGAATGTGTAGTAAACAGTTCGTAGCTATCGTGGGCTTGATGCTTTCACCATGCCAAGTCTTTGAAATGTGATTGTATAGTTTTTAATTGAGTTATTCTCCCAGTGCTCTGAGTTGAATACTGTTATATCCACATTATCCATAAGGCAGCTCAGTCATGGAGACATGTCTCAGTGTTGTACAGCTAGGAAATGGCAGAAATGGAAATGGAAACCCACTGTTGGTTCCAGAGCCCAGTTACTTAATCTATAACAATAAAATTGCTGATTGTAAATTAGAAAGTATTCACAGTTTCATCGCTCCATAAACTACAAGCCTTGGGCAACCATTCTAAGCCAGGGGTGTTTAGGGTTACCAAGCAGACTTTTCCATATTCCCTTCCTGGACTTAAACATGTATTTTTTTTTTTTTTTTAAGAGAGAGAGGCTCTCCCAAAATGAATTCTCAGGTGACTTTAAAGCAGGATCCTAGTTAAGAACTTATGACTATACATAGCTTCTGTTTTACTTAGTTTCTAGTGATGCTGTTGTTTGTTTTTACTCTTTACTCTTTTGACTCTGTGGGGGACCCGCCACCCAACTCCCAGGTCCCACACAGAGACTTTCTTATGACTGCCCAGCCTTAGCTTGGCTTGTTTCTAGCCAGCTTTTCTTAAAGTATCCCATCTACCTTTTGCCTCTGGGCTTTTACCTTTCTCTATTTCTGTATATCCTTTCTTTACTTCTTACTCAGTGGCTTGCTATGTAGCTGGGTGGCTGGCTTCTGGAGTCCTCTTCCTTATCCTGCTCCTCAATCTTTTCTCCCAGATTTCTCCTCCTATTTGTTCTCTCTGCCTGCCAGCCCCACCTATCCTTTCTCCTGCCTTGCTATTCAGCTCTTTATTAGACCAATCAGGTGTTTTAGACAGGCAAAGTAACACAGCTTCACAGAGTTAAACAAATACAACATAAAAGAATGCAAAAGCATCATTAAACAAATGTTTCACAGCATAAAAGAGTGTAACACATTTTAAAATAATATTCTCCAATGCCTCCTAAGTACTAGTAAGGTTGAACTGATGATCAGTTGATATTGCAAAGAATATGTAACCCAGCAGGCTCGTTCAGTTTTGTGTTTGTCAGTAATCCGCATTCTATTTATTCCAAGTAGATTCAACTAATAGTTTTCTTTAATTAGGTGATCAGAAAAAGTATTCTGCCTTTTGTCTATTTCCAGAATTATCACATATTGTATGAATATACTTTTTAACTTTTTTTTTTTATCTATTTATTATGTACACAGAAGAGGACTCCAGATCTTATTACAGATGGTTGTGAGCCACCATGTGAGTGCTGGGAATTGAACTCAGGACCTCTGGAAGAGCAGTCAGTGCTCTTAACCTCTGAGCCATCTCTCCAGCCCCTTAACTTTTTTAAATGTTTTGTATGTGTGTATTATGTGTGTGTGTGGATCCGTGAGTGTCATATGCACATATGCACTCAGAGGACAGGTCTTTCCTTGCACCTTCTGAGTTCCAGGGATCAAATTCAGGTTGTCAGACTTGGCAGCAAGTGCCTTCCTCTACTGAGTTTAAATCCACTTGAGATTTTAAGATTAAAACTTTAGTCTTCAAGTCACAATCTAGTCATATAGTCATAGCACTGCTAATCGTAAAAAAAGCACAGTAATGGAACTATCCCTACACCATCTTGTCTATTTCCTGCCATTATTGTAAACAATACCATGTTGGAGGTCAGAGGTCAGCTAATTACGCAGTAAACCTCGTTTTTAAAATGAAGTTTTATTGGAACACAGTTGTGCCCTTTCATGCAAGTTTATTTATGTATTTTCTGTGTCTGTTTTGGAACTGTAACAGCAGATGAAGTATTGCCACGATGACCATTGGTACACAGTTATTTAAAATATTTACTGTTTCATTTCACCCTTTACAGAAAAAGTTTGCTTACTAGACTTTGGATATAGTAATTAAGAAAACATTACCATATTACTACTTTTCTGGCTAAATTAGACTAAACAAATTAACATACCAACAAAACTCTTAGCAATAAGTTCTATTTATGTGCCTTAGAGGTAATTTTTCAAAACATTTGAAAGAAAAATTTCTAATCTTTACACGTCTACATTTTTTATTATTTACCATGTTTCTGACTCTACTTCACTAACACGAAAGATGAAGTGGAACTATAGCATGAAAAATGACTTGATAAATGCAAATGAGCATTATTTTTTTAAAGATTTATTTATTATGTATACAGCGTTCTGTCTGCATATATTCCTGCACACCAGAAGAGGGCGCTAGATCTCATTATGGATGGTTGTGAGCCACCATGTGGTTGCTGGGAATTGAACTCAGAACCTCTGGAAGAGCTGCTGGTGCTCTTAACCTCTGAGCCATCTCTCCAGCCCCAAATGAGCATTACTTTCCACAGATAAATGGAGTTTAGATGGATATCAGCCAACTTTAGTTTGAAAACTATGAGTATTAAATAATGAAAGATTTTATTTTTCTCTTCTAAGTCACTGTGAGATCTCTTGAGAAAATTAAACTCTGGTGCACAAAGGCACCCCTCATATCCCTCCTGTGCTGCTGGAGTGGAACTAGTTGTAAACCATTCCTGGGAAAATTTAGAAAACTTATCATATAAATCATTTTGTGAGTCCTTCGGTTCAGTTGAGGAATCCTAGTTGAAAGATGCTGAGTTTTAAAGTGGAAACACCACAACGAAGGAGAACAAAGTAAATGCCTAGGAAACATTTAAATATAACATTTTCTGAGCGATCACAAAGATAAAGTTTTGAAGAAAAAAAAACGTTCTGTGGTTTCTATGGTCTTAGTTTCACTAGACTTCTCCTTGTACCGTGTCGGTGGAACGTTTACTTCCTTGTATTCTTCTACATTTTCTTCTTATGCTCCATGTAACAAGCTTGTTTTGATCTAGAATAAATAGACCTTTTTGAGGGTAGATCATACTTAAAAATCTCACACACACATAGACACACACACACACACACACACACACACACACACACACGGGGTAAATTTGCCCACATTTGGAGAAATGTACCAGTTTACTCTTTCTGTTGCCTAAAAATATCAGGCTGGTAATGACCAAGGTCTACTGGAGATGACAGGCCAAGATCTTAGATTCTGTTTTGAATTCCATCCCAGTCTGGGATCTGTGAAAGGCTACATGGACGTAGGTCACATTTAACAATCATTGCTCTTTCTCCCTTATGCAGAAGGACAGTGGAGAACTTCACACATTGAAACATCATTTTCTGGACATAGGCCTTAGGGGAAGTGACTTGGTTAGAATGAAATTAGGTTTTGTGAAGGACAAACTCAAACTTTAAGTTACTTAGTTTAATCTAGTTGCCTTTCAGTTTTGATACTCACTCAACTATATGATTGCTACATAGTTTTCTGGACTTTCTATATTGCCTACCTCAGCACTGTGAGCATTTAATATACAACCCTTTTTTTCATTCTTTGCTTCTTAGTCATATGGGATAAATATTTTGAACTGTAATCAGAAATTATGAGTAGAAATGATCACAACTTCCGATGTCTTATCTTATTTTCACCAAGAAACAAAATCTTTTGTGAAAGGAAGCTGTGCGAGAGAGAACTTTACAAAGTCAAGGCTTGTGACTGCTTTTGCCCCTTTCTTTCCCCCCACAGTAATTAACCCATCTTCTGTGCTGTGTGTGCATGTACACACTTGGCACCCACCTCTGTGTGTGCAGTGCTTGCCAACAGTCTCTATCTCTCTTGCTCTCTGCCTTTTTAAAAACATGCATTTATTCTTATTTTATGTATATGTGTGAGTGCCTGTGTGTATGTATGAGCACCACCTGCATACCCTGTACCTGGGGGGTTCAGAAGAATGTAATCAGGTCCCTTGGAACTGGAGTTACAGACAGTTGCAGCCACCTAATGTGGCTGCTGGGAACTGCACCCAGGTCCTTTGAAGAACAGTAAGCACTTTTAACCAACAAACCATCTGTCCTGTTCTCTACCTTGATTTTTGAGACAGGATCTCTCACTGAACCAGGAGCTCACCTTTTGTGTAGACTGGCCAGCAAACCCATAATCCTCCTGTCTCCACCTCCTAGCATTGGCATTACAGTTGTGCATCTCCTCACCTGGCTTTTACATGGGTACTAGGGATCTGAATTCAGTTCCTCATGCTTGTGCGCAAGCACTTGGCCTATTGAACCTCAGAAAGTTTTCCAATGATGACCAAAACAAAACAAAAAAACAAAAACCATATACACAAAATGGTTGACCCTAGAATGCTTTCTCCCCTTAACTTATATAAATAGAGTTTTTGTTATCTGACTAAAATCACCTCTAGGTGGTATTCACAAACTGGAAGGACTCTGACTTTAACCAATGACTGGTCCCCCTGTTTTCCATTGTATAGATTGAATATACCACAGTGTGGCTTCTCTGCCCTCTGAATTAGCACAGAGCCTATTTTATCTTAGATAAAACATTTAAAGATTCATTGTCAGATGCTTGGCCACCAGCATCCATATCTATCAAGACCAGAGCTAAGATTTAACATGGTGTACTAATCATCTTGTCTTACTGCAGAATGGCCTTAAGTCAAATCACAGGATTTTGCACTTGAATCTGGGAACTCACTTGGAAGGATCTCCTGTAAGTCAATAGACAAACCTACCTTAGTGTAATTTGCTCCAGTTTACTGGGAAGGGCTGAAAGATGTAGCTGAGTGGTAGGTCATTTAACTACTGAACAGGAGGTCCTAGGATCCATCCACAGTACCAACAAAACAAAGATTAAATGTTAATGGGAAGATATTCTAAATAATAACATGGTGGGCTTTTTTATATTGTGTAACAAATGAGATATTTGTTTACTGAAATTGCAGACGTGCTATCATACCTAGGATCATGAATCTTAATTATAGTAAAGAACAGTTTATGAACTCATCTTTCTCTCTAGAGACTTCATAGTCAGAGAGGATCTTTAAAAGTCTTCCAAATAAAATAAAGTTATCCTCTTGCAGGGGGGGGGGATAAAATAATTACATGTAATTCTCTTGTACAATAGGTCCCCTAAGGTAGTAGCTCCACATATGCAAAGAGTGGGTTTTCCTTGGTAGTATCTGACTGTTAAGTGTCAGAGTCCTGGTGACTAGCAGCATTTCCCAGGTCTTTACAACCAGGAAATAAAGATGTACTGTTCTTTATTTGGCAAATCTCAATCATTGCTAAAATATTGTAAATACTCTTTACAGAACAGCATATTCAAACACTGCTTAAAAGTTCAATTTGCTGAATTTCAGTAAAGTACATATTGATATTCTAAGAGTCTGCATTTGAGCCTTAACTCTGCCAATGCCTCACAGTATGATTCAGTGATAAATGAGCATCCTCTATTACAGTGGTTCTCACCCTTCCTAATGTGCAGTCCTTTAATACAGTTCCAGGTACTCCTGTGTGGGCGTATCTGCATGTGGGCAGACCCGCCTGGAGACAGAGAGGTACTGTCTCTGGTCCTCCTAAGACCATTGGAAATAATGTGTTTTCTGATGGTCTTAGGTGAACCCTGTGAAAGGGGTAGGTGACACCAATACCAAAGAGTTGTTTGGAAAATGAGTTCAGAGGCTAGAGAGGTGGCTCCCTGGGCAAAGTGTTTGCTTCACAAGCATGAGAACCTATATTCAGAAACCCAACACCAAATAAAAAGCCAAAAGTGGTGGTGTGCACCTGTAAACCAGCACTGGGCAAGCCAACAAAAGAAGATTCTGGGACTTGCTAGCCAACTAGTCTTGCTTCAGTGAGAGATCCTGCCTCAATAACTAACTACCTAACTAAATACATAAATAAACCCTGCCTAGGTAGGTAGGTAGGTAGGTAGGTAGGTAGGTAGATAGATAGAAAGATAGATGATAGATAGATAGATAGATAGATAGACAGACAGACAGACAGACAGACAGGTGATAGATAGGTAGATGAAGTGGAGAATGATAGAGGAAGACACCCAGTGGCAACCTCTGGCCTTCACACACACACACACACACACACACACACACATATGCATACATGTAGTTACCTAGAGCATAGCCTTCAAGACTCAGAACTCTTAGCTAAAGCAAATAACTATCAAAATGACAATTCTTACTTAAGTCACTTGTGATTTGTGATTACTGAGGTTCTATAATTACATGTAACTTAAATATCTAACTTCTTGATAGAAATTTTTTCAAGTAATAAAGCTTGAAAGGAGTAAAAGGTTTTTCTTTTTTCGGCCGCTTTATATTCCTACCAACAGTTATGCATACTGACACATCTTCAAGAAAGGGCCGTTCTTGTTCTGTTGATGTTAGGTTAGCATCTGGGGGTGAAAACTCTAGACAGCCATGTTTTTCTTCAATTCCACTTATAAATAGCCAAGATCCTCCTCTGTACCATGTTTTGTGGACATCTTGAGATACAATTTCAATAGATACCAGGTAGTAATCACCGATTAAAACTTTTTAGGAGTGAGGTGTGGTAGTGCATGCTTGTAAGCTTGGGAGGCTGAGACAAGAGGATCACAGGCTTGAAGCCAGCCACTTATACAGCAAAACTACATTTCAGAAGTACAAAAAAAAAAACTTAAAGAATTTAGCTTTCTGATATCAGCAGGACTACATCTGCAATCTAGATTATCACCCAGCTACTCTATCTAGTAGCCGTTATTACAATACTTTGGAGTCCAAACCTCTTCTCGGATGAGTTGGTGCTCAAAGATAACATTGAATAACAGCCATGTCGACTTCTGCTGGAGTGTCCCCTTTACACCCACTCTTAGTGCTCCTAGGAACACTGTCCCCACCTCCTGGAAATGTTGCTGATGGGCTGGTGCCTGCAGCAGCAACAAGCCTGTGTCCTGTGAGACTCTGGGAAGGAGGGAAGGCCTTCTGCTGCCGCCTAAGGCCACATGGTCATGGAGAACCGTGCACTTCGATAAGCAGTACAGCCTTTTCAAGAGGTCTTGTTTAGCTTTTTAGATTCTGTTTGACAGCATTGGGTTTTTGCTCCGTCATTTTCTTTTAGATTCTGACAGCAGGACCAATATACTAGTATTGATTCCTCTAGGAGAAGATAGTGAATATGCTATTTAATATCCAGGGGTGAAAAAAACTTAATGGAACTAATTTATATTTATTGATTTCACTCATTTTCTTTAGTTGCTGACAATGTATAACTTTTTTTTTTTTTTAATGAGTGGTGAGAAATGTAGATTCTGCATTCCCACATGAATTCTCCAGCACGAGATGGGACACTGTTTCTATCCATGGCTATAGCATGTACTCCTTCCTTGTGTGTGCTAGTACAGGTGCCTAGTGAACGTTTGCAGTTATCACAGATCTGAGCCTTCACTGCCCAGCATGTAACACATGCACCTCTGTTTCTACACAACCTAGTGGTTTTGAGTGTCTGGTAAGTGCACCTACCACCTTTCTCATGATCCCCAGAGGCCCTGTGACTGTGTAGCAGCAGTTCTCCTCTACCTCTCCCCAACAGCCTTGGTAACTGTTGTTTCCTTTTCTTTCTCTGTAAATCAGCAGTGAAATCCTACAGGTTTTATCCCTTTGTATCTGGCTTACTTCCCTTAACAAACAAAGGGCGTGTTTGAGCCTTTGGTCCCAAGCTAACGCACTGTTTCAGGACAGTGTGGAGCGTCTGAGACGTGGGGCCAAGCCTGAGGAAGTGGGTTGCTGCTGTGTCACAGGTGGGACCCCAGCCCCATGCCTTCCCCACCAAGGTGATGAATCCCCTGCTTAAACCCGAAGTAAGCCTGCCCCTCCCTAGCTGCTTCTGTCATGGTGTTACTTTGTCACAGTGAAGAAACAGTAATAATACAATCCCTGAGCTTGAAGTTGCTGAGTTAGATGGTAGTCCTGTTTCACCCTGGAGAAAACCACCAAGCTGTTCTCCAGACAGCTACATCAGTATTAGCATTAGTATCAGCACACTGTCTGTCAGCAGTGCCCAGGGGTTCCAGTTTTTTAAGTCCTCACCAATACTTGTTATTTCTAGTTTTCAGTACTAATTATGCTAATGAGTATGAAGTAAAATCATTATCAGTACATTTTTAATATAGTGAAATATTACCTCTTAGTTTGTAAGGCTTTATCTAGGCCGGTTGGTATTTCTTAACAAACTTAACCTTTTTTTAGTTTTTTTTTTAATTTTTTATCTTTATTAAGAAATTTTTATTCATTTTACATACCAACCACCAATTCCCCTCTCATCCCTCCTCCAGTTCCCAGTCTCCCCCCCCCCCCAATCCCATCCCCCATTCTCTCCTTTAAAAAGGGTAAGGCCTCCCATGGGGAGTCAGCAAAGCCTTGTATATTCAGTTGAGGCAGGTCCAAGCCCCTTCCCCTGCATCAAGGCTGTGCAAGGTGTCCCACCATAGGTAATGGGCTCCAAAAAGCCAGCTCATGCACCAGGAATAGATTCTGATCCCACTGCCAGGGGCACCTTAAGCAGATCAAGCTACATAACTGTCTCGATTATGCAGAGGACCTGGTCCAGTCCCATGCAGGTTCCACAGCTGTTGATCTCAATTTCATGAGCTCCCACTAGTTTGGTTTGGTTGTCTCTGTAGGTTTCCCCATCATGGTCTCGATACCCCTTGCTCATATAATCCCTCTTCCCTCTCTTTGACTGAACACCTGGAGCTCAGCCTGGTGTTTGCCTATGGACCTCTGCATCTCCTTCCATCAGTTACTAGATGGAGGTTCTATGATGACAATTAGGGTGTTCACCAATCTGATTACCGGGGTAAGCCAGCTCAGACACCCTTTCCACTATTGCTAAGAGTCTAAGCTGGTGTCATCCTTGTGGATTCTTGGGAACTTCCCTAGCACCAGGTTTCTCCCTGTCCTCATGATGTCTCCCTCTATCAAGATACTTTTTTCATTGCTCTCTCACTCCATCCCTGTTCCATCTTGACCATCCCGTTCCCTTATGTCCCCATCCCCTACCCTCCATTGCCCCCCCCCCCACACACACACATCCCTAGTTTACTTGGGAGATCCATGCGTCCCTGTTAGGGTCCTCCTTGTTAGCTAGCTTCTCTACAGCTGTGGGTTGTAGTCTGATTGTCCTTTGCTTTACATCTAGTATCCACTTATGTGTGAGTACACACCATGTTTGTCTTTCTGAGTCTAGGTTACCTCATTCAGGATGATATTTTCTAGTTTCATCCATTTGCCTGCAGATTTCATGATGTCATTGAACAAACTTAACCTTTATAAATAAAATCTTCATTTAAGAAGATAGTAACAGTGGTGTTAATATGTCCAGATTTTGGAGTTTCTCTCCCTAATGACACATGGTACACAATGTGCACCATGTTGAATCAAAATGAGTGACTTTTTAAAGAGTTTAGTCTCTTTCTTAATATTTGTGCTCTAATATATTCATAGAAAGAATGTATAATTGAATTACAAATGATAAATTGTTATTTTCAGTTATTTATATCTAATTTCCAAGATCCCTGTAAAAATAACTTTTGGTTGCTTGCATGGCAGTTACCAGAGGTTTTGGAGGTAGATGTCACAATACAAATATGATTTTCAGTGCTAGGGAGATGGCTGTGTGGATTCAGTGCTTGCTGAGCAAGCGTGAGAACCTGAGCTTGGATCCCCGATACCTACAGAAAAGCCAGACCTGGTAGCAGGTGTCTGTAAGCCCAGCCCTGGGGCTGCAGTGAGTGGACACAGGTAGATCAAACTAGAAGAATTACTTGAACAGTGCTTCTCAAACTCTAAAATGAAGGAGGGTCATGGGGTGGTGTAGTCGGGCCTGCTCTAATGTACCTCTAAGAGCATGCAGTGCTGGTAACAAAGAACACACCTGAGATCAAGAGTTAGAAGTCTGCGTGAGGCTAAAAACAATTAATTATGTTTTATAGTTCTGAAAACTGCAAAACTCAGTTGTATACTAAATAATCTATGTGGGACTTTTAAAATGTACAACCATACTGATTTTTAAAATTGGACTAAAGTTGTCTAGCTTTGGAATCTCATTTTCAAATCCACTTTTGAAATGCTTCATATATCATTTGTACCTTAATTTTTTCAATTTTCAAATTGGATTAATATTTACCATCCATGTATTTTTATCCAGATAGTGATGAGGACTATTTTTTGATGGCTTTTCTGTTTTGTTTTTTTTAGGGAGTGCCTTGGTGAAGCACATGAGCCTTGTGACTGCCAAACATGGAAAAATTGGCTACAAAAAATAACTGAAATGAAGCCAGAGGAACGTAAGTGGAATTTTACATAGCCATGCTACATATTTCCTACAGACATTCAAAAATAATGTCAGAGTTCTCATAATCTTCATTAAGAGAAATTTTCAAATTTGCTAATGCTAGACCCTGTAGCCTCTCTCACTTAGATCCTTTTGGAGATGGATGTATATACAGGGCAGAATCACAGGTAGATGTTTTAGCTAAGGTGCAAGTGAGGGTCACATTTAAGTCTCTTACGAAGCCCTTTTCATCCTTAAATGAGCCACCTTGTTTTTCTGTACTTTACAGGATGAACCTTATGATCTATAGTAAGAAAAAAACTTACTCCACTGAAACTTCCCATGAGAAATTAATTTCTTGCTACTATGCAGTTCTATATATTTACTTAAACACTGAGATGTCTTTTTTTTTCATTATTGAAAATAGACTCTCCTCTCATATAATACATTCTGACCACAGTTTCCCTTCTTCCACTCCTCCCAGCTCCTGTCTCCCCCAGATCCACTCCCCTACCATTTTCCTCCAAACACAACAAAACAAGATACAATGAAGCAAAGCAAAAGCCCTAATATCAAGGCTGATGATGCAACCCAATACGTGGGAAAAAAGTCTCAAGAGTAGGCATAAGATTCAAAGATAATCCGCTCCCACTGTTAGGAGTCCCACAAAAAACACCAAGCTAACAGCCATAACATGTATGCAGAGGTCCTGGTGCAGACCCACACAGGCCCGTGCTTACCACTCCAGTCTCTGTGAGCCCATGGGAGCCCTTCTGTTAGTTAGGGTTACTGTCGCTGTGACAAAACACTGACCAAAAGCAAGTTGGGGAGGAATGTCTTTATTTGGCTTACCTTCAGCATTGTAGTCCATCATTGGAGGAAGTCAGAACAGAAACTCAAGCAGAGCTGGAACCAGAGGCAGGAGCTGATACAGTGGCCATGGAGGGGTGCTGCTTACTGGCTTGCTTCCCCCAGCTTGGGCAGCCTGCTTTCTTATAGAACCCAGAACCACTACTCCACGGATGGCACCACCCATCATGGGCTGAGCTCTCCCCCACTGATCACTAATTAAGAAAATGCCTTACAGCTGGATCTCATGGAGGCGTTTCTTCAACTGAGGCTCCTTCCTCTCTGATGACTCCAGCTTGTGTCAAGTTGACACACAGAACCAGCCAGTACACCTGCTTAGTTGGTTCAGATACATACTGAAACTTCTATAAATGCATTATCTCTGCTCCATCATGGAAAGGATATGAAGTGATATTAGTAATCCCATTTTACAGATGAGATGGCACTGGGATTGAGTGCTATAAAGCATGTATCAAGTGACAGAATAGATTTGAATTTCTGAAAGATTCCTTTTTACATTCTTCCCAATAGCAATTCCCATATTTAACAAATAAATATATTTTCTTTGTAATAACTTCCATTATCTAAAGTGTTTAACAGCAGCTAGTTCCTTTTAAAGTAATGTAAGTGAAGATTTAGTGAGGGTCTTCGTATGTGTTTTAGATACTGGAGTTAGTTTGAGATGTTTCAAATCAAGATCAAGAATTCACTTGGTGAATCTATACTTCAGAGCAAAACACTTATTATTAAAGAAGACATCAGCCTTTAGGGAGGGCAGAGACTAGGAGAAGCTGTCAGATTATTATATAGATATAGTAGCATAGAGTTCGGTCAGTTGGCGTGGGAACAGCCTTCTGGCATTGAAGGGAGAAGGAGCACTGCAGGTTCTCCTGAAGGCGGTGGACTGTGAATTGACTTTGGGCTTCTCTGCATAGGCAAAGTATGGAGGAGGCATTTGTACTTATATCAGAAGTCTCACTTGGAGAGAGACTGAAGCCATGAGACCTTTGGCCTTGTATTATGGAAGGGAATTTCCCATTGCCCAAGGGATAGTCCTCAGTGTTGTAGATCGCTGAGGTTCATGTTGTCTGCTGATTGGAATGTCACTTACTTTTAATAGAGTAAGCCATGGAGTACATTATTTACACAGGCACATGGTGTTTATCAACCCTATTTTTATCAGAATAGCTGGTAACTGTAGCGGGGTTGCTTGAAGGATAGATAGACCAGTAGTTGAGAAGTTGAGGTTTTTAATTTGTATCATAAGGTAGACCATTATACCATTAGTCAGAGTTAGCAAATTCAGATAAAGAAGTTACTTTCTAGAAAAAAGAATGGCCCTTTATGTAGACATTTTGAATGTATGGTACTTGTGGGATAAATGGTTATTCTAAAATTGGCCTAAGTCTGTGATTTGATATGTAAAGCAAGTGTGGGGGGGGGGGATATTCTTAAAGGATATATATGTTACTTTCTATTGCTCTGATAAAACACCATGAGCAAGCAAGAGAAGGAAGAGAGATGAGTGTCCCTGATGGCAGAGCGTGGCAGCTAGCACCAGGCATGGCAGCTATAGCAACAGGCTCAGAGTTTGCATCTTGTCAACAAGCATAAAGCAAAGAGAGAAGGCCTTAAGCTCTCAAAGCCTGCCCCCAGTGACATCTTCCTCCAGCAAGGCCACATCAGCTGAGACTCCCAAACAGTGCCACAAACAGGGAGTATTTCTCATTGGATCCACCTCAGGAAACTGGCAGGGAATGATTGCATGTTCCCTGTGCAATAGAAGTTGGGGGATGCAGCTTTCTTGAGTCATCATCCATGTTTACCTGACCTTTCTGGTGATGCCTTTGAGTCACCTATGCTCCTGTAAGTGATCCCCAATAAACACATTGGTTCACCAAACTGTACCTGGTGAATGGTATTGTGACTGTGGCCTGACATTGTCTTCTCTATTGAATATAAATAGACCCCTTCCAGGAAAGGTCATGTAAATCATGTGTAACCATCTCATTTGGCCTTATAAGCCTTCACTCATGTAGTTTGACCAACACCACTTGTTGAAGATGCTGTCTTTTTTCCACTATGTATTTCTAAAGCCTTCTTTGTCAAAATCAGATGTCCATAGATGTGTAAATTTATGTCTGGGTCTTTGATTCGATTCCACTGATCAGTGTTTCTGTTTTTGTTCCAATACCATGTTTTTATTACTATAGCTCTGTAGTACAATTTGAGATTGGGGATGATGATACCTCCAGCAGTCTTTTATTATTTAGGATTGTTTTAGCTATCCTGGTTTTTTGTTGTTGTTGTTGTTGTTGTTGTTGTTGTTTTGTATTTCTATATGAAGCTGGAAATTTGTCCTTTCAAGATCTGTGAAGAATTGTATTGGAATTTTGTTGGGAGTTGCATTGAATCTGTAGATGCTTTTGGTAGGGTGGCCATTTTTATTATGTTAATCCTACTTATCAATAAGTATGAGAGAGCTTTCTATCTTCTGATACCTTCTTCAGTTTCTTTTTTCAATGTCTTAAAGTTTTTATCATACAACTCTTCCACTTTCTTGATTAGATACTGTAGGGGAATTTATAGTTAGAATTACTTGTGTCACATTTCTTGGGAAGGTATGAACAGGTATCTATTCAGCCCAGACAGGGCACCTATGACAGACCAGAGAAACAAATCCACCCAGTCTAGCTTCGAGAACCAGTGGGTTTATTGGGGTTACTTGCAGGAGAATGGTGGGCTCAAAGGCAGCTGTGTGGTGAGAAAGTTCCCCTCAGCTTGAGATACCTGAAAAGCTGTGTTCCCGAAGTTCCTGCACAGCTTAGTGACAGCCCAGCTAGTTGGAGAGTCTTTTCTCCCCAGCTCTTGTTACTTCTGCTGTAACCTGTGAATCTTGTAACTTCCAGGAGTTCCCTGAGACTTGTAAATTTCATCTTCTTCCAGAGGCAATGTTTCAGTTAGGACAGCACAGTGCTGTCCCTCACCGTATTAAAACCAGGTCAGTTATTCCAGGACCTCAGATAAGTTTCTACTGTGGAAGGAGGATAAAAACCCTGCCTGGTGAGAAAAGGTTAGTGCTGAGCCTGGGCAAGAATATTCTTGCACGTGATAAGCATCCTGTGGGAAGAGTAGAAAAGAAGTGTAAGGCTAGCAGTAGGATGCATGATATTTGTGTTGGCCAGAGACAGCCTACAAATCAAAATTTTTCCTTTAAATTGTCCAAATGAGATTTTGATTCAGAAAGATGGGAAGAATGTTAGAAAACAGGATAGAAGAAAGAATGTCCACCTGGGAAGTAACTACCAAAGTAGAACCAAAGCTGAGATTGCACTGAAAGTCTCAGTTGCCAAGAGAGACCTAGGAGTTTGCTCACTACGCTTGTGTCACACTCAAGGGTTTCTCTACAGGCCAGCGGAGGTGAGTGGGAGAGTTTGAAAGTCAACAGGGTAAGAAGACTGACCGGAGGGATGTGCATCACAAGTGCCTAGAAGGGTGGGTTCAAAGAAGTGGATGCACAGAAAACAGATTCAGAGAACTGAGTGAAGACATTTCTCTGGAAGTTTTATATTTTATTATAACAGTAGTTGGTCAATTCCTAATTGCCGTCATATAACCCCTAGAATGCAGTTAGAAACGATCCTTCTCTCCAAGAGTGGAAGAAAAGAGTTATGTTGTGCATCACACAGCGGCTTTGTTTGAGTGGCTTTGTGCTTTATTTATTATAACAATGAACAATACGGATCATAAGAATATGCTAGAGCTTCTAAACTAAAAATAATGTTGATGTGGAGAAGAGAATAAAGGCCCCTTCTTTTAAATAAGAATTAGATGTTTTAAATATGTTTAAATTTTACAGCATTGGCTCCACAACTTGACCACACTAACCATACTGAGTTCCTTCTCAGATTCCTGTCCTTGCCAAACAATGTGAGTTCTTAACACCAACCATTTTCTGTCAAGTAGAAACTGACATGGTCCAACCACCTCACTACTGCTGCTGCTTCTCTTTGCTGTGTGGAATTAGAAGCCAGTATTTTATAGTCAACAGCATGTGCTGCAGTGTTGTGGATACAAACATATATAGGTAGCTTGCAGGATCAGTGCAGCAAGACAGCCCCTCTCTGCTGCTAGGTTCCATGGAAGGGCTGCTCCTAGTACCCAGCCCTGGTTCACATTCAGAGCCACTTCCTAAGGGTCAGTTAGCCCCAGTCTCTGTCCCACTTCTTTGTCTTGTATGTGAGGATTGAGGAAACATTTCTTTTAAAACACAGTCTGGAGCCGGGCAGTGGTGGCACACGCCTTTAATCCCAGCACTCGGGAGGCAGAGCCAGGCAGATCTCTGTGAGTTCAAGGCCAGCCTGAGCTACAGAGTGAGTTCCGGGAAAGGTGCAAAACTACACAGAGAAACCCTGTCTGGGGGGAGGGGGGCACAGTCTGGTTTCTCCCCTGCTTTGGACAGTACAGCCAAAACCTTTCTGTACCTCTTTTTAGAGAGAGCATGGAATCAAAGCCTTGACTTGAATGACCACTTACAGTGATTCTTACGTGACTTTTCCTGACATTGTTTTCACTACAGAAAAAGTAAGGCTTCCCAGTGCAGTTAGAGGTAGAAAAGAGAAGAAAACCTACAGATTGCTGCCATTCTTACAGGAAAAACAAAATTTTAATTTTGTTTTACTTTTTAAATTGCTAGAGGGAAGGTAAAATGAAAATTGTGGCATTCCTTAAGATTACAGATCTCAAATTATAGCAGAGTAAATTGAATTAAAGAAGACAGTTGATCAAGCTGGTATGGGGCAAGCACTTCCCCACTGAGCCACATATCTCTAATCCCCAGGTGACACTTGCCAAGTGAATGGGTCAAGTCATGAAGAACTTCACCCTGCTTCCTAAATCGATTTGATTTTTGTCTTGTAGCCCTTTGTCAAGGGGAAGCAAATGAAAGATTGTAAGCAGAATTTTGTTTTTAAAGGATCACTGTGTAGGCAGTATCGTTGGAAGTAGGAGGGAGAGGGAACTGGAAAGATGGCTTGGTTTCCTGTGTTTCTGTTGTCTAGGCAAGACATGTGGAGGACCCTAGCTAAAACTCCCAAAACTGAGGATGGAAAGGAAGTGGAAGGGTCAGGAGTGGAGTCAGTGATGTGCTGTGAGTGCCCTAGCCAGAGGGTGTTGAAGACAGTCCACCCAGTAGACTGAGTCTGAGCCCACTAGATGACTTACAGACATGGGTAAATAAAAGAAGTGGATCTGGAGAGATGATGTTTAGTTTTAGGCATATCCCATTGAATCTGTTTATCGGAAGTAATTGAAGATTCTTTTTTCTTTAAAAAGGAAGGAAGAAAAAAGAAAAGGAAAACTGTGCTCTTCTGTGATTGCAGCACTCTGAAGGCTGAGGGCAGATTCTGAATTTGTAGGAGGCCTGGACTATGCATAGCAAGCTCTGTCTCACAAAGCAGATGTTGGTGTTTAGTGCTTTCTACTCTGAAAAATTCCTGACAATTTTGTTTGCAACTAGCCTGTTTTAAGAAAGTATAGTTCAAGGGCTGGAGAGATTGCTCGGTGGTTAGGGACACTTGTTGCTCTTCCAGAGACTCTGAATTTGGTTCCCAAACCTACAAGGTAGCTCACAACCATCCACAACTCCAGTTCCAAGGGATCCAGCACTTTCTTCCGACATCTGCAGGCACCAAGTATGCATTAGATGCACATACATACATAGAGACAAAACAGTTATACACATAGAACAAAATAAAAGTCTAAAAGAATTAAAGTCTAAATAAATTATAGTATAACACAGTGAGTGTTTCTCAGCCTTTGGAATGCTGTGACCCTTTAATACAGTTCTGGTTACTCATATGTGGGCGTATCTGCACCTGGGCAGACCTGCCTGGAGACGGATAGAGGAGCAGTGCCTCAGTTTCTAAGACCATCAGAAATATGTGTAGCCAGAAGTTTCTCCGGTCCTGCTCAGCCCCGTGGTCTGCACAAATCTCTCCCATCCGCGGTCCACAGCCACTTACAAAATAGTCATTCACAGGCTTATATTAATTACCAATTCTGTGGCCTATGGATCAGGCTTCTTGCTAGCTAGCTCTTACAACTTAACTCAACCCATTTCTATTAATCTGTATGTTGCCACGAGGCCATGGCATTACTGGTCTGCTGGTATCTTGTTGCTCCTTGGGTGGCAGGCTGACATCTTCTTCAACTCCACCCTTCTTCATCTTGTCTTTAGTTGGAGTGTACCACCTAACCTTATCCTGCCCTGCCATAAGCCAATGCAGCTTGTTTATCAACCAATCAGAGCAACACATATTCACAGCATACAGAAAGATATCCCACAGCACTTCCCCTTTTCTGTCTAATCAAAAAGGAAGCTTTTAACTTTAACATAGTAAAATTATATATAATAGAACAGTTATCAAGCAAGAATTACATCTAGTCTATTTGTATTTGGCAAAATTAAAGAAAATATTTTATCATCTATCCTATATTTATCTGTGAGTCTAAAGTTTCACATCTAATTTATCTTTTATCATAACCAAGGAGAATTTTAATTATAACTGTTTAGCCTTCAACTACATCAAAGACCCCAGAAGGATATAATATTACCTAAGAAAACAGGAAGTGCATTGCAAGCAACTTCCATAATTGTAGAAATGATAGAGACATCTGGCTGCCTGGACAGTCACCCAAATTTCCTCTGCAATGTTGGGGCATCCATCTTCAGCCTTTAAGTCTAGAGTTTTTTAGTCGCTTCTCCCTGTGTCCTATAGAATATCTGGCAGTCTCCTCTGTGAAGCAGGAACATGAAGGACCATCTTGCTTTGTTTTGGCAAAATTTTGTGGTCTTTTTTCCATGGGTCCTGTATGTCCAATCAATACAACATTTTGTCAAGCAGTCCAGGCAAGAACAGTTTCTTGCCCAAGTGGCTAACTTTTGCCATAAGGAAAGCAAACTCCATATGGAATTTCTTCAATACCCATCATCTTCTTTGAAGTAAATCGACTGCCAGGAGCAGATGTGTCTCACTGTCTGGAAAGTCTAAGGTTTTAAATATTTTAAATGCCGTATTCTCTAGGTCTTTGAAGTGTTTGAAGATTACTTACCTAATTGAAATATATCTATGTATACCCAGAAAACTTAACTAACATGACTGTTAGTTTGATTATCATAGATGACTATTAATCTATATTTCTTAATTATATATTACAATTTCAAATGAGCTGTATAAACATAATACCTTAAACAAGAGAAATGTACTACAGTATAGCAAAATTAACTTTAAATTTGTAATACACTAAAATCTATATCAATGTAAAACATTTTAAACAAGTTGTTGCTCTTTAAAAGTAGATTCAATAATCTGCCCTTTCATCCTATCATATCTATAATATCCCCTTTTATTATTTAGAAAGGGATTGCATTTATAATCAACCCCTTATACATAAAAATAAACATTTATAAACCATATTTTGGGAATTTGGGTGTAGCTTCTCATACTACTTCCTTCTGGTTGGGGGTACTGGCAATCTTATGGGGATCCTGAGAAAATTAAGAATTATAGTTAAATCTTGGCTGTAGTAATCTGTGAGGCTGTATCGACCTTTCAGGGGGTCTTGGTTGATCAAATCATATTAGCCTGGAAGCAATCCACAGGTTCTCATCTTCTGTAGAAACAAAAGCAGAACCTCTTTTCCAAAGCAATGTATCTTTAGACACAAATTTTGAGGTCAAGTTACCTTTAAAATACACATTGAATTAACTCAGCAGCCTTTACAGTCTAGTGTCTTTCTGCAGTTAAAAATCCCAAAGACAATATAACCCAGACTCTCTGTGATTTCCATCTTTATGTGGCTTATTTTTTATATTAATTTTATTGTCTCTTTAAAGACTTTATTTTTTTAATTATCTATTTCTTTATATAACTGTCTATCCTTCTTATCCTCTCTCTTCCAAGCCTGTGTACATTTTTACACATAATGTAAACCATGTAGAGGTTTATTCCACCTGAATCTGTCTTTTGTGTATCTATAATCCTTTTCTGATCATTGCAAACTGCAGCGTGGCTAAAATTGAAGTGGCAGCCCTGGCTGCTGACTCCACCCATTTCCGCTTCTCAGCATGGTGGAGGTACCCAGGAGAGTCACACTTAGCCCACCAACAAGCATGCTGTGCAGCTTGGAGACACCTCTGTGTACCGAGGCAAGAATCCGCCATGCTGTACTCAAGCCCGAATGCTGCGGCATCTCTTGGTCCGCATGAAACGTGGAGTAGGAAGCTGTTTTTGGCTCTGTTTTAGGATCTGTTATTAAGTTCTCTCAGGTTTTAGGTGGAAACTTGAGCCAACACATTGGACAGCCGAATGTAACGGAAGTTTCTCTAGTCCTGCCAGGCCCCATGGTCTAGACGAATCTCTCCCACCTGCAGTCCATAGCCACTTATAAAATAATCATTCGGAGGCTTATATTAATTACCAGCTTTATGGCCTATGGGTCAGGCTTCTTGCTAGCCAGCTCTTATAACTTAACTCAACCCATTTTCTGGCCATCTTAAGCGACCCCTGTGAAAGGGTTCTTTGACCTCCAGGTTGAGAACCTTTTGGTCTAACATAATCATTATTTCTATAATTTTCGTGGCTGTAATAGTTAATTTAAACAAAGCACATACTCTTTTTTTAAACTTTGGTTCTTCCCCAGTTTATTTGTATAGATTTACAGAGAAATCTCCTTTCAAATAGATTTTCTAAGAATAATTTTGGAACAGAAGTCCTTATACTATTGAAAATGAAGCAGTTTTAAAAGCTTTTCCATAGACACTATTAGGAAAAAGAAATATGTTATTACAACGGAGAGACACCCTGCAAAGAAAAGTCTAGTTCCCTCCCACCTGGAGTCGTATGCTTAATCATATATTTCTATGTTTGTACCCAATACCTCAAAGTCGTTGGAGTCAGTGAAGCCTATGAGGATGCTGCCAATTGTCTGTGGTTGTTAACTAACTCCAAACCTTGTGCAAACTGTAAGTCTCCAATACAGAAGAATGAAGGCTGCAATCACATGCAGTGTGCCAAGGTAAGATGCTAACGTGTGTTTCCGTGCTTTCTGGTTAGTCTTAATTTAGTTTGTACTACGAAACAAGATGGCATTCTGCTACTAAAACCATCAACTAAATAAATAATTCAGTTCATTACTAAGTTGAAAATTAAAATGCCTACAGAGATCAACTTGACTTAAACTTTTAGGGGATTGAAAGGAAGTCTGTGCTCTTCTGATTTCATTGTAGAAAAAGAAGCTACCTGAGTTGTTCTGTTGTGTTTTTGTAATCTTGGAATTAGGTTAATATTTTATTAACTCATGCCTCTATTTCAGTGTTTTGTTTTAAAATTATAATAAGTCTTCATTTTTTCCTTTTATTAGAAGAACTAGCTATGTTTTTAAGTGGTAAAATATTAAGACAATGTAATTTTTTCTCATTTAGAATGTGAAAGAAATTAAAATAGTTAAAACTAATAAAATATGTTAACATTGCTCTAAGAATTACTTGATTTTTTTTGTCCGTAAACCAATTATCATTGTATTACAACTTGCAAAAGAATAGAAATTATAAAATTATCTTACAAGTTTGCATTATAGTAAAATTAATGTAAAGAAATGTACTTTTTGAGGCAGCAGTGATTCCCTAAGAGGCAGAAGGAAAAAAACCTACTGTTGTTTTCTGAGAAAATTACTCAAAAGTACTTATTAGTTCAGCTAAGAACCGGACAAAATTATTTTCTCTAACTGTGGTCTCATCTCCAACTCCATATTTGGTTTTGTTCTTAGAAAATGTAATATAGACTTCCTAAATGTGCACAGAAGTATATATTGACCTAAACAATCAGCAGTTGGCTGTTGAGGTAGACTCCAGTGTTACCTTTCTGTCCTTCATAGCACAGCAGTAAGGACTTGATAAATATGGACTACTGAAAGAACATTTTCATAAACTAATCAGACTGTTGATACAAAGGAACTAATATAAACAGATGTTGCTTGACATTGTCTGGGGTTTAAAACATTTATATACAAGATCTATAAATATAAGAACCTTATTTAGTATACTTTTGAATTGTTCAAATTGAAGATATAAACTGAGTTGTCGATGGTAGCACAAAGCTTTAATCCCAGTACTCTGTAGGCAAAGGCAAGTAAATCTTTGAGACCAGCCTGGTCTACATAGCAAGCTCTAGACCAGTTAGAGTTATACAATAAAACCCTGTCTCCTAAAAAGAAAGAAAGAACCTAAAAAGTGGTATATTCTTACCTTGACATAGAAAACTTACCTAGATTCATTGCACACAATTGAATCCGCTTAGGGTATTTTTCAAATATGCAAATAAAACATGTCATGAAAAGTTGAATCCATGTTGTAACAAACAATTTTACCATCTGCCTAGGCTTTTGATGCTTCAGTGTGGATTATGATTTAATAGACAGTTTGCATTGTCTGAAATCTAATGTGTTAAACATTTTTATAAATGGCATGTTTACTCATCTGAAAATAAACTAATTTATTTCAAAAATACTTTTTTCATTTCCCCTTAGAAAAATTTTAATTTGTTTTTGTGTTTTTAATTAGAATACTGTATCACAACCCCACCCACCCTACCCCATCCCTTTTCTCCTCTAGCTCCTCCATGGTTTGACTGTGGAGTTCAAGAGACCCTGGTGGCTAAGGGATCTTCTGTAGATCCACTGAGCATCCTCCTTCAACTCCAGGCTCCTGCTATTGTCCCTGCTTGGACTTCTGAGTCCCTGGAAGCCTGGGACCTTTGACCCCTCATGGGAGGAAAGAGCTGGAGACTCTCAGCTGAGGATCACAAGCCCATAGGAACACCCTGACTCTGTCTAGTAGCCAAAGGGTCCTGCTAGCCAGCTGCTCTTAGGCACCTACCACTATCCAACACTTCTCGGGGCCAAAGATTCAGTATTAGGAGGATAGAAAGATGGGTCAGAAGTTAAGAGTGTTTGCAGAGCAATAACGAGATCCCAGTACCATGTAACAAGCCAGACTTCCTGCCAGTGCCTGTAACTCCACCTCCAAGGTATCCAACATCTTCTGGCTTCTTTGATTGCCCAGAAACTTGCGTCTGTACAGGCATGTTCACCTAAGCACACATATATGCGCATATACTAACATATACTAACACAGACACATACACACATTTAAATAAATAAAACAAACCTTTCTTAAAATTTACTGTTCTCTCTTACAGAACATCTCTACTGCACCCTTCCCTCCTTCCAATCCTCCCAGGCCCCCTCACCTCCCCTCTCACCCAGATCTACTGCTCTTCCAGAAAAAAAGCAAGCTTCCCGGTGATATCAACCAAACATGGCCTAATAAGCTGCAGTAAGACTAGGCACAAACCCTCATATGAAGGCTGCACGAAACAACCCAGTGGGAAGAAAAGGGTCCCAAGAGCAGGCAAACGAGTCAAAGATACCCCTACTCCCATTATTAGGAGACTCACAAACACCCCAATCTTAACAACCACAGCATGTATGCAGAAGATCTGGTGAGACCCATGCAGGCTCCGTGGTTTCAATTCAGTCTCTGTGATCCCGTGCAGGGCTTGCTTAGTTGATTCTGTGGGCCATGTTCTCATGGTGTCCTGAACCCCTCTGGCTCCTACAGTCCTTCCTCCCACTCTTCTGCAGGATTCCCCAAACTATGAGGGGAGGGACTTGATGGAGATCTCTAGTTTGGGCTCTCTCTCTACCTAATGTTTGGCTGTGGGTCTCTCTCTGCATCTGCTCTCACCAGATGCCTGAGGAAGCCTCTCTGATGATGATTTGGCTAGGCACCAATCTATGAGTATAGTAGAATATCATTAGAAATCATTTCATTTTTGTTTTTGACTTTCCAGTCCTATTTGATTCTACCTTAGGTCTCTGAGCTCTCCAGCCTCCGGTTCTTGGCCATCCAGACAGTGTCAGGCATGGGTTCCCTCCGTGGCGTGGGTCTCAAGTTAGACCAGTCATTGGTTGGCCACTCCCACCGAACCACCATTGCCCCAGGACAGATTGTAGGTTGAAGGTTTTGTGGCTGGGGTGGTGTCCCAGTCCCATGACTGGAAGCCTTGCCTGGTTACTAGGAGTCCCTGATAGAGTCACCCTCGTAGATTTCACTGCACTAGGTTTCCATATTGAACCCCAGTTCCGGTAGTCTCTCCTCATACTCTCTCCCTCCATCCCTCTCCTCTCACTTGATCCCTCCTCTTCTTATCCCCACCTGCCCCTAGTCTAACAGCAAAATCTATTCTATTCCCTTTTCCAGGGAGATCCATGTGTCTCCCCCTAGAGCCCTCCTTGTTACCTAGCCTCCATGGATCTATGAATTGTACTGTAATTATCCTTTACTTAACAGCTAATATCCACTTATAAATGAGTACATATCATGTTTGTCTTTCTGGGGCTGGGTTATCTCACTCGGGATGTGAATCTTTCATTCTTAAATTTTCAAATTACTTAATCTGACACTATGGAAAACTAATTTTAAAACCCAAAAAATAAAAAGTATTAACATGTAAAAGAGCTGGAGAGATGGCTCAGAGATTAAGAGCACTGGCTGCTCTTATAAACGTCCTGAATTCAATTCCCAGCAACCACATGGTGGCTCACAGCCATCTATAATGGGATCTGATACCCTCTTCTGGTGTACAAGTATACATATTTACATAAAATAACCTTAACATGTAAAAGTATTAATAAAGTTCTATACTGTACTATTTTCTACCATAGTTGATAATGTCTGGTTGATTTATGAAAATTTTGTCACTAATTTTGAGAAATAAATTAAACCACATCGCCAGGGTATTTGTATCAAAGCAGGCACAAAGTTTGGTTTTGTAAACCATAAAAAGAATCTGCATAGAGCCTTGAAACAAATCGACACTTTATTGAATAAGTGCATGTTAAGTACTAAATGAGTGCAGTTTAATTCAGGTCACTCTCCGTGACTACAAGGAGACCAAAAGAAGAGAAGACATAGAAGTGATAAAGACCTATCATAATTACTACAGTAGATAGGACATATGTGTATAATCAGATTATTTCCTGAAAATATGACCCTCCCCAATAGACCATTGATCATCAAAGAAAAACAGTAATAGTCTTTAAGTGTTGGCTATTATAATCAATAATTTTAAATATTATTATAATCAAAGAAAATAAAAAATTATACCAAGTAATATTCTTGATCATAGAGAATAAATTAGAAATTAATTATGGAGTTGTTAAATGTCGTGGAAATTTTTAATATTTCAAATAACTCAAAGAAATTAAAGAATTTATGGGAAATGATAATACCACATTATCAGAGCCTGAATGTTAAAGCTAAAACCATGCAGAAATATGTACAGTCTTGCTCATTTAAAATAATGTAAAATAAACAATAAATTGAGGATGTGGTTCAGATTTTTTAAAAAGTAAATTAAGAAACACCAGTAGGAAGTTTTTAAGACAGAAAGTAATTTTTAAAGTAATGACCAGTGTGGCAAGAAATCCAAAAGGTAGTTTTTGAAGAACAGCTACTTCAAAAGTAAACCACTAAGCTAACATAATAAAGCAGGGAGTTGAAGGATTTCAAATACGCAATAAAAGGGGAAGAGAGAATAGAGAACCACAGTATTTAATACAGAGACTTGCAGCAATCAGGAACAAGAAATAAGACTATAAAACCTAGAAATACAGTAATAAAGTGACTGTACTTTAAAGCTGTGTGTGGTGGCACATCCTGTAGTCCAAGCATTCACATGCTGAGGCAGAAGGGTCATGAATGCAAGGCTAGCCTGAGCTGTGTAGCAAGACCCTGTCTCAAAAACAAAACAAAGCTACCACATTTACAGATGGCATGATTACATACTAGAAATTTTACAAGGATCAACTGAAGAACTACTACCAGCAACAAAAATTCAGCTTAGTAGCAAAATACAAAATTAATTTGCAGAAAATAATCATCTCCATATCTCCTGGCAACATCCGGATGGAATGTATAGACCTTTTTAATCTAGAAATGAGCTTAATAAATATTCAAGGCTTTGTTGAAACTGTTTTAAATCCTCTTTAAGTATTTAAAACAAAGAATGGCAAACAAATAGAAATACAACCTCTTACATAAAAAGAAGCAAACAAAAACACCAGCAGCTTGTTCTTTTGCATCTGTGTAAACTAAAATTCAGATGTTCATATGGCAGATGAGAGCAAACTTAATTAGGAAAACTTTGAAAAACAACAGCAGGGGGAAGTAGCCTTATAAGAGAATACATTGTGCAGCCTCAGTAGTTGAACCACTGTGGTACTGGCATGTGAATACAGAGTATGAAACAGAATAGAAAGCAAGCCTAGGAAACAGATGCATACATAGGAATTTAATGTGTAGTGATGGCAATAAATAACCAGTGGAGAAACATGAAGTACTTAGAACACGGTATTGCGATAACTAGACAGCTCTAAAGTTGAGTTCGTACTGGAGAAGATACACCCAAGATTTAAATGTTTAAACGGTAAGCAAACCAGTACTAGAAGCCCTGATAAAAGTATCTGAAGACTGTGGAGTCAGAACAGTCTTGACACAGAGCCCATAAGCATAAGAAGATGAACTTTCATATTATACTTTTGTCGTTATCTTCTAATTACGATCTACTTAATGAGTGATTTTTTAATTATATATGGAGATACTTGCATGTGTGTTTTCTTTTACAGTGCAAGTATGACTTTTGTTGGATCTGCCTAGAAGAGTGGAAGAAACACAGTTCTTCCACTGGTGGTTATTACAGATGTACTCGCTATGAAGTTATTCAGCACGTAGAGGAGCAATCCAAGGAAATGACTGTGGAGGTAACACTGAGCACGTCCTGTCTAAGCTACTGTTGGAGGGATTGGCATGTCTTCTTTCCTGTCTTCACTGAGATGAGGCATTACATTGAATACACTTTAGAGTGCCCTTTGAACCAAAACACTGTCAACTAGGAACCTTTTTCCTTTAATATTTTCCCTTTTTTGATGAAAATATGAAAAATCCAATTCTGGCCTGCCTTTGTAATGATTTAAAGCCCATTTTAACATAATATCAGCAATACAGTATTATGTTATAGTGTACATGTCTTTTTTTTTTTCCAATCAGGCCCAAGGAGGGAATGTTTCTTTTTTTAATTAATTTATTTTATGTATGTGAGTGTTTTACATGGATATATGCCTGTACAGTTTGCATGCCTGTCTGGTGCTCACAGAGACCAGAAGACAGTGTTGGATCACCTAGGATTGGAGTTACAGTTGTAAACTGCCATGTGGGTGCTGGGAACTGAACCTGGATCCTCTGGAAAAGCAGGCATTGCTCTTAATTACAGAACCATCTCTCCAGCCCCTACAGTTGTCTTGTTTTGCTTGTCTTATATAGCCTAGATGGGTTTTTTTTTTTCATTGTTTATTTTATGTACATGGATGTTTTGCCTGCATGTATGTCTGTGCACCATGTACATACATTGTGTCCACAGTCAGGGTGTTGGATCCCCTGGAGCTAGAGTTACAGATGTTTGTGAGCCACCATGTGACTACTAGGAATTAAACCCAGGTCCTTTGAGAGAGCAGCCAGTGCTCTTAACCACTGAGCCATCTCTCCAGTGTCCTAGTCTAGACAGCTTAAACAACAGAAGCTTGTCTTTCTCCACTGTAGTGACTGTGAAGTCTGAGAACAAAGCCCCACCTGACTGGTTCTTGGTAAGGGTGCTCATCTTGACCTGCCAGCAGGCCCCCACTTTCTGGTCTCTATCATGATGGCTGGGAAATAGAGCAAGAGATCTATCGTGTCCCTAGGAAACATTTGCATTAAGATAGAGAGAGCTCCAGGCCAGGCGGTGGTGGCGCACGCCTTTAATCCCAGCACTCGGGAGCCAGAGTCAGGCGGATCTCTGTGAGTTCAAGGCCAGCCTGGGCTACCAAGTGAGTTCCAGGAAAAGGCACAAAGCTACACAGAGAAACCCTGTCTCGAGGGAGGAAAAAAAAAACCATAGAGCTCCAGTGGCCTCTCTTAACCCATTACCTCCTCATAGGTCCTGTTACCACATGCAGGTACATTTTGGGATAGGGCTTCAATGTGAATTTTGAAGGGATGCAAATCTACCTAATAGCAGTGAACCATACAGTCACATACTGCAGATGGAGAGTTAAGTGCCCATTGTCTTATCACCGAGAATACAAACAGGCTCCTGTAAGATGTATACGTCATTATATTCTAGCAACAAAATAGTAAACACATTGCATGCATTGCTACCCTTTACTAATCAGACGTTCATCCCTCTAAAACCAGTTTTAATAAGTCATTTGTGTACTTTTGTTTCCCAGGCTGAGAAGAAACATAAACGGTTTCAGGAACTTGACAGATTTATGCACTATTATACAAGATATAAAAACCATGAGCATAGTTATCAGGTATGTCCCAAATCATTACAAATGAGCTAAAACACTCTGTTAAGAGTAAAGAGGCTGGGTGTGGTGGCGCACACCTTTAATCCCAGCACTGGGCAGAGGCGGTGGGGGAGGTCTCTGTGAGTGCAAGGTCAGCCTGGTCTACAGAGCAGAGTTCCAGAACAGCAAGTGCTACACAGTGAGACCCTGCCTTTTAAATAACTAAATAAACATTATTTAAAATATTTATTTCTGTTCCTTTAGTTAGAACAACGCCTTCTTAAAACAGCCAAAGAAAAGATGGAACAATTGAGTAGAGCTCTCAAAGAAAGTAAGTCCTATATTGTATGTGTGTTGGGGTGGGGGAGTTCCTAAGTCAATTCAGTGGTAATGGTAGATGGGCAGGCCCCTAAAGGAGGACAGTAGATCCATGAGCTGCTTCTGGCACTGTCCTAAGTTCTCCAGAGCCCTGAGAGCATGCTAGTATGTGATTAGTATCCACCAGGTTCTTCCTAATGCAGCCTTTGCTGTTACCAGACAAAAACCACAACCATACCACAGTTCTGCATCCTCTGTGCCACCACTGTGCTCTAGTGTTGGGAAAAGTGAATGGGTCCTCAAGGTCTTCCAAGAGGAGCAAGGTATACATGTTGGCCAGTTGTCACATAACTAAGTATCCAGAGCTGCTTCATACATCAAATAGACCTTGGGGAGAGTTGAGCCCAAGAAGCAAAGCCTTGAGGGGGCCTAACTTGTGAGTTCCAAACTGAAGGTTAGAGGGAAAATAATTCCTAAATATGGATGGAGTGTTGCTCATCATTAGGACACAGTATCCACACTGACTACACAGAGTTCTAGTATGCTTATTTTTGAGGAACTCATAGTTTATATATGAAAAGCACATTTCAAACATAAAACTATGATCTCTTACATTTGTCTCAGTTCATAAAGTAATTTGCACCCATACTCTTTTGTGAAATAGTTTTCTAATAAGACCGTAAAAAAGTTAAATAAATTAGAGTGGAGGCAAGTGTCACTACTGGCATGGTATCCTTGTTAATTATTAGTCTGTAAACTTGAGAAGTTATATGACTCTACTGTACTAAAACAAACTCTAGAAATGTGCACATGAGGCTGGAGGAAAAAAGTCTCACGGATGCGTATTCCCCATGTTTAGAACCGTGTCTGACACACAGTAAACAGTAAGTGCAAACTATTGCTTTTATTCATATTAGAGATTCCAGACAGCATGGTAAAGCTGAAAATGAAAAGCTGTAACAATTGGAAAGTGAAACAGTCTGCTTCTTAGACATTTTGTGTGTATTATAGGGAAGGGCAAGTGGTGTTCACTGCCCTTTGCTTTTTATATTGGTACAGATACTACCTGGAGACATGGTGTACGTGTCACAGGCTTTCTCTTGGCCACCAACCAGCTCCCAAGTCATGACACAGAGACTTATTAACTATGAATGCTTGGCCTTATCTTATGCTTGTCCTATTAACTCTTAAAATTTAAATTAACCTGTCTGTCTACATCTTGCCTCGGGGCTTTTTACCTTTCTTTTTTTCTGTATGTCCTACTTGGTGTCTATCTGGCTGTCGGCTACCTGGCTGGCTGGTCACCTGCATCTCTCCCTTTCTTTCTCCCTCGTTCTCTCCTTTTTTTCTGTCAAGCCTAGATTCCTCAAGAATTCCTCCTACTTATTCTCTCTGCCCACCAGCCCCACCCATCCCTCTGCTGCCTAGCTATTGGCCATTCAGCTTTTTATTAGACCAATCAGGTGCCTTAGGCAGGCAAAGCAACACATCTTTACATCATTAAACAAATGCAGCACAAACAAATGTAACACA
This sequence comes from Peromyscus eremicus, assembly GCF_949786415.1. Lineage (NCBI taxonomy): Eukaryota > Metazoa > Chordata > Mammalia > Rodentia > Cricetidae > Peromyscus > Peromyscus eremicus. The sequence goes on from NC_081418.1 coordinate 16,804,956, forward strand.
TCTTGCTAGTTAAACAAATACTCCACAAAATGTATGCAGATATATTTGAGTGTTCCATATTAGTTTGTACATGAATATGTAGTATGTTCCTGATGGTATGCTGAATTTGATTTTCAGCAATACTTCAATTGAGATTCCACAGCTTAATTTCTTTTTATTTATAGTTTAAAAATGGAATGTTGTGATGATAGCTTGGTGTTATCCTATGAAGACAATTTCTTCTCTCCTCCTCTTTACTCTTCATCCCTTCTTTTTTACTCCCTGATGGCTTTTAGTTAGCCAGTTCCTCAACATTTACCTTTTTCCTTACAGTATTGCTTTTGAAGAGGAATAATTATAGTTTTTGTTTTTTGTTTTTTGTTTTTTGTTTTTTTTTTTAAGCAAGCAACTTAACAAAGGCATTTGTACAGATTCTTCAGCAGCAAAGTTCCTGTCAGGGATAATCTGACCATTTTTATAAAGCATGCACCTTTGAGTGGACCCAGAGCTGTACTGTCTCCTGGTCATATTGGGAGAACAGAGTCCAGGAAAATGTGTGTATTCACGGCCTCTGGGCTGCAGGGGCCTGTGCCTTCCACGCGGAGTGTGTGTCTGGATTCGTAGTCTAGTCAGGCTCCGTATCTGCAGAAGCATCACTGTATCCAATCACTTTGCAGCTGAAGGAGGCTGTCCAGACACCACGTTCATTGAAGATGCGGTACATGTTCTCCTGAAGACCCGACGCATCCTCAAGTGTTCTTACCCATACGGATTCTTCTTAGAACCTAAAAGCACAAAGAAAGAAATTTTTGAACTCATGCAAGTAAGATGCCATTTTAAATTGTTTGGACTATAAGTGTGAGGAGTAAAACAGTTTTGTTTTTATGTTTAAATGGCTTTAAACAAAGGGGAGATTACCTTAATGAACTAAATTTTCTTTGTGTTTAAATTCATCAGTGTGAGTTCGAGTGAGTTCTGAGCTGTGTAACATTTCTACAGCATGAGTTTATTTCAAACTGTTCAAGGTAGAGTGGGGCCTATTTCTTATATAAAAATAGAGGTTTTATCTTTAGAGAGGAAACAAACTGCATTGCATACTTGAATAGAAAGTTAATCTTTGCCATTTCATTTCAGAAGTACAACTCAGGAAGTTACGTATTTAAAACAAAAACTCCTAAGCCGGTCACTACACCTCACCAAACTCACTACATCCTCCTCCTAGTTGGAGGCCACCACCATTTCTGGTGATTTTCATTCTGTCCTTTTAAGCTGCCCTTCGCTGATTTATATCCTTCATTTCTTTCCTACATTTCTTTCAAGGCCACGGTAGTCTTGCCTTGCCTTAGATTCCTTCAGCATCATACATCATTTGCATCACAGTGGCTGTGCACTCTTGTATCAGTGCCCTGACTGTACTGTACATTCCTTCTATATGGTGACTTACCCCACTACCTGGGGATTTGCACCAAGTGCCTATCAAATGGATGCTATCTCTTGCATTTATGATAACTTAAAATATCCTTTCATAACCTGAAAAACATACAAAATAGAAAGCATGTTAAATGGAAAATTGTTTCAAAATTTAATTTCTGACTTCAAAAGAATTTGACTTGACTGAGAAACCAGATATGCTTTGAATCTGCTTACTAAGCCATTCAGCTGTACCTCTTGTTTCGCCTTCTTTCTATAGACAGACCTAGAAATGGTCACTGAAGACCTTGCCCAAAAAGTCAATAGGCCTTATCTCCGTACCCCCCGCCACAAGATCATCAGAGCAGCATGCCTTGTGCAGCAGAAAAGGCAAGAGTTCCTGGCGTCTGTGGCTCGTGGAGTTGCTCCTGCAGACTCACCAGATGCTCCCAGGCGCAGGTACAACTTGTACACTGTAGAAACCTTGCCGGCTTGAGCTCCTAGTGCCAGGACTTTTTGTTAATCAAGCTAGCATTCATAGTTTTGGGGGTTCCTTATATCTACGATATGGATAGCTGATAAAAATACCATAAATTCTTTTGAATTCATCCCTTAAAGAGAAGTTGGTTTGGTTTTTTTTTTTTTTTTTTCCCATCATACTTCTACTGCTTCTGCCACAATAAATTGAAGCATTTTTCTTATAATTATAGTACTAGAAAGTCATTTGTCCTCATTTTTATGGGTAAGTATCTTTTATACTTATGGAATGAAAATGAAAGTAGTCAGAATACCTTTACATAACATGGTTATTTTTATTTTCTCCATCATTTTGCACAAGTATAAAGCAACTTAGGATTTGAGAAAATAATGGAAGTAATTATATTTAAATAGTTGGATCTGCGTTGGTTTGGCAAGTTATAAGCAGATAAGCATTTAAAAGGTAATATTCATCCATCTCTAAGGTTTTAAGGTATCAGCTGAAAAAACTCCAAGTTGGATATTCAGTTTCTCACCCTCTCTTCATCTCTTCATTCTTACATAGTGTTCTAGTAACATTTATCAAAATTTGAGCTCTGCTTTCCAGAAAGAAGTGAAGATCTATTGCTGCTCAGCTTCAGAGAACACAATGTTCTCCAATAATCACTCATAGTGACACACATATCTTAAACCCATGACTAGAGAAAGGGAGCAACCACAAAGTGAACAGGGCACAGGTCATTTTCAACATCCTCCTCTGTATTTTTCAATGGGCCTACTTATTCCTAAGCCTTTTTCCTTCCAAAACTGCAGTAAGTAACTCAGGAACTTCAGCTATTTGTAGAAGATTAAACTGATTTCAGGGTTAAGACTCAAAAGCTGTGTCTCCCATCTCTACGTATAGGGATCATTTCATTAAGTGTTCATAATAAAATCATAGTTTAGAAAAACAAAAAATACATTGCTTTAAGGTCAAAACTGTTACAGAAATAAAAATGAAGCATATTTTTATAAAAAAAAAAAAGGTAATATTCAAAGGGTAAGGGTCTGGTTGTATACTTGCAGTACTAATAATGAATCAAACAGTGTGTCTGATTTCTTTGTAGCTTTGCCGGTGGAACATGGGATTGGGAATATTTAGGATTTGCATCACCTGAGGTAATTGTCTTTCTGGAGTTTTGGGTTATCTTCATGGTTTTCCTCATGCAACCCTGCATGCGTTTGCATCCTCATCCGTTCTGAATCCTCTGAGATCAATAATGCTTTCTCTGTCTTTGTAGCAGGAATGCCTTGGCAGGGCTTGCTCTCAGCTCTTTTCTCATACTGGAGTCGATAACAGTACATCCCCTTTCTCTGCTATTAATTACTGAATAGGATGTAGTAATTTAGTCAAATTGACAGCAAAAATATTTGGAACATCTTCTAGGTTGTTAATAGAGATGTAAATATTATTTATTAGAAATGTATAGTTGTGGCTGGGTGGTGGTGACGCACACCTTTAATCCCAGCACGCATGAGGCAGAGGCAGGCAGATCTCTGTGTGTTTGAGGCCAGCCTGGGCTACAGAGCAAGTTCCATAACAGGCAGGGATACACAGAGGAAACCCTGTCTCAAAAAAAAACAAAACAAAACAAGAACAGAAGAAATGTGTAGTTGTGATGGTTTTTTTAGTCTAAAGATATGGAAAAGCTAAATGAACAGTTTGTTGAGGTCACTGCTGCAGCCTGAGACAAATCATTTGTCATCATTTGCCAAGGCAGAAGCCTCGGAGGAGTAAGGTCTGTGCAGAGAGATGTTTTCTGCTTCAGCTGCCTTTGAGACTCCAGACTGCTTCGTTTCTTAGTGATAAACCTTTCTTTCTCTTTTTGGTGGGGGGGGGGGGGGGGTGTCTCTGTAGCCCTGGCTATCCTGGAACTTGCTCGGTAGACCAGGCTGGCCTATAAACTCAGAGATCCACCTACCTGTGCCTCCTGAGTGCTGGGATTAAAGATGTGCCCCACCACACCTGGCTTGATGGACCATTTTAAAACATGGAAATTGTAGAACAGTTGATACTCTGAATAACGAACAGTAAGACCTAGTAAAAATCTCGGTCAGGTAGCTGTTTTCTCTTATTTAAGTTGGCACTGCCACCCCTGTATCTGATTCTAAAATAGTTTTAACAATTCTTTCAACTTCTGTTGCCTTTGCGCTTTATAAAATCATATGTCATTTGATAGTCCTTGAATTTAATTCTTGCAAAGAGGAGGACAAATGGTGAAACTTTTGCTGATCTTAGTTGTCCATTAGTTTTTTGAAGCTGAAAGACCATGAAAGTGATTACTATCCAGAAATGACCGTGGCTTGTGTAAACCAGATGCTCTCATCTCTGCTGCTAAGGACATTTGCAGCCACCTGGAAGCTTTTTTATTTAGATAGATGCAAGGAAATAGTGACATGAGTTCGTGCTTTGAGCACATACAACGATGTTAAATACACTTAAGCTGTAAAATGGAATATGTAATAAATAACAGTATATTTATTATAAATTAATTCTTTGTAAAACAAATTACTCTTGAATTTACCTGATCGTGGGACTGCTGTTTTGGTGTCATATCATTACAATTTGGGGGATATAGAACTTTTCCACCTTAAAAATAATAAGCTTTATTCATTAGATCTTTAGCATAACTCAGCAAAAATAAAACCTTTCTTAGTTGACAGTCATTTATATATCATTATATATCATATTTATAAATATATAAATCAGTATATATCATCTTGCAGTTTCTGACTCTGACAGTGACTTTAGGAGTCTTGAAATCTTTATATTTCTTTCTTATGTCTAGCATAGTAACATGCACTAGGAAAGCAGAGGCAGGGGGATCACTGTAAATTTGAGACCAGCCTGGTCTACATAGCAAGCTCAGGACCAACTACCTAGTAGGGCTCTTGTCTCAAAATAAATAGTTGACAAAAATAATTTTTTTAAAGTGTTGAGTATAACAAAATACTTATCTAAAGAAATAGCACTGGGCTGGAGAGATGGCTCAGAGGTTAAGAGCACTGGCTGCTCTTCCAGAGGTCCTGAGTTCAATTCCCAGCAACCACATGGTGGCTCACAACCACCTGTAATGAGATCTGGTGCCCTCTTCTGGCCTGCAGGCATACATGCTGTATACATAATAAATAAATAAATCTTTTAAAAAAAAAAGTGCAGTCAACAAGCCGAAGATCTTGGCTTCAAAAAAAAAAAAAAAGAAATAGCACAAATTGAAACTTAGAGATTTTGTATGTTTAATTAGCTCAAGAAACAGCAGTAAATATTTTGAAATTAGTTCTTTGCCTTAGTATACATTATAGGAAATGACATATTACCAAATTCCAAAGATTTTAAGATTTTGAGTTTACATTTTTTTCACTGATGTTAATTTTGCCATGGTCTCTTTGAACTGATTGGCTGCATCTGTGGCAGGCATAAACGTGTTTCACATCACTTTAAAAGCAGTGGGCCAAATGCAAAGAGCATCATCTTCAAACAGAAAGCTCCTCCCACCATTTTCACCTATGGATCTCATGGGTTTGGTTTGATTTGGTTTGGGTTTTTTGTCTTCTCTTGACCTTAGTACTCTCACACCATTTGGAACATCCTGTTTTTTTCTGGGCTCACTTGAAAAACATTTGTTTTTTTCTGGGCTCACTTGAAAAATCTGAGGATTCCTTGGCAATTTTCAGACAGGTTTTTTATAAAAATATTTTGAACTTGTTGCCTCCTGTCAGAATACCACTCAGGGTTTTCTATGAGAATAATTAGAAATAGAACAAGTTTGTTTTGCAATTGTTTTGTTTTTTTATTTCTCAATTTTCAAATATGTGTTTATGTTACTCAGAATAACTTCGCACTGCATTGGGTCTTCTAGAAGTTAGGCACGTCTTTCTTACATTGGAGCCTTTAGTTGAGGTCAAACTGCCTCACCACCTTTGTCTGAGAAATGTGGTGTCTGCACTAATCCTTTGAGCCAAGTTGACATGACAGTAAGTCATCCAGTCTGAGAGCATGTGTCCCCAAGGAAAGAGGAAATGATGCCCCAGCTCAGTAAGAAATGTTAAAGGATCTATATGATCCTTCATGCTTCTTCACTCATTGACTTCAATCTAAAGTTACATGGATGAGATTTAAATAAATTTAAGAATGGGCTAGGGCTGAACTCAATGATAGTTTGTTTAGCATGTCCAGGGCCCTGGATTCAATTTCCAGCCACACAGATAGGTTATGTTAGGATGGATGGACGGACAGACAGACAGACAGACAGATAGATAGGTAGATAGGTAGATAGAGATAAGATATATTGATTGATTGCTTTAACCAGATCAGTAAAGTACGAAAGTTTTATAATATCTAACCTGGTTTGTCTTACTCCTAATACTTTAACCATAAGCACATTGAATACTCTAAAGTAACAGAGATAATCATAAGCCTGAGGATCTTCATGTTTATCTTGGGAGATTCAACAATGATTCTCAAAAGTCTGCTGCCATATATTCTGGCTTCTCTTTGACTTTCTTTTTCCCTGTCTCTGAAATCTGTAGCAGATACTCTTAGTTCATAGCCTTTGGTAGTAACAAACCTACTGTAAACTATTACCACAAATGTAGAACAAACGTATGGACATCTTTTTAGTCTGTCTTCTTCTAAATGCTAAGTGGTCAATGCTCCTATGTTGCAAAAGCTAGACGTTTGACTGGTGAGTTGATATGTAGTAGTCACAGAGACAGCACAGTTGTCTGGCAAGTACTTAACAGTCTGTCTATCAACTGGGTTTACCGCTGTTGTTTCTGTTGCTCTCCCCCTCCTACTTCTTGCATATATCACAGTCACTTAAAAACTAGACCCCCGAGAGCCTAACACCGTTAGAAGATGATTGTGACATCAGTTGTAATTTTAGATAACAGGACCCTTGGAGTAACAGCTACATAGCTCCAGAGCTTGCAAGTATTCCCAGTAGAAGCACCTGTGACTGTCAGAAATTTTGCATTTCGCTTTCTGCCTTTTTTTGTTTCCTCGGCTTGGCTAAACTTAAGTTTCCTTTGCTATAGCAAGTGATTTTATAGTATGTGTATAAAATCACACATTTTTTTTCTCCTGGAAGAAAGTGTGTTTTTTGTTTTATTGGCATTTTTACAATTTGCATGCTCTCCTGTATTTTATAACCTTTGGTTTATGCAGGAATATGCTGAATTTCAGTATCGGAGGAGGCACAGACAGCAGCGCCGTCGAGGAGATGTGCACAGCCTGCTCAGTAACCCTACAGACCCCGACGAGCCAAGCGAAAGCACTTTCGGTGAGTTCCTGGGGTGCTGGGTATCAGTTCGTCTTCTGAGTTTACTTTTAAAAATGGCTGTTGTCAGTGTTTGTGAGTTTGTAATTTGGGTTCACTAGAGACATAGAGATGCCTCTGTTGTCACAGGATAAAGAAAACCGTAGAGTTGAGGACTGAAGTAGGAACATCCTAGGTTTATCGCACCCATCTCTTCTGTGACTTTAATCAAGGCACTGACCATCTCTGTCTTCAGTTACATATTCTAAAGTGAGCGTGCAATTAGGCCATGCTGGTAGAGCACTGTGAGTGCTCGCTCAGAAAGTGGAAGCTCTTGATACCATTATGACATGCTTCAAATGTTCTTTCTGCATTTAACTGGACTCTTAAACAAGCTCAGAGGCATCCTACCAGATGAGAAAACAACGAATAAAAGAATCAAGTGTCCCAAGGGATTGGGGCCTTAGCTTTCCCAGAAGCATTCTTAAAAACAGGACTATTTTAATTTTTGACTTTTTGAATGTTAAATTTTTCATTAAACATGCCTAGACTGTACTATGAGGATCAGTTGGACCACAGATTGGTTCTTGAGGCTATGTAATTCCAGAATTCTTTAATTACGAAATCTGAAGACAAAAATACTGAAATTCATTGTGACTTAGGAGAAAGGAATAGACAGTAGAACCTGCATTAATGAAAGTCATAGAGACTACAAGTGAGAGCCTAAAAAAAGCTCAGATTTGAGGTGATCATATGGATGTCTGTTACTGCTTTCAACCAAGCAAACCTGCTGAAAAATGCAGGAATGTGAATGAAAAATGAAGGGATATGAATGTGAACCTGAGTTTTCACTAGTGCTGAACTAAACTGTCTGTGGGGCCAATTGCTTTCAAGCCGATATACCAGAAGGTGGCAGCAGCCGCAGGCCTGGCGCATCCGTGGTAAGCTCTGCATCCATGAGTGTGCTGCACAGCTCCTCCCTTCGAGACTACAGCCCTGCCAGCCGCTCCGCAAACCAGGACTCTCTTCAGGTAGCCTTGCTGGCAGCCTGGTGCCATGCTTTTGCTCCTTCTCTGCTCGGTGGTTTTGGGGGTTTACTTTTACTGGTTTCCTTTTTCTTCCTCCTGTGACAGTTTTGTTTTAATGATAGGGTACAAAAGGGGTTCTTGTATTTCAGGTTTATGTTAGGTATATTTTCCCCTTTAGAAAGGCAAGGAAAAAATGGTAAGATTTCAAAATGTAAAGTAACTTGTAGAATTAGACGTATTAAGTATCTGAAAAAGGAAACTGGTAAGTGTGATTGGGTTCAATAATGATTCCCTCAGTCCCATTTTATTTTAACAGGATTTCATTTTTCATTGCCTCAGGCTCTGAGTTCCTTGGATGAAGACGACCCCAATATACTTCTTGCCATTCAGCTGTCACTGCAAGAGTCTGGGCTGGCCATCGATGAAGAGACCAGAGACTTCCTTAATAATGAAGCATCCCTAGGAGCCATAGGCACTTCTTTACCTTCCCGGCTGGACTCTGTGCCCAGGAGCACAGATAGTCCTCGGGCTGCACTGAGCAGCTCTGAGCTACTGGAATTTGGTGACAGCCTCATGAGACTAGGAGCAGACAGTGACCCATTTTCAACTGACACTTTGAGTTCACGACCTCTTAGTGAGACGAGAAGTGATTTCTGTCCTTCTTCCAGTGACCTTGACTCAGCTGGCCAAGACCCCAGTGCCAATGACAATCTTCTTGGCAATATTATGGCTTGGTTTCATGACATGAACCCTCAGAGTATCGCCCTGATTCCTCCAGCAGCAGCAGCCACAGAGATGAGTGCAGAGCCTCAGTGTCCCTGTGTCGGAGCTGAGTCGGAAGGTGTGAGGGACGTGGGAATCATGCCGCCAGAAGACTCAATGTCCAAAGATGCTGGTGTCCATGAAGGTGAAAGAACCCAGGTGGAGGAAAACCCTCTGGAAGAGAGTATTCTGGCCAGGGAAGAGTTGTCTCAAGCTGGTGACCGTAGTAATGAGGCAGTCAGCAGAGGGGACGGGTCAGAGGCTGCCAGTCAAACCCCTCAAACCTCAAGTGACTGGCTCGAGCAAGTCCATTTAGTGTGACCTGCACGTTTGCTCTCCAGGTGACTCGAGTACAGGGGTGTGTTAGGTGGAGTATGCTTTATACACACTGTATCCACTCAATTTGAACTCAGTGTAAACCACTGATGTTAGGATTGAATGCAAAGGAGTTCGCTCAGATGATGGCTTCAGTGTCGACTTTAACCTTACAGGGAATGTCTTTTGAGTTTATCCCTTTTCTAGTGACAAGAGCAGGAGAAGACAGTGGAAGAAACGGTTGACACTCACGTTCTGAGAGAGTGCAGTGCTCTGTCTAGCCTGGAGTTGGCAGTGTTTAAGTTGACCATTTCTATCAAAGGCTTACTCCTTAATCCTTAGATGGCTTTCCCCTTTTTCAAACAGTGAAGAGTTGTCCTCATCTTGGAAGCTGGGCTGGACAGGTCTGACAGCGTGTGTCCTCAGTGTCTGTGTACTCTCTTCAGGAGCCTCCTCCCCCTCCTTGTCCCAGCAGTGTGAGCTGTGGTGTCCGTACTGCGCCTTGCCCGTCCGCCACAGTGCGATGGTCTGTCTTTCACATGAATCAAAGGTTCCTTCTCATGTCTATTCACAGTCCACTTGTGCCAAACTGACTTGTGCGCTGACTACCGAGGCGTTGAGGTGTGCAGCATCCTAGTGTGCTCCAGGGCAGTGTCGGCCTTGTCGGGAGTGAAAGGTGCCACTCGGTAGCAATGATGTTCCAGAAGTTAATGGGCTTTTGTTGCCATGGAGACTGCATTTAAATAAATGTAGCCTGTAGCTTAAGTAAACTAAAGCTAATGCTGCTGTTAAAACAGTTTATTTTAATATTAAAATACAGTTGATTAGCAACAGCGGTGCTGTATTTAAGAGACACTTTATTGGAAGTGCAATCATAGTTCTTTGTTTTCACAATTTTACAGTGCATTCTAATTACTAACGGGTGCAATTACTTTTAATGGTGTTTTATAACATAGAAAAACTGGAGTTTTCATGAGTTACAGTAAATCCCACAGTTACTAAAAAATTCAATACAACATCCTACGCAACATGTTACCGTGCCTTTGCCTAACCTAAATGGATAGTTGCCGGTTAAGTAAGTCAGTAATTCAAATTTCAATGTCTCTTCTGAAGTAACTATGCTATGAATTGCAAAGACCTCCATGAAACCACCCATGGCCTTGCCTTTACAGTAACTATGACAACTAAGTGTTTAGCTCGTTTGCCTAGATAGCAAATGCTGCTGTGTTTGTTCTCTTGCGCAGTACTCATCTGCTGTATGATCACTGTTCAGTACTGAAAACTCAACCTCCTAGTTATCAGTGTCCTACTGTGAAGAAATACTGGTCTTAGTTCTAATTAAGATACAATGGTACAGTGTGTAATTAAACTAGAGTAAACTGTTGGGATGGCTCTTTTACTGACTATTATTAAAGCTAGCATAACATAAGCAACATAGATACACAGAGCACTCCATGTAGTGCTTTGCCACTGTTACCAGAAACCAAAATTTCTCAGTTTGTACAGGGAAGGCCTAGGCCAGGTAAAAGATTGTCTTTAATCCATAATTATCGTTTTCATTACCTCTTTTTCAAACCTTGCTTTTGAAATATTCATGTACTTTGATTTCATATGGCCAAGACATTGTGCTTGAATATTTAATTGGTAATTGTTCGTGGATATCAAGAGTTCCTAATAGTTTTTATTTCACCAGTTACCACAACATTGATATGAGTCCCTTTAAAGTTAGTGGGGGGAAATGCTAATTTTGTCTACAATGTATTACTGTATATTAAACTGAAATAGTCCGTTAAAGGGTTTTTTAATTTGGATTAAAAATATGAACACCATAAAGTTTCTAGACCAGGGTGTAACTTTTCCAGTAGAAAGCACTTGCATCTCTAGAGGCGTTTTGCACAGCCACGATAAGGAGTAGGCGTGCTCTGTGGACAGGAGGGGTATCTGTGGAGAGGGGTACCTGTGGAGAGGAGGGGTGTCTGTGGTGAGGGGGTGTGCCTGTGGAGCGGAGGGGTACCTATGCAGAGAAGGGGTACCTGTGGAGAAGAGGTGTGCCTGTGGAGAGGAGAGGTGCCTGTGGAGAGGAGGGGTACCTGTGGAGAGGAGAGGTACCTATGCAGAGGAGGGGTGTCTGTGGAGAAGAGGTGGGCCTGTGGAGAGGAGAGGTGCCTGTGGAGAGCAGGGGTGCCTGTGGAGAGCAGGGGTGCCTGTGGAGAGGAGGGGTGCCTGTGGAGAAGGGTACCTATGGAGAGGGGTACCTGTGGAGACCCATGTGAGCTGGACCTCTGTTCCCTTGCTTGTGCGGTGCCTGTTGTGATGTGCTGGGTTCCTGAGTGTGAAAAACTATCATTTTCCAGTTTGTATTTCCTTGGTACATATTTTAAAAACTACTGAATTGGAAAGTCAATTCAGTAATAAAGTTTGGCAAAGCCTATTTTGTAAACAAGTTAATTTTATAATGTAAAAAAAAAAAGTTAATCTAACCTTGACTTGTTATTTGCACTTTCATAGTCTATACTTGATACATTCCCACTTTATATACAGTAGGATTCTACAGACCTGTAGATGTTTGGCCAAATGAATGCTGTTAATAATATGTAAAATTCTTTGATTAAACATTTATTACTTAAACTATTTCCATTTTGTCTCATTAAATCATAAATTTCATTTTAAACTAATTAGGAAGCAAATTTTGCTTTATATTAAATACCCTCCAATATGATGGTATTTATTTGGTTCTGCCATTATAATTGATTAGTGCCTAATATTCTTACAGTAGCCCATTTGCTGAACATTGTATACCCCAAAGATAAATTTGATTTTGTTCTATGATAATGTATTAAAATTATGGAATTAGATAAACTTGATTTCATTATATGACAATGTATTAAAATTATAAATTCAGTGCTCATTTTCATTTCTCTAGCTTTATGAGGAAAATGTTATTATTTCCTTGAAATAATAGAAACACAGAGAAAAAGTAATATAGAACCTCAATATCTGTTTTGTGAAATTGGGAGGAAGAAATGTATGCCATGTGAATAAAATGTTGTGCTTCTCACCACCTCATCTCTGGCTTCCGGTGAGCACAGCCCTTGGCGTTCTACCCTCAGTACATGCATCAATTCCAGCCCACTAGCTGGTACTTGCTTCACAGGCTCTGCCATTGAGTCTTAGCATCATTGTGTGGATCTGAAGCAACTTGGAGTGTCCACATGCTGAATCCATCCTTTGGGTGTTTATTGCAGACACTAGTTGTAGTTGTCTTTCTCTTTTGGCCCTTCGCTCTTGGGGGGCCTGCCACCCAGCTCCCAGATAAGTCACACAGAAACTTATTACTTATTAGAAGAAAAAAAAAAGCCTGGCCTTAGCTTGGCTTGTTTCTTGTCAGCTTTTCTTAAATTAGCTCGTCTACCTTTTGCCTCTGGGCTTTTACCTTTTTCTATTTCTGTATATCTTTTCTTTCATTCTTATTCCATGTCTGGCTACATGGGTGGTGACTGACCCCTTTTCTCCATCTTTAATCTTCCTCTCCCCAGATTTCTCCTGTTTATTCTGTCTGCCAGCCCCGCCTATCCCTCTCCTGCCTAGCTACAGGCCATTCAGCTCTATTTTAGATAGGCAAAGTAACACGGCTTCACGGAGTTAAATGCAACAAAAAAGAATGCAATATATATTTGCATGATTAAACAAATGTTCCACAGCATAAAAGATGTAACACATCTTAAATTCATGTTCCACAACAACCAGTCTCATCTACATTATTTTTTCAGTCCTAGAGAACCTGTTGCCTGACCCCTTAGGAATTAAAACCTGAGACTTACTGAAGTCGGTTATTTTAAAATTATCACAGTTAGCTTGTCTCCAAAGAGTGAAACCTTGAAACCTAACATTAAACCATGGTAGGAGTTGGAACCAGTGGGCTGGGGCTGACCCTGTGCTCAGCTCCTCCGGCCTCCTCTCATCCCAGCCTCGCGCCGCCGGGGTCGGAGTTCCTACATCTTCCCTTCAGCTGCCATTGCCTTGTCAGTGCCTAAACCTCCTCAGGACCTGTCGATGCGGTTTATACAAGACAAAAGTGGCTCTCACCTGAACTGTCTTTTGTGACAGTTGTTATTTTAGGAGCAGGCAGTTTTTCAGTTTGTCTTTCCTCAGCACTGGGCATGGAGCCCCACAACAGCTCGTAAAGAAGTTGGCTCTTGTGGCATTCACTCGATTCTGCTTCTACTTGATGAGCGCTGACAAACTGCCTGGTGGCCAGACTTCTGAAGGAGCTATTCTTCAGAGTTGTTAGGCTTTCGGTGCCTCCCAGTCCCTTGTTTCACGGGGCGCTTCTTGCACAGGGGCCTATCCTGCATGAGACATCAGCCTATAAACAGGTTCAGGGACGAATACACAGGCGTGAACAGAACAGCACAAAGATAATGGAAGAAACTCACTTTGGACTCCTTGTGTGCCTGCTCATCTGCTGTGTTTTAAGACTGCCGTGAAACAGGTCCATATCCATTCAGATCCCAGGCCACATTACATGGGATTGCCGGCAGGCCCCTGCTGCCCTCAGCTCCCCTCCCCATTACAGAGCATGCTCCAAAAACAGCCATCTCAGGAGCTGAGGGTGTCTGTCAGCTACAGCTAGTAAGAGCATGAGAGGTCCAGGCCACACTGTCCCTCATCCAGGAGGTGGAGACCTTGGGAGAGAGGAGTCTAGCTGCAGGGAGGAGGCGAGGCAGCCCTTTCCTCCAGGGCCTGCACACTGACGGCTACCCTCCAGTGGTCGGCCTAGGAACAGTTTGCCTGCACCAGCTCTGTGTTTGTCCGACTAGTACCCTTAAGGACAGAGAACAGCCTTAACTGTTCTACACGCAGGACATTCCTCATGCTATGGATTTCCCAAATGCAGCTGAAGCCCCCTTGTGCCTGGTACCATCCAGGCCCGTGTGTTAGCCCTGTGGAACTGGTAGCATGGAGGACTGACACAAAGCTGCCTGTGTGCACCCTGCAGGCGGAGCTCTTTGCCTCTGTCCCCAGTGTGCTGGCATGCTTGCATGCCTGAGACGGGGACAGTATCTGTAAAGACAAAATGAAGTCCTAGACCTGAGAGTTTTGACAGCAACAACAAGATGCTGAAGATTTTCCAGAAAGGAAACTGAGTCAGAAAGAATGTAACCATGGACGTTTACGAGTCCTGGGGTACGGTAAGAACTTTCTCACCCAGGTGATAGGGATGAGGTGAGGAATGAAGGGAACTGTGGGAATAGTTCTCAACCTGTGGGTCCTGACCCCAGGGTTGACTGACCCTTTTACAGTGGTCACCTAAGACCATTGGAAAACATATTTCCTATCGTCTTAGGAACTAGGACGCCGCTCCTCTATCTGTCTCCAGGCAGGTCCTCCCATTTGCAGATACACCCACACAGGAGTGCCAGAACTGAAAGGGGCACAGATTTTTTTTTAATGGCACGCAGCAGTTTTGTGGCTCTAGCTGAAAGGCAGTGTGGCCCTGGCTGCTGAGTCATAGAGTGACTGAACATCAAGTAAATCGTACCCAAAATAAGAACCTTGATCTCTGATTGAGAGTTTTGCATGGACTAAAGACACTGAAAGATCTTTTGCTTGAGCAATGGGTAGTTACTGCGTTGTTCAAATGCAAAAGCAAACGAAGTTCTGCCTGGAGGTATGGAGCAAGCACAGCCAAACACTGACTTAGAGGCAAGGTGCACAGTGCTAGCTGCAAAGGTGGAGAAGGTGACAGACTGACAGCCATGTCCTGTGGTGGTATTGTATTCCCCAAAATATTGTGCACCCTAATAAATTTATCTAGGGTCAGAGAACAGACAGCCACTAGATACAGAGGCTAGAAAATGGTGGCACTCACGCCTTTAATCCTAGCATTCCAGAGACAGAAATCCTTCTGGAGCTCTGTGAGTTCAAGGCCACATTGGAAACAGCCAAACATGGTGACTCATGCCTTAAATCCCAGGGAGTGGTGGTAGAAGGCAGAAAGATATGTAAGGCATGAGGACCAGAAACTAGAAGCTTTTAGCTGGTTAAGCTTCAGGCTTTTGAGCAGCAGTTCAGCTGAGAGCCATTGGGATGAGGACACAGAGGCTTCCAGTCTGAGGAAACAAGACCAGCTGAGGACCTGGCGAGGTGAGATAGCTGTGGCTTGTTCTGTCTCTCTGACCATCCAGCATTTCACCCCAATAACTTGCCTCAGGTTTGATTTTATTAATAAGACACTCTAAGATTCATGCTACATCTGGTGCCCAACTTGTCGAGTACGAATTCATGAAAAAGCTACTTGCCTGTGGTCTTGAGGGTCCCGGGTCAGATCTGAGCTACCCTCAGCCGGTTGTGGTGGCACACGCTGGTACGATTTACTGAAGGAGGAAGAGGCAGGAGGATCCTGAGTTTGAGGCCGGACTAGGAGGCTTGCTAAGGAGAAGCTTCGGCCAAGGCCCAGGCACAAACGGTGGCAGTGGGACCATGGAGGCAGCAGCTGCTGCTCCGAGTTGCTGGATCCTTCTCATTAGGTTGGTGACTGTGGTGATGCTGCTACCTGGGACAAAGAGTTTACCACTACTTATTCAGAGAAGAATTGCCAGGACCACCGTGTTACAAAAAAACATCGGCAAAGGTCAGTTTGGAAAAGTTTGGCAAGACAAATGGTGGGGAGAAATTGCTATGAAGATATTCTCTTCTAGGGAAGAACATTCGTGGTTCCAAGAGACAGACATTTATCACACTGTGATTATTCCAAACCGCAGAGGAGGCACAAAAAAAAAAAGTCTGCAGGGAACCATGACCACGCCTAACAGTGACTTTGAAATCTTCAAAAAGACACAGGACTCCACAATGATGATTCCACATGGACTATGATAAAAACCATTAAGCTTATTAACACCAAGGAAAGATCGACTTTGGACTACAAACTGGTCAGGACAATTTCGAGATGACTAGCTGAGATGATCCAGCCTGACAGACTACTCGAGCAAGGACTTGTGACAAGCCCTGAACTTTCCTATTATGCAGAGACTGGACAAACGATACAGGACTTGACAATTAACCCAAAAATTTTCTTTTCAAGATTCCCTAAAGAAAATTTCACCCCGAGAAAGCAAAAAGAAAAAGAGAATATAGATATGAGATAGATCATCGAATCTACTCTGAGAAAAAAGATAAAGAAATAATAGGATAAATGGGTAGATCACTGAATCTACACCAAAAAGAAAAAGGGGAAGATATAAAAATGACAAACGGTAGATTACTGAATCTATTGTGAAAAGAAAAAATACTTTAAAAAAGAAACTACTCGTTTTAAATAAGATAAGTAATGAAAATTTTTTTGTCTGAGTTTACCAAATGTTACTGGACTGGACATTGTTATATATTAATGGAGTTTTTTGCCTGAATCTGTCAAATGTTAATGAACTAGACATCGTTAATGTAATCTTGACTTATTGGATATAATTTTTCTTGTATTATAAACTTTTTTAATTTTAGACAAAAAGGGGGAAATGTGGTATTGTATTCCCCAAAATATTGTGTACCCTAATAAATTTATCTAGGGTCAGAGAACAGACAGCCACTAGATACAGAGGCTAGAAAATGGTGGCACTCACGCCTTTAATCCCAGCATTCCAGAGACAGAAATCTCTCTGGATCTCTGTGAGTTCAAGGCCACATTTGAAACAGCCAAGCATGGTGACACACGCCTTTAATCCCAGAAAGCGAGCCTTTAATCCCAGGGAGTGGTGGTAGAAAGCAGAAAGGTATATAAGGCGTGAGGACCAGAAACTAGAAGCTTTTAGCTGGTTAAGCTTCAGGCTTTCGAGCAGCAGTTCAGCTGAGAGCCATTGGGATGAGGACACAGAAGCTTCCAGTCTGAGGAAACAAGACCAGCTGAGGATCTGGCGAGGTGAGATAGCTGTGGCTTGTTCTGTCTCTCTGACCATCCAGCATTTCACCCCAATAACTGGCCTCAGGTTTGATTTTATTAATAAGACTCTCTAAGATTCATGCTACAATGTCCAGGGCAGAAAGCTTCAGGGGCTGGCTTCTCCGGCTGCTGAGACCACAGCGGCAGAGTAGCCGTCAGTGTGCAGGCCCTGGAGGAAAGGCTGCCTGGCCTCCTCCCTGCAGCTAGACTCTTCTGTCTCCACCTCCTGGATGAGGGACAGTGTGGCCTGGACCTCTCGTGCTGTTACTAGCTGTAGCTGACAGACACCCTCAGCTCCTGAGATGGCTGTTTTTGGAGCATGCTCTGTAATGGGGAGGGGAAGCTAAGGGAATGAGTGTGGTCCTGTTGGCAATCCAGTGTAATGTGGCCTCCAGATCTGAATGTATATGGAACTGTATTACGGCCCCACACCACCAGTTTCACAAAAAAGTAACAGTGACACATGTACATTGTTCCTCTGCCAGTCCCTACGGTCCCCTCCTCGCTGGTGGTCCAACTGAAGCAGATGGACTAGAACCCTGAAGAAGCCCCGGCAGTGAGAAGGAACGCACTGGTTTGGACTTGGCTGTGTCAGAACCGGAAGCCTTTTCCCAGCCTAACATCGCCACCTGCCAGATGTTGCCTCTAAATACACGGATTTATTTTTTTAATTTTTGAGGATTTTATAGGTGAGTACTGAATTTGTCATTTCTATCCCACCCTCTCCAGCTCCTCCTGTGTGTCCCCTCCACCTCTCAAATTCATGACCTCTACCTTAATTATTATTATTAAATACACACACACACACACATACATACATGCAACCGCTGAGTCCATTTAGTGTTACTTGTAGGTGTGTTGAGGGCTGATTGCTTGGGATCGGAGAGCCTGTTGGGAGCTCATTCCTGGAGAAGACTGATTCTCTCTCCCTTAGCCGGCATTAATTGCCTGCAGTTCTTCATCTAAGGATGAAGCCTTGTGAGAGTTCCCTTATCCACACTGGAATGTCGGCTGGAAGTATACCCATTTTTGTTGATTTGTTTTTAATTTTTGTTTTGTACGTATATGGTTTGCCTGCCTGTATGTGTGCACACGGCATGAATGGCTGCTGCCCACAGTGCTTGGAAAGCCAAGAAACAACAGTCCAACCTGGGCTGTGCCTACCGCTTTTCTCCTTCCTGGAGTCATGAATTGTTAGACTACTTTACAAACTTAAGGAAACAAATGTATTTGATTATCCTGACTCACCAACTGTGAGAATTGTGCTCTGAAAGAATCTTCTCTTCAGCAGCCACAGGGCTCAAGTTGCAGAAAATCAAACCGAAGGCCTCGTTATAAGACTGGCTGAAAGACGGGCTGAATTACAGCGAAAATTCAAGTCCCAGCCATAACGCCTTCCTGCGGCCCCGCCCCACGCTCGCTTCCTGCCGCCCGCTGGCCCGGCTCTCCGCCCGCCACGCCCCACGCTCGCCGCCGCCCTGGCCGGCCGGCCCCGCCCCACGCTCGGCCCCGCCCCACGCTCGGCCCGGTCCCGCGCTCGCAGCCTGCGGCCCCGCCCCGCGCTCGCCTCCTGCGGCCCCGCCCCACGCTCGCCTCCCTGGCCGGCAGGCCCCGCCCCACATGGGGGCGGGCCTCCGCAGCCCGTGCTCGGGCTTCCTGTTCAGAGTCGGTGCGGTCACGGAGCCCGGGAGGAGGTTCCAGGGCCGCATCTCGGGTGCCTGCGCCAAGCCGGGCTGTGTGCCGCCATGGCCTCAGTGCAGCTGGAGAAACACCAGCTGACCCCTCCGGGCGGCGGCGACGGCGGCTCAGCGTCTGCCCCGGCTCCTCCCTCGCCCGGAGCCGCGACGGCGACGGCGACGGCGGCGGCGGCTAGCCCT
Source organism: Peromyscus eremicus (assembly GCF_949786415.1). Lineage (NCBI taxonomy): Eukaryota > Metazoa > Chordata > Mammalia > Rodentia > Cricetidae > Peromyscus > Peromyscus eremicus. Next base: position 16,824,037 of record NC_081418.1, read on the forward strand.
GGTTACCGGCTTAGCACGCTCATCGAATTTCTGCTGCACCGGGCCTACTCGGAGCTCTTGATGCTGACGGACTTACTACCAAGGAAATCTGATGTGGAAAGGAAAATAGAAATTGTACAGTTTGCTAGCCGGACACGTCAACTCTTCGTTCGACTATTAGCTTTAGTAAAATGGGCTAATGATGCTGGCAAAGTCGAAAAGTGTGCGATGATCTCAAGCTTTTTAGATCAGCAAGCTATCTTGTTTGTGGACACCGCTGATCGCTTGGCCTTCTTAGCTAGAGACGCACTAGTCCACGCACGCCTGCCTAATTTTGCTATCCCGTATGCCATTGATGTGCTGACTACTGGCTCTTATCCACGGCTTCCAACCTGCATCAGGGATAAGATTATTCCTCCAGACCCAATTACCAAAATTGAGAAACAAGCCATACTTCATCGGCTCAATCAGATTCTTAGACATAGGCTTGCAACAACAGATCTTCCTCCACAGCTAGCAAATCTTACAGTGGCAAATGGCCGTGTGAAGTTTCGAGTTGAAGGAGAATTTGAAGCAACTTTGACGGTAATGGGTGATGATCCAGAAGTTCCATGGCGCCTTCTCAAGCTAGAAATTCTAGTTGAGGATACGGAAACAGGAGATGGCCGACCTTTGGTTCATAGCATGCAAATCGACTTTATTCATCGTTTGGTGCAGTCTCGGCTCTTTGCTGGTGAGAAACCTCTTCAGGACATGTACAACTGCCTACATTGTTTCTGCTTATCACTTCAATTAGAAGTGTTACATTCCCAGACTCTGAAGTTAATCCGAGAGAGATGGGGCAACCTAGTCCAGGTGGAAAGGTATCATGCGGGGAAGTGCCTCTGTCTCTCAGTTTGGAATCAACAGGTACTAGGGAGAACAGGCTCAGGATCTGTTCACAGAGTTACAATTAAAATCGATGAGAATGATGTCTCCAAGCCTTTACAGATTTTTCATGATCCTCCTTTCCCAGCTTCTGATCCTAAATTAGTGGGAAGAGCTGTGAAGGTGGACCACTTATCAATAGAAAAGCTCCTGATTGACAGTGTACACTGGAGAACCTATCAGAAGCTGCAGGAACTGAAGGCCATTCCCTGAAGCTTCAATGCTAAAACTGAGGGCGCTGAGCCTGAACCAGTCAAGTGTCAGATGTCCCAACAGAGCTGACTTCATTTTCGGAGCTAACCTTCTCTGCGTACCAGAAACGTCTGCTGGCCACTCTTAGATTTGCAGCCTGTGGGCCATACAGGTTGTCCTGTACTCCAGAGACTCCCCAGTTTATACACCCTGGATTGGCCATGTTCAAGCCAAGGGGTGTCTCTTGAATGCATTGGGGAGTCAAGAAAGCAGACACTGGCATCTATACTGGAGGACTGTGGTGTCTCAGTGCTTTGAATACTGCATTAAACACCCTTCAGGAGGGCAGAGGCTGCAGAAGTTGAGAGAACTCCGCCGGACCTGAGCTTCAGAGTTTTCAGTCCCACCAGCAGAGAACCTTGCAGCAGACAGGTGGCTACAGAGGTTGGGCTCCCTGCTGACCTTGGGCTCAGGGCCTGTAAGACTGCATCTATCCTCAGATGAATGGGGTCTGTTATCACCATCGACCACCAGACCACCGCCGGAGCTGCATGAACTCAGCGTGTCCATATCTGGCTCTCCTGATACCTCAGAACTGCCCTCCACTGCAGTCTGCTACCCAGAGACTGTGGCATGCTGGCCCTTTGACTTGTTCCAGAATAGTTTGTGCCTTCAGTAGTAGACAACCTCTCAAAATGGCACCCAATCACAGCCCTTCAAAGACATGAGTGAGAAAATGGACCTCATCTCCACTGCTGGCTCATCACGTAGGTGAAGTCATTCTCTTACCAAATCCCCAGCTGAGAATGCAGTCCTCTGCTGGGTGGGTAGAACTGCCAATCACTTTATCAGGGCTTCCTGGACCAACTTTGGATGAGGCTTCTATGATGGGTCTTGTCCACCAGGGAGTCCTAACATTTAAGTATAGGGGAAGGGAAGCTTAGCAAAAATGCTAAGTGGGCCTTAGGAAGTAAAGTTAGGCAGTCCAGAACTGTGTGAATGTTTGGCTAAATGGTTAAATTGATTAAATTTTTTTTTTTTCTGGGTGTGTGTGTCTGTTAATTTGCAATGTTCAATAATCTTAATTTTAGCTTCAGTGGAAGCTACCCCCTTTCATCTTTCTTTTTTAATTATTTATCTTTATCTGCATTTGTGTTTTGCCTGCATATATGTCTGTGTGAGGGTGTCAGATCCTGGGGTTACAGTTGTGAGCTGCCATGTGGGTGCTGGGAATTGAACCCAGGGCCTCTGATGGAGCAGTCAGTGCTCTTAACCACTGAGTCATCACTCCACAGCCCCCTTATCTTTCAAATAAAGTTGTTAAGTAGAGGCCTAGAAATAGTGATTGGAAAGTATAATCAAACCTCAAGAATGCTAGACAGGGCAGTAATCCCCCATTCCTTTTTCTTAGTAATATTGTTGAAATATTGATGTATACTTCATGGGACTTCTAGTATACTTAGAGCAGTCTAATTTTAGAATATTTAGTCACCCCCTAAAGAAACCTTCATTCTGCATTCACCTGTCTCTCTAGCTCCTGACAGCTACTTGTCCACCTTGCAGATGGACATTTCATATTAATGAATCATGTAATGAGTGTTCTTTTGCATATTGTTTTAGAGGTTTATCCATGTTATAGCAGGTTTTTAATTTGTTGCCATATATACTGTATATTATCAGTTCATTGAGGGACATTGTGGTTCTTTTTCATTTTCAACTATTATGAACAAAGCTGTGAACATTTGTTCAAGTGTGGACATACAGTTTTATTTCTCTTGCATATATACCTGTGAGTGAAATGGCTGGGTGATCTGTTTAATCTTTTGACATTTAACACTAATTCACAGTCCCACCAACAGTGTGTAAGGGTTCTATCTTCTCCATATACTCACCAATACTGTTATTGTTTCCTTTTGTTTTAGCCATCCTAGTGAGTGTGAAGTGAGATTTCATTGTAGTTTTTACTTGTTTGTCCCTGTGTTGAGGGTCTTTTCATGTCTTCAGCAAAAGTGTCTGTTCAGATCCTTTGTCCATTTTATAATTCTTATTTTTTTTTCCTATTGGTGAATTGTTAAGAGTTTTTTGTGTATTTTGGATATAAGTCCCTTTTTACACATTATGAGTTGCAAAAATTTTTCCCATGCTTGGTGACTTTCTTTATGGTATTTTTACCACTGAGTCCGTCCTTCCTTCCTTCCTTCCTTCCTTCTGACAGGGTGTCATGCAGTTCAGGTCGGCTTCAACTCCAGAATGGCCTGGACTCCTGGTTCTCCCACATCCACCTCCCCAAGTGCCAAGTGCTAGGATTACAGCTAGAACTATATGCATAGCTTCCCCCGCCCCCACCTTTGGAGACAAGGTTTTTCTGGGAAGCAGCTCTGGCTGTCCTCGAACTCTCTATGTAGACCAGTTGACCTGGAACTCACAGAGATCTGCATGCCTCGGCCTCCCAAGTGTTGAGGTTAAAGGCTGTGCCACAACACCTGGCCAAGCATTTTGCAATCTTAATTTTTGTTATTTTACAAAGTAATGAAATGAAGATTTGTGACATTTTGATAGGGTTTTCTTTTTTTTTTTTTTTTTTGGTTTTTCGAGACAGGGTTTCTCTGTGTAGCTTTGCGCCTTTCCTGGAACTCACTTGGTAGCCCAGGCTGGCCTCGAACTCACAGAGATCCGCCTGGCTCTGCCTCCCGAGTGCTGGGATTAAAGGCGTGCGCCACCACCGCCCGGCTTTGATAGGGTTTTCTTTAACTCTGGTTTACATCTTCAGTAAACAAAGATTAGTAAATAAAAAAGGTCAGAAGATATATTTTCAAAAATAATCGCTAGGGCTCAGTTGGTAGAGTGCTTATCTAGCATTCATAAAAACTTGGGTTCAACCTCCTCACCACGTAAAATTCGGTGTGTTGGCCTATAATCTTAATACTGGGAGGTAGGAGGCTTAGAAGTGGAGGTAGATGATTAGGAATTCAAGATTCTCTGCAGCTACATTGGCTAGCCTGGGGTGCATACATAAATTGCCATATATCAAGCCAAATGTGAGCTCTTCTTTTTTTTTTTTTTTTTTTTTTTTTTGATATAGGATCTACTTATGTAGCCCTGGCTCATCTGGAAATTGCTATGTAGACTAGGTTGGCCTCAAACTCACAGAGTTCTATGTGCCTCTGCCTCCAGATTAAAAGTGTATGCCAACACACATGGCCAAATGTAAACTCTAAAACCTAAGTTTGGGTAGTAACAGTTTTAAGTTCTCAAAATTTCTCTTCCATTGTAGAGGTATCTCTACTTGACTAGCCAGAAGATCTGAGTTCAGATCTTCAGCATGCTCTCAACATGTCATATACATGCTTTGGCCCCATTCTCCAATTCTAATTGGAAGCTATTGTTAGCATAAGTTCTTTGTAGGTCTCTAGTTCCAATAGAAACATGTGCTACCTCAGTGGTTTCAAACCGTTGTTCCTAGGGTCCTAAGTGTTTGAGAATAGTGTTACAGGGACTGTGATTTGGAGATGAGGAAGGGGCTTGTTTTGAGATTGGTCCCTCAACGTCCTGTTTATCAGCACTTTTCTGAAATTGGGACTACTAGGGAAAATGCACCATTTTAGGGTATAACTTGTATTTGTTTGTTTTGAGACAGAGTCTCACTATTATAGCCATGGCTAGTGCGGAACTCACAGAGATGGTCCTGGTTCTGCCTCCAAGTGAGCGCTGGGATTGAAGGTGTCTATAGAAGCTTGTAGAACTGTAGTCCATTCTTTGAGTCTGTTGATGCTGTTCCTCTCAATTAGTTTGCTTTTCTCCCAGTTCCTGACTGGAACAGCCTAAGGTGAGTAATTTAGAGATTAGAGCATTTCAAGAAAGGCCTAGAAGGCACAGCTGCAGTTTTCCTGGGGGTGGAGTTGCCTTGGGAAACCAAGTGCAGAGAAGACCAAAATAGTGCAAGGCAGGGAGATATGATGTGGCCAGTTCTCAGTGTTGTCTGGGTCCCGGTGTCTCCACAGGGAGATATGATGTGGCCAGTTCTCAGTGTTGTCTGGGTCCTGGGTGTCTCCACAGGGAGATATGATGTGGCCAGTTCTCAGTACAGTCTGGGTCCTGGTGTCTCCACCCACTAGACCAGAATTGTCATTGTCAGGTAGAAGCAGTATACTACATAAAACCATTTTCTGTTTGTTTGTTTGTTTTTGTTTTTTGAGACAGGGTTTTTCTGTGTAGCCCTGGCTGTCCTGGAACTCTCTCTCTGTAGACTAGGCTGGCCTCAAACTCAGAAATCTGACTGCCTCTGTGATTAAAGGTGTACGCCATCACTGCCCACCTGAAATAACTATTTTTTAATTGTGCATAGTTTCATATTTCTCTTCATTTTCTCAAAAATAAATAAATAAAACCCCACCAAAAATAAGTATCAGTGGCTATAGAATATATTAAAAATATGTATACAGTTGTTTTCTTTTGGATGTATATTTTCTGATGCCTGTCTGCACAAAATTATTTAATTCTGACAATTAGATTAAAATTATAATTGTTATAAAACTAAAATACTGATCTCCCTCAGGGCCCACCAGTAGTTGTCTCTAGACCTATAACTAGACTTAAGGCTAAGCAGACTCCTAGAGGGGAAATTGTAGTCCATTGTGGGGTCTCCCTTTTCCACGTGGTCCAGTGGCCACCAGTCTGTGAGGAAAGAGGGAGCAGAGGCAGCGTGCAGGACTTGGCTGGCTGTGAGTATGACAGAAATAACCTTCCGGGAGTCAGCTTCAGTGAAACAGCTCAACTTTACTCCAGAGTGAGGGGAATATATGAGATGGGGACATCACCTAATAGGTGTTCCTAGCATGCTTTATTTGCATTTGACAGCACACGGTCCCATCATCCAGATGGGGGCACAACACCTAATTATCATATGGGCTGCAGGGGGAGAGCATTTGCAGGGAACTGTGTCAAAGGTCACACTTAATTATCTTAATTATCTTAATTGTCAGGCATCCAAGCTCTGGGACAGCCTCCAAATAAGGCCAGGTAGAGAGTAGGAAGCCCCAACTGGGCAAGGGAGTCTTCTATTTTGTGCAGAGCTCAGAGAGCTGTCTGAACATGGTGGGCTGCAACCTTAAGCAGTAGGGTCTCCCAGCAGTCCATAAGGAGGTGCGCTATAATATTAAAGAGCTTGAATGAGTTTGCTAATTCATTCAAGCAAAAGTCTGGGAATATGTGTGGGAATGAAAATGTGTGGTATGGGAGAATGGTAGAAGAACGGAAAACTGGATCAGGCTGAGTTTATTGATATAGGTCCATTGAGTAGAGGTTTAATGTAGAAGCTCTCACAGTTTAAAAGGGTGTCAAAAGTCTGTTTGAATGGTTGACTGAAGCATTTGTCTAAAGATGGTCTACTGAAGAGTGGGAGATGCCTGATATCCCTTGGATTCTAAGGCTCAGGGAACCGGCAATGCTAGAGTGGGTGTGCTGTGTAAGTCCTAACCCTCCACTACAGGAAGGCCCAGCAGACAGGCCCTTCGCGGATACTGTAATGGTGAGAAGTGGTTTGAGAGCTTTGCTGGCACCCCTTCCTGTGTCAGACCTTACAGTTGGAGATGCTGCTGCTCAGTTGAATGAATTAACTGCAGTGGTTAATTGGCCCTAAAGTAGCATCGGCCGGGTGGTAGTACCGAATCACCAAAGGCAAGGGGATTGTAATTACTGTTAATGGGCAGCATAGACAAAGTGATGCTCATAATGGCCTCAACCAGTGGTTCTCAACCTTCCTAATGCTGCAGCCCTTTAATACATACAGTTCCAGGTACTGCATGTGGTTATATCTGCATGTGGGCAGACCCACCTGGAGATGGATAGAGGAGCAGTGTCTCCATTCCAAAGACCATCAGAAATGTGTTTTCTGATGGTGTTAGGTGACTCCTATGAAAGGGTCATTCAACCCCCAAAAGGGTCACGACCCACAGATGGAGAACCACTGGCCTAACCTGATAGGTAGTACATGCAAAGTGATTTTTATGGTGGTATGACTTGTCTGGACCTTTGGTACTGGCTAATGAATCACGGTGTTTCCAGGTATGAAAAGGGCCTACTGCATTTTTGTTTGATCTGTATAAGCAGAAAAATTCTCAAACGAAAGAAAGGCTGCACTGGATCGTGGCAAAAGGGAATCTTGACCCATGAACCAATTTCCAGACTTGAGCCAGAACCCCTTGATTGAAGGGATGCCTAGGCTCCCCTAAGGAAGGACCTTAATAAAATACCTAAGAGTTTTACAGTTAGCCTTTCTCTAGTCCTTCCCCAGAGGGACCTATGGTCTTTACAAGGGTAACTGAACACTGGGATAAAGGAAACAATCAGACTTTCTAGGGTCTGTTGGATACTGGTTCTGAATTGACACTGATTCCAGGAGTCCCTAAGAAACATTGACCCTCCAGTTAAAGTCTGGGGCTTATGGAAGTCAGATGATTAGTGGTGTTTTGACTAAAGTCCAACTCACAGTGGGTCCAGTGGGTCCACAAACTCATCCTGTGGTTATTTCCCCAGTTCCAGAGTGTATGCTTGGGATAGACACACTTAGAAGTTGGCATAATTCTCACATTGGGTCCCTGACCTGTGGAATGAGGGCTGTTATGGTTGGAAATGCTATTATGGTATGGAAGCCTTTAGAGTTGCCCCTGCCAAGAAAAATAGTGAATGAGTTAAACACAGTATTGCATCCCTGGAGGAAATGCAGAAATTAGTGCCGCCATCAAGGACTTGATAGATGCAAGTGTGGTCCTCACATCTCCCTTTAACTCTATCTGGCCAGTGCAGAAAATGGATGGATCATTGAGACTGCCACTTGACTGTCAATAACTCAGTCAGGTAGTGACTCCAATTACAGCTGCTGTACCAGAAGTGGTGTCCTTACTCAAGCAAATTAACACATCTCCTGGTATGTGGTGTGCAGCTATTGATCTGGCAAATGCCTTTTTCTCAACAACTATCCATCAGGACCACCAGAAGCAATTTGCTTTCGGTTGGCAAGACCACCAGTATACTTTTTCAGTTTTACCTCAAGGATATATTAATTCCAGCTCTGTGTCAAAATTTATTTCAAAGGGATCTTGATTGTCTCTTCCACAAAAATATCACATTGGTGCACCTTATTGACATTATGATGTTTGGACCAAGTAAGCAGGAGATAACAACCACTTTGAACTCATTGGTAGCACATACGTGCATCAGAGGATGGGAAATAATTCAACCAAAAATCAAGGGCCTCAGTCTGGTGGTGTGGGATACTCCTCCTAAAGTGAAGGATAAGTTACTGCACCTGACCCCTCCCACCAATGTTTAGTGGCCTATTTGGATTCTGGAGACAGCACATTCCCCACTTGGGTGTGTTATTCCTACACATATACCAAGTGACTTGGAAGGCTACTAGCTTTGTGTGGTACCTGGAACAAGAGAAGGCTCTGCAATGGATCGAGGCTGCTGTATAGATAATCTGCTGTAGGAAACCATGGAGTTGGCTTGGTCTAGCTGCCTTGAGAGGCATGCTTCATAGTAATGGAATTTTCCCAAGGCCAGCCCTGAGAAAGTTCCCTCCCAGAGTCCAGGGGAAAATGCTACATCCAGCGTGGGGTTATCTGAGGAAAAAGAATCTATGTACACCATGCTATTTGTCAATTACCTTTATTCCTCTGTGACAAAATTCTTTCTATACAGTTTCAGTTCCATCCTGAGTCTCAGTTGCTCTCTGTACCTACTTTTTCTGTCCCCTCACAGCCCTAGTAATAACTAAGCACTTATGCTTTTGGTCTCATCTTTGTCCTCTGTTCCTTCATCCTCCATCTATCCTTCCTAGCTCCTTACTCTTAGCCCTGATAAACTCTACAAGAGATCTACCGTACCATCTACAGAATCTCTGCCTTTCTCTCTTCTCTCTGGCCATGCAGCTTTGTCTACCATCTACAGAAAAACTATCTTGTTCTTTCTCTCCCAGCCACACGATTCTGTTCTGGCCAGAAATCTTGTTCCACCTTTTACTCCACCTGGATATGCAAAAAAATCTCCTTTGTTCTGAGTCAGTAGCTCTGGGAGTGCCATTAGGCCTGAAGGCAAGGGATGGTCTGAGCTTCATTTGCACAAGAAACAGAGCCATGTATCTAGGTAACTAGGAGTTCTTGCAGCCTGCAAGATCATAGGTTTTTCAGGTTAGAGTTTGTGGCTCCTGGGGCACTGTATGCCTTTCAGTTCCTGAGAAACCAAGGCACCCCCTTAGGCAGTAGAGCATTCAGGCCACTTTCTATGTATGTTCCTTTTGAAGTTAAAGGAACCATGGAAGCTCGATAGGAAAATTGGTCTTAGACATTAATCGCCCTGTATAGCTTGCAAATGTCATTGTATCCTGGCAACCACAATGGTACTGATCCTGGCAATTGCCACTATATCCTGTTTCTGATAAGGGTATAAAAAGTCTGATTACTCTCAGTAAAAATTGTCACAGCCTTAGCCTTGCTGTGGCCTCTCCATCTGAGCCTGAGACTTAATTCTTTGACCGGCCATATAAGGTAACATTGGCCCAGTAAGAAAGCATGGGCACTTATACTCTACCACTTGGACCATATGATCCAGCAGACTTGATGGTACCTGAGGTATCAGTGGCAGACAGACGGGCTGTTTGGAGCCTTTTGCAGGCCCCTATAGGTGAGCTACAGAAGAGACCTTTGGGATTCGGAGTATCATCTGCAGACAACTGTTCTTCCTTTGAGAGACAGTTCTTGGCCTGCTACTGTTGGGCCTTAGTGGAAATGGAACATTTGACAATGGTCCACTAAGTTACCATGTGACCTGAGCTGTCCATCGTGAGCTGGGTGTTATCTGACCCACTAAACCATAAAGTAGGATGTGCACAGCAGCAATTTATTTTCAAATGGAAGTAGTATATACATGATTGGGAGAAGGTCATGAAGGCACAAACAAGTTACATGAAGACGTTTCCCAAATGCCTATGATTTTTACTCCCATTATAATGCCCTCTGCTGCCAAGCATGCACGTATAGCCTCATGGGGTGTGCCCTATGATCAGTTGACTGAGGAAGAGAAGAGTAGAGCCCAGCTTGCTGATGGTTCTGCATGTTATGCAGGCACCATCCAGGAGTGGACAGCTGCAGCATTACAACCCCTTTTCTGGAACAACTATGAAAGACGTCAGCAAAGGGAAATCTTCACAGTAGGCAGAACTTTGGGCAGTACACATGGGCATACATTTTGTTTATAAAAAAATGGCCAGAAGTGTGATTGTTCACTGACTCATGGGCTACATAGTCAATGAATTGGCTGGATGGCCAGGGACTTGGAAAGAGCACGATTGGAAAATTGGTATGAAAGACATCTGGGGAAGAAGTACGTGGATAGATCTCTCCAAATGGGCAAAGGATGTGGAGATATGTGTGTCCCATGTAAAAGCTCATGAAAAGGTGATTTCAGCCGAGGAGGAGTTCAGGAATCAAGTAGATAGGATAACCCATTCTGTGGACAGTCAGCCTCTTTCCCAGTCATTTCTGTCATTTCTCAATGAACCCATGAACAAAGGTACCTTGGTGGCAGAGATGGGGGTTGTGCATGGGTTTAACAACATGGACTTCCACTCACCAAGCTGACCTGGCTACAGCTGCTGCTGAGTGCCAGATCTGCCAACAGCAGAGACCAACACTGAATCCCAGATATGGCACCATTCTCCGGGGTGACCAGCCAGCAACCTGGTGGCAGATTGACTACATTGGACCACTTCCTTTGTAGAAAGAACAACATTTTGTCCTTACTGGAGTAGATGCTTATTCTGGTTATAGATTTGCCTTTTCCCGCAGGCAAGTTTCTGCCCAAACTACCATCCGTGAACTTACAGAATTCTTTATCCACCATCATGGTATTCCACACAGTATTGCTTCTGACCAAGGACCTCACTTCACAACCAGAAATGTGTGGCAGTGGGCCCACATTCATGAGATACATAGATAGATAGATAGATAGATAGATAGATAGATAGATAGATAGATAGATAGATGATAGATAGATAGATAGATAGATGATAAATAGATAGACAGATGATAGATAGGTGGGTAGGTAGGTAGGTAGGTAGGTAGATAGATGATAGATAGATAGATAGATAGATAGATAGATAGATAGATAGATAGATAGACAGATAGATGGATTCATCCTATAAGTTCTGTTCCCAAAGAACCCTGACTAATACAGTGGATATAGAGCTTCCGTTTCCAAGCTGGGAACATTACAGAGATTGGTTTTACAATAATATATGCAATACTACTTAACTGTATGGAGAAACTGCTAAAATAGAAATTTTATGTATGTTTTATTACAATTAAAAAGATGTTTAAGATGTTATAAGGCCAGTTGGCCCAACACTCAGAAGAGATGGTCCCCCGAGTCAAGCACAAAGGGACAGGTTTATTGGTGGCGTGCAGCCAACACTGTCCTAAGCTCTTCACCTCCCTACCTGATAGAATTCTCTCCAGGCTGACTGTGGAAAGTGGGAGAAAAGCAGATTTGGGTTCTACTTTTAAGAAAAAAAATCTTATGCTAAAATATCCCCATAGAATGTCCAAATGAAGAGAAAGGAAGTACTTGGGGTTTTCTACAATCAACTTTATTTATGTATAGGTGTTTACAGCTTTAAATTGTGTCTAGACTTTGCTGACTCCCCATGGGAGGCCTTACCTTTTCAGAGGAGGGGATGGGGAGTAGGGGAGGTGGGGCTTGGGGGGAGCAGGAGGAGGGATGAGAGGGGAATCTGCGGTTGGTATATAAAATGAATAAAAAATTTCTTAATAAAGAGAAAAATTGTGCCTAGGAAACTTCAACAAAGCAGTGGGAACCTTCTAAATGTATGTCAGTATGTGATTCGGATACTCATTTTCTGAATTTGTGGGAATCTGAAATGTTTCCATATGAATAACAAAGTTTTGCCATATGACAAGGGAAATAAAAAGTATAACAGCAACAGCTACCATCTACTTAATTCTTCACTTCTTTTGACATAAATTAATAATAAGTAAATAGATAAATAAATAAACAACTACTGAAAGGACCTATGAGTGGTCACCGCTGTGTGCCTGGGCCTGGCACACTCCACAGGCATCCCACCTTCCCTCTTCTCAGCGTAAGCCACCCTTGGCCATCGGCTATCGGGCAATCAGGTCCAAAATGAAAATGAAAAGGCTGATGATATCCACATAGATGTTCAGAGCAGCAAAAATGTACTCTTCAGGGTCTACCTCATAATGGTAGCGCCCCCCAACCATCATCTGCACGTCCATAACCAGGTACTGGAAGAAAAGGAAGAATTGTTTCTTTAGATTGTAGGTATCTACCAAGTAAGTGTCCCAAATGATGTGGGGAAAGTTATTTTGTCATTAAGAAAAATGTAGCAGGCTGGAGAAATAGCTGAGTTGGTAGAGTATTTGTATGGCATACGTGAAGCCATGGATTCCAACCTGGTAGTACATGCCTGCAATTCTAGCACTCTGGAGATAAAGACAAGAAGGTCAGAAGTCCAAGGTCATCATCAACTACATAAGTTTGAGGCTAACCTGGAATACATGAAAATATCTCAAAAGATAGGGAAGGGAGGGAGAAGTAAAAAGACAGTTGTGGCTGAATACATTTTAGAGCTTCAGCCATTGATGAAATCATCCTAGTTTTTCACTCTGAAAGCAAGTATCTAATCCTCCTGAAGCCCACAGTACCAAATCTGGAAACTTCCTTTGTGTCTTTTGTCAATAATATGGACCAGATGGACAAGGTGGACACATCACACAAGATGCCCTGTATCTGTGACCTCCCCGCAATCCACTGGACCAAACCAAAGATGCTTCCCAGACTCAGTAAGGACTGTGTTTTAAGGGCCTTGGGTGACAGCAAACCTTGCCATTTGGGATGCATCTGTATGCCTGAAACATAAAGTGGAGAAGAGCGTGTTCCTATGTGGTTAGATGATCCCTCCCCACAGCACATTTCAGCTCAGCTGCAATAGGGAAAACTACGGAGTCCTAAGTCAGAGCCCTCTCTCACCCTCAAGTCTGCTGCTAGGTGGAGACCTGAGCTGCAGGAGGAGCATGGCAGGGAGAACACAACAACTGGCTGAGCTTCCTGGATGCAGACTAAACTCAGAGCCCATGGCCATGAACAGAACCCGCCCGTCAGACACCAACACTGGCATGACATATAAATATTGGAATGTTTGAAATGTTTTTGAAAAGAACCTATTTTAGAATGGCATTCACTTTGTGAAACCTGTCCCAAGAAATATCCACTGTCCTTGGCTGTTGATCCCCAGCCAGGCTTCAAACAGTAAAGTCAGTAAAGAGGGAAGAACAGGATGGCAGTTACTGTGCCGCCCCACACACATCCACAGCGTCTGTTATCTCAAGGACATGGGATTGGCAGGACTGAGCCTAACCTACAGGGAAGGGAGTTCAACCTGAGCTGGGGGTGCGCCTTACCTGGCTTCTGAGTCCCTCCCCCAGGAGGGAATCCTTCCAGCACTCCTGGAAGGAAAAAAACCCTCTGCTCCAAGAAAACTAGAACATCTGATCACACAAAAGGCCTCAGTAGCTGAGCATCCTTTCATCACTTCGCAGCCCTGACTAAGGACTTTTCTTTTCCTCCAAAAGATCCCTAAATTAATCTCAGTACTCCTCATAAGAGAGATGAGGACTCAATCATTTCACAACATCTTCAGGTGGTTAGGAATGTGTCCGAGGGTGGGCAGGCAAATGGGAGAGGAAGATGAGCAGGGATCTAGTCGCACCTTGTCCCCTCCAAGAGGACAAAGGCTCAGGGTACCATCTAAAACACAGCCAATCTCTAGCCGGGATTCCAAAACACAAAAACATTTGCAAGTCTGGTGTCCGGCCTCGCCCCAAATCATAGGCAAGTGCACACAGATGTTCACGGGCACACGCGCGCATGCATGCATGCACACACACACACACACACACACACACACACACACACACACAGAGTCCTCCTCCACTATTTGGTGCTGGGTGACCTGTCTGAATCTACAAGAGTTTTTGTTCTACCTGAATCATCCTACTTTTGTGGGACATGAACTGTGCCCAAGACGGGTCTAAGACAGACCTGTACAGCCTGAGCTCACAGGAGCAAAGGAAGATAGGCACAAGTCAGTTCCTGGATAACAGGAGAGGCGAGAAAAATGAAATGCACACACTTAATCTCATGCATAGACTTTTCATGACTTAAAAAACAATGGCACAAAAAGAGACGGAAAGGACAACTCCCACAGAAGACTTCTGCTCCACTGGAGGCCACTCTGCTCCCAGAGAACCTAGGTGAGACACTCCTACCATTGCTAACACTCCTTAAAGCCCACCCAACAGGCCCCAACTGCACCCTCTGCCCTGGGCTCCATAGTCTGTCCCACAACACCAGCAGAAGACTTCTGCTTTACCAGAGGCCATGCCATACTAGGAACCCTAGAGACCAAGCAGGTACCCAGAACTCCAAAGGCCACACAGGCCACAAAAACCTTAGTGGAGACACCCTACTGGACCTGAAGACCTATTGGTCACCAGACCGCAGGCCACTCAGTTCAGAAGATCAGAGAGGAAACAGAAACCAACAGAAAAAAAATCCATCAAAAATGATAAACTCAGAAATCAGCACCTAAACCTAGAGTAACCCGAAACCCAGATGACTAGAAGCCAGCATAAGAATATAATCAACAAAACCCAGGTTAATATGGTACTACCAGAGCCCTGATAGACTGCTACGCCAAGCCCTGGATGTTCCAACACAGCTGAAGCACAAGAGAATGACCCTAAATCCAATCTTACAAAGATGATAGAGGCCCTTAAAGAGGAAATGAATAAATCCCTTAAAGAAATCCAGGAAAATACAAACAGGTGAATGGAAATTCGTAAAACTGTTCAAGACCTGAAAATGGAAATAGAAGCAATAAAGAAAACACACACTGAGGGAATCTTGGGGATGGAAAATCTAGGTAAGTGAACAGGAACTACAGATGCAAGCATCAACAATAAAATACAAGTGATAGAAGAGGGAATCTCAGGAGTAGAACATACATGTCTTAGTTAGAGTTTCTATTGCTGCGATGAAACACCATGACCAAAAAGCAAGTTGGGCAGAAGAGAGTTTATTTGGCTTATACTTCCATATTGCTGTTCATTATTGAAGGAAGTCTAGACAGGAACTCAAACAGGACAAGGTCCTGGAGGAGGGAGCTGATACAAAGGCCATTGAAGGGAGCTGTTTCCTAGCTTTCTTCTCATAGCTTGCTCAGCCTGCCTTCTTGCAGAACCCAGAACCACCATCCCAAGAATGGCACCACCCACCAAGGGCTGGCCCCTATCCCATTGGTCACTAATTAAGAAAATGCCTTACAGCTGGATCGTGTGGAGGCATTTCTTCAACTGAGGCTCCTTCCTCTCTGATGACTCTAGCGTGTGTCAAGTTGACACACAAAACTAGCCAGTACAATATGATAGAAGAAATTGATATATTGATCAAAGAAAATGTTAAATCTAAAACGTTCCTAACACAAAACATCCAGGAAATCTGGGACGCTATGAAAAGACCAAACTTAAGAATAGTAAGAATAGAGGAAGGAGAAGATTCTGAGCTCAAAGACCCAGAAAATATTTTCTTTCTTTTTTTTTTTTTTTAAATTTTTGTTTTGTTTTGTTTTTCGAGACAGGGTTTCTCTGTGTATCTTTGCGCCTTTCCTGGATCTCACTTTATAGACCAGGCTGGCCTTGGACTCATAAAGATCCACCTGCCTCTGCCTCCCAAGTGCTGGGATTAAAGGTGTGCGCCACCATCGCCCGGCCCAGAAAATATTTTCAACAAAATCATAGAAGAAAATTTCCCTAACTTAAAAAGAGAGGTGCTGATAAACATACAAGAAACTTACAGAACATCAAATAGATTGGACCAGAAAAGAAAGCCCCCTACCCCCACCAACATGTAATAATCAAAACACTAAATGTACAGAACAAAGACAGACTATTAAAAGCTGCAAGAGAAAAAGGCCAAGTAACATTTAAAGGCAGACCTATTAGAATTACACCTGACTTCTCAACAGAGACTCTAAAAGCCAGAAGGGCCTGGACACATGTCTTGCAGACTCTAAGAGACCACGGATGCCAGCCCAGATTACTATACCTAGCAAAACTTTTAATTACAATAGATGGAGAAAACAAGATATTCCATAACAAAACCAAATTTAAACAGTATCTATCCACAAATCCAGCCCTACAGAAAATACTAGAAGGAAAACTCCAGCCCAAGGAGGTTAACTACACTCAAGAACACATGAAATAAATAATTTCATACCAGCAAAACCAGAAGAAGGGAGGAGCAAGCACATGTATGTGCATACACACACTCACACAACCACTACCACCACCACCAAAATAACAGGAATTCACAATCACTGGTATTAATATCTCTCAATATCAATGGACTCAATTCCCCAATAAAAAGATACAGGCTAGGGGGCTGGAGAGATGGCTCAGAGGTTAAGAGCACTGGCTGTTCTTCCAGAGGTCTTGAGTTCAATTCCCAGCAACCACATGGTGGCTCACAACCATCTGTAATGAGATCTGGCATCCTCTTCTGGCCCTCAGGCATACATGCAGACAAAATGATGTATACATAATAAATAAATCTATATAAAAAAAAAGATACAGGCTAACATAATGGATTAAAAAAAAAAGATCCATTCTTCTGCTGCATACAAGAAACACACATCAACATCAAAGATAGACATTACCTAGGAGTAAACTGTTGGGAAAAGATTTTCCAAGCAAATGGACCCAAGAAGCAAGCTGATGTAGCCATTCTAATATCTAACAGAATAGACTTCCAACCAAAATTAATCGAAAGAGATGGGTAAGGACACTTCATACTCATCAAAGGAAAAATCCACCAGGATGACTTCTCAATTCTGAACATCTATGCCCAAAATGCAAGGGCACCCACATTTGTTTTTGTTTTTTCATTTTTCTTTATTAAGAAATTTTCTACTCATTCCACATACTATGCACAAACCCCCCCTCCTCCCTCCTCCCACCCCCTAGCCCTCTTTCCCAAGCCACCCTGCCACCCTACATTCCCCCAAATCGAGGTCTCCCATGGGAAGTTAGCAGAGCCCAGCACACTGAGCCTAGGCAGGTCCAAGCCCCTTCCCACTGCACCAAGGTTGTACAAAGTGTCACACCACAGGCACCGGATTCCAGAAGCCTACCCATGTACCAGGGACAGATCCCGATCCCTCTGCCTTAGGGGCACCCACATTTGTAAAAGAAACATTGCTAAAGCTTAAATTACACATCAAATCCCACACATTAATAGTTGGAGACTTTAAAACCCCACTCTCACCAATGGACAGGTCATCCAGACAGAAACTAAACAGAGAAATAACGGAATTAACTATGTTATGACTCAAACGAACCTAACAGATGTGTACAGAACATTTCACTCAAACACAGAAGAATATATGTTCTTTTCTGCATCTCATGGAACATTCTCCAAAACTCACCACATACTCAGTTATAAAGCAAGTCTCAACAGATATAAGAAAATGGGGGGGGGGGCAGGGAAAAACCCTGTATCCTATCAGACCACCATGGATTAATGCTCAATTTCAAAAACAGAAACAACAGAAAGACTACAAACATATGGAAACTGAACAACTCTTGACTGAATAACCACTGGGCCAAGGAAGAAATAAAGAATTAAAGACTTCCTAGAATTCAATGAAAATGAATGCACAACAGACTCAAACTTAGGGGACACAATGAAAGCAGTGCTAAGAGGAAAGGTCATAGCACTAAGTGCCCACATAAAGAAATTAGAGAGATCTCACACTAGCAACTTAACAGCACACCTGAAAGCTCTAGAAGAAGAAGAAGCAAACATACCCAAGAGGAGTAGATGACAGGAAATAATCAAACTGAGGGCTGAAATCAATAAAATAGAAACAAAGAGAACAATACAAAGAATTAATGAAACAAACAGTTGTTTCTTTGAGAAAATCAACAAGATAAACAAACCCTTATCCAAACTAACCAAAAGTCAGAGAAGGAATATCCAAATTAACAAAATCAGAAATGAAAAGAGGGACATAACAACAGACACCAAGGAAATCCAAAGAATCATTAGTCATGCTTCAAAAACCTGTATTCCACAAAATTGGAAATTCTAAAAAAAAAAAAAGGACAATTTTCTCAATAGATATCACTTATCAAAGTTAAATTAAGATCAGATAAACAATTTAAATAGACCTATGACCCCCAAGGAAATAGAAGCAGTCATTAAAAGTCTCCCAATTAAAAAAAGCCCAGGGCCAGGTGGTTTTAGTGCAGAATTCTACCAGACTTTCAAAGAAGAGCTAACACCAATACTCCTTAAATTATTCTACAAAATGAAACAGAAGGAACATTGCCCAGTTCGCTTGATGAGGCCACACTCACCCTGATACCCAAACCACAGGAAGATTCAACAAAGAAAGAGAATTACAGGCCAATCTCCCTCATGAACATTGATGCAAAAATACTCAGTAAAATATTCTCAAACAGAATCCAAGAACACATCAAAAAGATTATATACCATGATCAAGTAGGCTTCATTTCAGATGCAGGGATGGTTCAAAATATGAAAATCTGTCAATGTAATTCCCCATATAAACAAACGGAAAGGAAAAAACATCACCAACTCATTAGATTCTGAAAAAGCCTTTGATAAGATGCGACACCCTTCATTTTAAAAGTCTTGGAGAAGACCAGGTGGTAGTGGCACACACCTTTAATCTCAGCACTTGGGAGGCAAAGGCAGGTGAATTTCTGTGAGTTTGAAGCCAGCCTGTTCTACAGAGCGAGATCCAGGACAGGCACCAAAACTACACAGAGAAACTGTCTTGAAAAAACAACAACAAAAATAAATAAATAAATAAAAGTCTTGATGAGATCAGGGATACAAGGGACATATATACCTAAACATCCTAAAGACAGTATACAGAAAGCAGACAGCCAACGTCAAATTAAATGGAGAGAAACTTAAAGCAATTCCACTAAAATCAGAGACAAGACGAGGCTGTCCACTCTCTCCATATGTGTTCAATGTAGCACTTGAAGTTCTAGCTAGAGCAATAAGACAACTAAAGGAGATCAAAGGGATACAAATTGGAAAGGAAGAAGTCAAAGTATTGCTGTTTGCAGATGATAAGATAGTATACATAAGCAACCCCAAAAATTCTACCGGAAACACCTTCAGCAAAGTGGCTGGATGCAAGATTAACTCAAAAAATTCAGTAGCCCTCCTATATAAAAAGGATAAACGGGCTGAGAAAGAAATCAGGGAAACAACACCCTTTACAATAGCTACAAATAATATAAAGTTTCTTGGTGTAACTCTAACCAAGCAAGTGAAAGGCCATATAAAAGAACTTCAAGCCTTTGAAGAAAGAAATTGTAGAAGATATTAGAAGATTGAAAGATCTCCTATGCTCATGGACTGGTAGGATTAATATAGTAAAAAAAAATGACCATCTTACAAAAGTAATTTATAGATTTAAGGCAATTTTTATCAAAATTCTGGTGTTTTTTTTTTTTTTGGTTTTTCAAGACAGGGTTTCTCTGTGTAGCTTTGCGCCTTTCCTGGAACTCATTTGGTAGCCCAGGCTGGCCTCGAACTCACAGAGATCCGCCTGGCTCTGCCTCCCGAGTGCTGGGATTAAAGGCGTGCGCCACCACCGCCCGGCAATTTTTATCAAAATTCTGATACAATTCCTTACAGACCTTGAAGGAACAATACTCAACATCATATGGAAAAACAAAAAACCTAGAATAGCTAAAACAATCCTGTACAATAAAAGAAATTCCAGAGGTATAACCATTCCTGATTTCAAGCTGTACTACAGAGCAATAGTAATAAAAACCACATGATATTGGCACAAAAAACAGACAGATTGATCAATGGAATTGGATCCAAGACCCAGAAGTAAATCCACACACCTATGAACACTTGATTTTTGAGTACGAGGACTTGCTTCCAAAGTGTGAAGACGCAGAATCAAATCCTCAGTACCCATGTTAAAAAAAAAATCATGGCCACCCATGTGCCTGTAACCTCAGAACTGTTGAGGGTGGAGAGAGGAGAATCACTGGGGCTTGCTTTGAAACCCTGACAGGTCTGGATCAACAGGGGAAGCCTTGCCTGACCCGGGAAAAGCCCTGAGTTTCATCCACAGCACTGCACACATTTTTTTTTAATGCTCTAAGAAGTGCTGATAAAAGAATAAGATGGAAAAAACACAGGCCTAATTAAGAATGAGTTTGACACAACTCTACTAAGAGACCATTACTGTCAAGTAAAATGCTAAGGCAAAATGTTTTACACAGTGTGACTACCTCAGTGTAGGAGGTCATGCTATGACATGTAAAGAGACCGCAGCAGGGCTCCCAGACTCTGCTATCAGTGTTTACCTCTGAGCAATGGAGAGAAAGGGGAGATTCGCCTTTCCTTTTGCAGTCCATTGTGTTGTTTGAATTTTAAAATATCCACATGTATTATTTTGAAAACCTTAAAATAACTGTAAAACTGAGACAGCAAAAGATGGGACTAAACAGAAAGAAAGGGATTCCCAGAGTCATCTGAGAAATGAGAGACTGGTCTGATCAAATGAAGCCATTCCTTGTGACAATTAGCACTGAGGCTTCTACACAATCCCTTCTCTTCTCAAATATTAACTCTTTGAAGGAAGGTTGTTATTTGCATTGCTGTGCACTGTGTAAATTACACTGTGATTGGTTTAATAAAGGAGCTGGCAGGCCAATAGCTGGTCAGGATAAGGTTAGATGGAAAAACCAGACTAAGGACACTGGGAAGAAGAAGGGCAGAGTCAGAGGAGTCGCCAGCCAGACACTGAGAGGAACCAGGAGATGCAAGATGAAAGAGAGGTAACACCACGTGGCAGAATGTAGATTAATAGAAATGGGTTAATTTAGTTGTCAGAGTTAGTTAATAACAATCCTGAGCTATGCTTATAAGCAAGCATTTATAAATAATAAGTCTCTGAGTGGTTATTTGGGAGCAGCTGCCGAGACACAGAGAAACTCTGCCTACATTGCACTTTGTGTTTGTGCTGTGGTAGGGACCACACTCAAGGTCCTGTGCTAAGAAAGCAGTCTGCCCCTGAGATACAGCCCCAGCCCAGGAATGTGATACTTTCATAGATTAGAAAGGCCACCCAGCTCTGCTGAGTGAGTTGTTGGAATGTTCCTAGTGAATGGCTGCCTCCGCTGACCAGCACAAGGCCTGTGTGTACACCATGGTCTTCAGCACAGAGGGAAAACAGGACTTACCATGGAGAAGAGAAGTGTTCCGAGCGCAGCATACACCAGATGTAGCCACTGCACAGAAAGAAAGAGTTAGAACTTAACGAGATCTGGAGTGCCGGAAGTGCTTCCAGGAGTCACAGCCCTCAGAGAAGGACCCATTATTATGAGGACAGACAGTCAAGCCCATGGCAATCAGCCTCTCCTTGACCTAATCACCAGTGTCCACCGCTTTATCCAGAAAGCACTCAAAGTATGTGCTGATCTAGATCACCAAGTGAATGCTTCAGATTCCATGGGGCGGGGCAAGGACAATGCATTATCCAGGGTCCACTTCCCATTCCAGCTGCATAACCCTTCTAGAGAATCTGCCTTCCCTCAAGCGCGGCCTGAGTGGTTCTGGACACAATGATCACACACCCCCTAGGTGGAGAGTGTGAGGAAAGATAGCAGAAACCATCGCAAGCAGTGGGGAGCTCTGCTGGGACCTGCCATCCCTCACACACACACGCCAGTCTGTCAACAGGCAATTCTTGGCCTTTACTGTACAAGTAGAGGTGGCTGGCGCCCCAGACCCATACACAAAGGTGAGGTTGCTGGTGCTAGAGTCTTAGATCTTTTCCAGACCCATGAATTCCCAGGACTTTTGCCCAAGCCAATCTGACTGGTATTTTCCCTGATCAGAAAATATGAGGCATTATCTGAACACCCAGGGTTTGGCTCACATGGGAAAAGGATACAGTAACACACAACATCTGAGAAAATGTAGCATGAACTCTTAAGGAGGAGAAAGCTGGTCCCAAGGAGGATTGGTAGAGCTCCTGTAAGAAGTTCTTGCTGAAGAGGGGAGACAGTCAACCATAGCACAATCTGGGGAGCACAGTAGCTTCAGAGTGCCAATAGGAGAGCTTGTGGGACTTGGAATCCCTGGGATTCGAAGTTGCCCATGTCAAGTGTGTGGACTTAGGACAAGAATCTTCTGCTGAGGCATGTGTAAGACTGTAGCTTGGAGATTCTTGTGAGAATGGGAATGAGATCTGTCTATCTTGTAGGAGACACAGTCTCCACATGTTAGGGATACTGTAAAGACCTATGGAACCTACTGAGAAACTGTGGAGAGCTGTAGTCTTTTAATATATATCTTTGTGCCAGGTGGGGTGGTGAACAGCTGTAGTCCCAGCACTTAGGAGGCAAAAAAAGGATGATCTCTATGAGTTCAAGGCCAACCCGGTCTATACGGTGAGTTACATGCCAGCCAGGGCTACACTGTGTGACTATCTCAAAAATCAAACAAGCAAGCGAAGCAACAAAAACGAAAAACACAAGGTACATCTTTGTGATGTCAGAATTCATTTGCAATGGACAGATACCACCTCCCTAGCTATAACAAACATGCTTATTCATCAAACCAAATGGACTCAGACAGAACTCCTAGTCACATGTCTACAGATATGTAAAAAGTCTACTTGCTGCCAAATAAATGCTTTGGTTCAGCATTTGAACAAGTTGGCCACAGAACTTTAGTCAAACAGTTCCAGGTCCCAGGCAGCTCTCCATATAAGGCACTCTGGGACCCCATAGCATGTCATATATAGCTTTCTCCATTTCTGCTCTACAGACAGATCATGGGCAAAGCAATGGAGATATGGAGACTGCCTAAAAGTCACACAAACCTGACCTCCATGCTACCTCTGTCCCTCATTCCCTGAGGACCCTGAATGAATTAAAGTCCCCTGAGCCTATTTGCTCATCTATGAAATAGACAAAGAATAATGTTCGGGAATGTTCTGAAAGTTAAATTAGATAGCTCAGTGAGAACATACGCAAGGTCTATGTCTGACACTTAGTAAAAACTCAATGAATATAGACTACAGAGAGAGCTGTGTGGACATTAAGCCACCTTCTGTGGGTGCCATTGGAGCCTCTAGCTAGAGAAGACTTTCTCCCACTTCTGCAGGAGAATGCATTGTCTACCACAGAGGACAGGGTCCCCCCAGGAAGGACCCTGTTGGGAAAGGACAACAGCTGTCTCAAGTAGGGGATCAACCTTTCCATACTAGATTCCTGTCTACGGTACTTCTCCACTGATTCCTGTGTGTGCAACAAGATGGGCCCAAAGACACACTCAGGTAACAGGACAGGAGTGTGATTAATATACCTGCTCAGCTGCTGGCCTGTGCAAACCACTGCAGTTATTTTTTATCTCAAGGACGGTTTCCTAAAAGCTGGGGCTGTAGGTCAGAGGTGGAGTGCTTGCCTAACCTGCTCAAGGCCTTAACTTCAATCCGTCACCACAGATAACAATGAAAGTGATAACAATAGAGCCTTCGCATGGTTAGCCTCAGTAGATGACTCTGCTCCTCAGAGGCCTTGTGTGGACACAGCCAGCACTTCCCTCATCTTGAGTACTTCTTGAAGGTTTCAGAATGACAGTCACTTACATAGGATCGTATGACGAGTGCGATAATGCCGTAGACGAAGAGGACACAGAGGCAAACAAACAACACTCCGTTCAGCAAGGTGAAGTCCCACTGGGGAGACATAAGCAGCAGGTGTGACTCCATCATCATCTGGATGGGATCTCAAATGTTCTTACGATGCATCTCCTACCCTATGCACAGTTTGTCCTAGCCTTTTCTTAGGATGGGAATGCCTTAGCCCCAAGCATTGAAATTGCCCCATAAATGATAAAACCAGTCCCTGAGACTTGCTTCAGGGAGGAGGAAGAGGAGGAAATGGTGGGAGTTAAGATCAAATAATGAGAGCCAGGAGTTGATAAATTTTTTAACTGGGTGAAAGGTGCATGGGAATTCATTGTATTTATTCTATTTTTCTATGTATAAGAATTTCTCCTTTAAAACCAGATGTGGTGGCACACACTTGTAATCCGAGCACTCAGGAGGTGGAGGCAGGCAGATCAGAAGTTTAAGGTCATGCTCCACTACATAACAAGTTCAAAGCCAACCTAGGATACCAGAATCTCTGCTAAACTCTAATAAAAAGATAAATTGAGTAGGGTATAAATTTATGTGTATAATGTGATCATAACTATTCATATTTAAAGAACATATATACATAGAAAACATTAGGAAAATGAAACAAGTTATTTCATTACATTAACTGAGTCTTTTTCAAATTTGTATACACATATTCACAAGATAATAAGTACAGTTTCAAAAATTACTGTTAATGATTATTTTATAATTTTGGCATTTATTAATGTGAATCTTGGCTTTAACTTTAAAGATGGCCCATGTATTTTTGGTGTTTTGTTTTTATTAGAGGGGCTGAAAAGTTTTAAAATACTGAAAATATTCAAGATATTTTCTTGCATTTTTTCCCTCTGTCCTCACCACACACAGGATTAGTTCTCCACGTGTTCTTCTTAGACCTGTAGCGCCTTCAGCCCCACTTATGATTCAGAAGGGATCTCTGTCAGCTCTGGACAAATTCAGTATCTGAGTCACATCTAGGCTGGACTTTCAGCTCAGGGACCCAACCCAACAGGACCCACTCAGCAAGCACTAATAGCAGGAGGCCATCATTCAAGAACAGAAATGGCTAATGATGCCTCTGCTACCAGGCCCTCGTCTGCTATCACCAAAATTCACAAAAGGCACACGCTCCTTCCAAACTCCTAGCCTCCACCATAGATTAAAAGGCAGGAAGAAGCCAAGAGGCTGAGTGAGCATCTTGAATCTACACGAAGCTGTCACTCAGCCCAAAGGAGCGGATCTGAGAAGGATTATATTTAAACTGAGTGGACATTCTGTTTAATTTACACCTCTTTGGGACACTCTGGGGTTCATTAGAAAACTCATGCTCAGTGCATGACCACATTTCCCCCGGAGTCCTTGCGAACCTTGTAGAGGGTGAGAACTGTATAAACTCTCACCACATAACTTGATCAGAAAAAAAAATGTTTAGCTGAACAGGAGTTCAGCTGCCTTTTGAAGTCTTTCATGCAAACACACCTGGAATCGTTTAAGGCGGTTTTCAACAGAATGCTTGGTTCCCTGAGCTCATGTCATTCTTTACCTGTGAGTGGTTTAACCACCTGTGGGCCCTGGGGGCTTTAACTGGCTCAGTGAACCTGCCTATGTCACTAGCTCACCTCACTCACTCTAGGAAGGCACTTCTGTTTACCCATAGGCTGGCTTCTACTAGGACTACCCTTGAGATGGCAAACATTGATCGGATTCTAAATTAAACTGAAGCGCTACTTTGTGTGTGTGTGTGTGTGTGTGTGTGTGTGTGTGTGTGTGTGTGTGTAGGTCACAGGTCCACTTCAGGCATTATTCCTTATGGTTTGAAAGCCATCTCCACAAGGACCTAGAGCTCAGAAATTAGGCTAGGGTAACTGGCCAGAGACTCCGGAGAGCCAGGCTCTACCCTCCCAGGGCTGCGACCTTTACATGGACGCTAGGGATCGAACTCAGGTCATCACTCCTACACAGCAATCACTTTACTGACTGAGTCATCTCCCGATACTTTTGATACAACTTGACTAAATATGTTAACAGCTCCCTCTACCTCCCGGGAACATTCCTTTTTCCACCCACAAAGACTAAAATTCTGCTCGTGTATAAAGTTGTCCTTAGGAGGTGTGGCAAACAATAGAGAAATATTCCCCTTTAGTTATTAAACTGACTAAGGTGATACCATTTACTAAAGCAAGGTGTCCATAAATGAAAGACGGGGATACTGGAAAGAGCCCACTAAGTCCTCAGAAGCATCTTAGGGCTGGGGAGACTCTGACATCATAGTTAAAAAGAAATGGCCATTGGTTGGGGTGTGGCTCTGTGGCAGAGTCCTTGCCTGGCATTCACAAGGCCCTCAGTCAATCCCTAGTACCCCACCAAAATAAGAGCAGTCGTGAATTATATTGGGGGTACTAGTGGCGTTTGAGTCCTAGTAACTGTGAAAACCTTTGAATTTTAAACCAGGGCCCAGCAGGGAACACAGGGCACACCCAATAGTATAACTTGAGGAGGGCTCTTGGTGTGTAAAGGACCCACCTCCAAAAGTAGGCAGAAAGGACTGAGGTGAGCCCCTGTGACAGCCCGTAGGGCCCAAGGGACAGGGACACAGGAATCCAGGAGTTGGGCTGTGTTAGGCTGGCCATGTTAAGACAAGCTGTAAGTGAATTTTGGTAAGGAATGTGGCTAGCCCAAGAGGAACCTGTAGGGAGGGTGCCATGGGAATAAGTGCCTTTCTCCTCTGTCCCTCCAGTTTCCAGTTGAGGCTCCCTGGCCCAGTCTCTGACAAGGCAAGGCCATGCTGCTGAGGCCCATGAGACAGTGGGCAGGTGTGGGTGAGAACGGGTGGGGAGGGACACAGGAACACAGCCCACAACTCCCTGACGCTAGAGAGCTGTGTCAGTAATACGTACTTTTGTTTGGAGAGCAAATAAAGTAAGCGCTAACGTCACCACAGTGGTTGCTCCCGCTGCCCACAGAATCTCTTCTGCTTTATAGAAGCTGCAAGCAGAGACTGTAGTTACTGTTCAGACACACTCAGAGAAGCGTACACAGTAAAACAGAAGTGTGTGGCAGGGACTTACACGGACATGCTTCCTAGCAGCAGACCTTCCATGAGTGTCTAAAAACAAAATTCACAGTCAGTCAGCAGCCTGTTTCTCCAAGCATGAGGACAAGTCCTAGACTGTGGGAGAGGTGACTTGGGCAGGATCATGTGTGCACTTGGGCAGGATCTAGGGAGCGATTCGGGACATGAGCACAACCCTGGGACCCCAGCTACAAGGTGGTTATGGGGAACAAATGGTACAACTAACTACTCCTATCACATTCTCCCTAGAACTGAAGGAAGAACATCCCCCTGTTAGTAAGAACATCCAAGAGAGTTGCAGTAACTTCCACGTATTCAGTGCATGAACTATGTACTAATGGCGAGCGACGAAACCAAGGTAAAAGGTTCATTTGTGGAGCACACCCTCATTAGTCAAACAGGGTCATCTCATTATCTACACACCCCATCAGAGCAGCATATGCTGTTCCCATAATGCTTTGCCCACACTTGTATAATACCTCTACCCGTGGTCCCTGCTAACAAAATATTTCTTCAGGCCTCAGACCTGGGGTGAGAACTGAGACCTCAGAGCTGGGATATGGCGCTGCAGACCAGCTCCTAGCAGAGGTGACAGCACAAGGCTGATGTCCTGAAGGATTCCCGCCACCCAGGTGGAACCAGGCTGTGGGCAATGTGGGAGAGGGACAGCAGGTGAGATCCAGTGGGCAAGCGAGCCCCAGGGTGAGACTAACATACACTTGGCAGACCCACAGCCAGGCTCAGGACCACAGACAGCAAGCAGCTGCAGGACGGAAGAGGTTTTCCAGCCCACAGGACACTCAGGAACTTGGTGGTCTATGGGAAGGACCAGGGAAGTCCTCTGGTCCCAGAGATCAAGAAGGAGAGCATATCCTAAGCAAAATGCTGACACCAGACTGGCTTTGGAGTTCCCCAACCCACCATAGGCGGGAAAAGAATTGGGGTCCACAAGTCCCCAGTGGCTTTTCTGGATTTCCCAGTGGGTGACTGCCTCATGCTGGACTTCATTAATGTATCTAAGAAGGGGGTCCTTATCTCCACCAGATCTATTCTATGTGCAAATTATACCTCCGCAATAATGTGCTTGATTCCAACCCTCCTCCGAAGACATGTCTTTTTAATTTTCTCCTTGTGCAATTACTTCCTATTTCTCCAGTGGGGGGAGGGGGAGAGAGAGAGAGAGAGAGAGAGAGAGAGAGAGAGAGAGAGAGAGAGAGAGAGAGAGAGACTGACGGAAGGAAGGAGGGAGGGAGGGAGGGAGAGAGGGAGGGAGAGAGGGAGAGAAGGAGACAGAAGACAGGCAAGCACGCTCAGGACAGGGACTCAGAGTCACTGATTCTAGGGGACAAAAGCTGTCTGTGTGGCCAGAGTGAATATTTTCTTGTTTTCTCTCAACACTTTTTCTGAAATGTTTTCTCCATGTTATTTCCTAACACTTGGGCAGGATGCTGAATCTAGGAAATAAAGCCGTTACTTGCCCTAGACAGTATGGCCCCTTTTAGTGGCCACTCACAAAGCCCCATGAGGAAAGCCCCTTTGCAGACAGTAGCTTAAACCTGTTTGTTTGTTTGTTTGTTTGTTTGGACACAGGGCCTCACTCTGTAGCCCAGGCTGACCTGGAACTTATGTCTCCCATGTGTTAGGATTAAAGATATGCACCACCACACCTATTGGGCACACCTTTCCTTTGAAAAAAAATCTAGCCTATTAAATTTTTTTAATTGTCTTAGTTTTGGTTCTGTTGTATAACCCAGACTGCCCGAAACTCACTATGTAAACTAGGCTGGCCCCAGACTCACAGTGATCTTCCTGACTCTGCCTCCTAGGGGATGGAATTGCAAGTGTTCACCATCACACCCAGCCTTCATGTACATCTCTGTATGCATTTTGATGCATATGTTTGTATGTGTTTATGTGTATGTGAGAGAGAGAGTTTTATATGAGGGTGTGTGTGCACGCAGGTGCACGTGCTCATAAGTACATGAAATAGGGCAGGGGTCCATGTGTGCTGTCTTCTCAGCTCCTTCCCACCTTATTTTAAGTGAGCTTAGAGTTGAGCTTAGGTCTCATTGATTTGGTTAGACTGACTGGCATATAATCTTCTGGAATCCACCTGTCTCAACCCTGTTCAGATTTCCTCAATGCTGGAGTTATAGACATTCTCCTGGATCTCATGTTGGTGCTCAGGATCTGTACTCCAGATCTCATGCTTGAATAGTAAATGTGTTACCAACTCAGCCATCTCTTTGGCTTCCTTCATTTAAAAAAAAAATATTTTTGGTGGTGCTGGAGAATCAAGCTCAGGGCCTCACCCATGCTGTGCAAGCATTCTACTGCTGAGCCGCATCCTCAGCCTTTATTCAAATGTTTAAAATAAAAAGTTCAAACATAGCCAGGTTGTGGTGGTGCACACCTTTAACCCCAGCACTCGGGAGGCAGAGAGAGGTGAGTGTGAAGCAATCTTGGTCTCTATACCCTGTCCAGACCAGCCAGGACTACATAGTGAGAAAGCAGTTCTCTGCCCCTGCCCCTGCCCCTGCCCCTGCCCATCATCTGCTGCTTCAGGATCTCTCCTAGAGATGGAGAAGTAGGAAATAATTGAGCCAGGAAAAGATAAAGAAAAATGTCTTGAGAAGACAGGTGGGGGCAAGGGCCTTGTGAAAATACCACACAGTCCACAATACAGTACAGGAACTGGGGCATCTTTCTTCATTGTCTGGGCAATGAGCTGGGGATCCACTACAGACAAGAAAGGCTCCTCAGCACTTGGAAGGAAATACCACTGTGGTATTTCCCCTACGGGCTGTCACAGGGGCTCACCTCAGTCCTTTCGGCCTACTTTTGGAGGTGGGTCCTTTACACACCACTGCAGACAGCCATATGCCCCACCTATTCCCTCATCGGGTAAATTATAAAAACACTGGTTGGCACCCATGCACTCAGGTCACTGGCCCCATGCATTTGCTTGCTTTGAGCAGCAGCAGACGCAGAATTAAATCCAACATTGGAACAGTCAAGTGTACACCCAGTGCATTTTGGTCCACACCCCAGCCTCAGCTCTGTCAGCCGGAAGACCCCTGTACTGACAGGAACATCACTGAACTGGGGAAGAGCCAAAGCTCAGAGATGACTTCTACTCCCATGAGGGACTTGCAGTAAAATACATCTTACAAAATGAAGGAAATTAAATTTCTAGTTCATAGGCTTGGGAGTCAGAAGTGGAAGCTACTCCTTAATGAGAAATGTGTTTGTTATTCCTGACAGAGACTGACTAGGTTAACTGCAGACACAGCCCTGACTTGAGTGTGGGTTCTTAAATGGCTTCAAGAGAGGCAAGTTTGCCCGAACAAGAGTGACCTAGAATCCAACTCCGTAAGGGGTGAGGACACTGTCTCCGGAGAAGTTACTATTTCTGTACAAATGTTCCCTCCCTGCCTTTCTGCACCAGAAGTTCCCACAGGAAAAGTAGTGAAGGTAATGTGGCGACAGAAGGATGTGTCAGAGGGAGGCTGCTGCACCTGCCGAGGGGAGTTACTCACAAATAATGCCAGGAGAATGTAGTTCATGGGCACCTGACGCCGGACATCCCTACAGCAAGCGAGCACGATGATCACAATAAAGCATGCTGGGCTGGGGATGGGAAACCACCAGTTACTGCTTCAGTTGGCAAACTCGTGAGGAGTGTGCACAGAGACAGACAGAGGACACAGACACAGATGTACCCTCACGTGAGGAGTGTGCACAGAGACAGACAGAGGACACAGACACAGGTGTATCCTCACGTGAGGAGTGTGCACAGACAGAGGACACAGACACAGGTGTATCATCATGTGAGGAGTGTGCACAGACAGACAGAGGACACAGACACAGATGTACCCTCACGTGAGGAGTGTGCACAGAGACAGACAGAGGACACAGACACAGGTGTATCCTCACGTGAGGAGTGTGCACAGAGACAGACAGAGGACACAGACACAGGTGTATCCTCACGTGAGGAGTGTGCACAGAGACAGACAGAGGACACAGACACAGGTGTATCCTCAGGTGAGGAGTGTGCACAGACAGACAGAGGACACAGACACAGGTGTATCCTCAGGTGAGGAGTGTGCACAGACAGACAGAGGACACAGACACAGGTGTATCCTCAGGTGAGGAGTGTGCACAGACAGACAGAGGACACAGACACAGATGTATCCTCAGGTGAGGAGTGTGCACAGAGACAGACAGAGGACACAGACACAGGTGTATCCTCAGGTGAGGAGTGTGCACAGAGACAGAGGACACAGACACAGATGTACCCTCACGTGAGGAGTGTGCACAGAGACAGACAGAGGACACAGACACAGGTGTATCCTCACGTGAGGAGTGTGCACAGAGACAGAGGACACAGACACAGGTGTATCCTCACGTGAGGAGTGTGCACAGAGACAGAGGACACAGACACAGGTGTATCCTCACGTGAGGAGTGTGCACAGAGACAGACAGAGGACACAGACACAGATGTATCCTCACGTGAGGAGTGTGCACAGACAGAGGACACAGACGCAGGTGTATCCTCACGTGAGGAGTGTGCACAGACAGAGGACACAGACACAGGTGTATCCTCAGGTGAGGAGTGTGCACAGAGACAGACAGAGGACACAGACACAGGTGTATCCTCACGTGAGGAGTGTGCACAGACAGACAGAGGACACAGACGCAGGTGTATCCTCACGTGAGGAGTGTGCACAGACAGACAGAGGACACAGACACAGGTGTATCCTCACGTGAGGAGTGTGCACAGAGGACACAGACACAGGTGTATCCTCACGTGAGGAGTGTGCACAGACAGACAGAGGACACAGACACAGGTGTATCCTCACGTGAGGAGTGTGCACAGAGACAGACAGAGGACACAGACACAGGTGTATCCTCACGTGAGGAGTGTGCACAGACAGACAGAGGACACAGACACAGGTGTATCCTCACGTGAGGAGTGTGCACAGACAGACAGAGGACACAGACACAGGTGTATCCTCACATTCCCATACCTGATATATAGAGCAAACTAAATAGCTATTTCCTACTTACTCTTTTAAGCCTTCAAAATGAGTTTTTTAAAGTTTCCAAACACAAATAGCTTGACTTTTAAAATCTTTGTTACAAATAGATTCATGGTGAATTATAAAAAGACAGAGAAGTTCTATTAAAACTCTATGAAATTTTCACCAATGAATTTGATTTATTTATAGCACAATTTCAAAGCCCCAGCAACTCCAGTTCTAGGGGATCCAACATTCTCTGTTACCCTCTGTGGACACCTGTGTCACAGGGTGCACATACAAACCAGCACACACACACACAAATACACATAAAGAAAAACAAATAAAATGTAAGAGAATATTACTCTTTACCCTGGGTGTTTTTGTACGCTTTTTTTGTTCTTCGTTTGTGTTACTATGAATCAGAGTCTTATGCAGTCAAGGGTGGCCTTGAATTCCTGATCCCTCTGTCTTCACCTCCTAAGTGTTGGGCTTATAGGCATGCATCACCATACCCAGCAAGAATGCTGCTCTTTACTACATTTTTAATAGTGATCAAATCTTGGTCTATTCATAGAATCACGATGATACTTACAAGAGTGCATAGATGAACCAAGGCACGCTGATGACCCACTTTCTTAGAGGTTTGCTGTTGAAAGAAGAATATAGGTTTACATAAAACAGTCAGTTTTGCTAACTAAAATAGAAGTCTCAGAGTGTCACGAGAAGGATGGGCAAACTCTAAATGATCATGAGGACAAATGGGGAAGAAGCACTGAGACATTCTTTTTCATGGAGAGATAGGCTGCTAGCATTCCCATGAGAGTGTTTGCTTGGCATGAGTGAGGCCCTGGGTTCAAATCCCCTGCACCAAGAAAAGAAAGACACATTATACAAGTTATTTTTCTTAAATTATATAGCAAATTTAAGAGGAAGCATCTGGTTAAGACCTTCATTTTTAAAAATACGGAGGGCCAGGCCTGGGGGGACATACTCTTAATCCCAGCACCTTGGGAGGCAGAGGCAGAGATGCTTGTGAGCTTGAGGCCAGCCTGTTCTACACAGTGAGGACAGCCTGATCTACATAGGGAGGACAGTCAGAGCTACATAGTGAGACCCTGTATCAAAAAAACAAAAAACAAAATAAAATACTGAGACTGATGTATGTTTAAGCTGAAAGAAATGAACTCAAGGTTTGTGTTTTGAATAGCACTTTCAATAGGATGAAATTGGCGATGGATTAAAGTCCCTCAAATAATTACAGAATTTAGCAGTGTTCCAGCCTTCTATGATCTCACCTATTTCTCCTTAGCCGGTTATAGCTGAGAAAGTGGCTCAGAGAAAATTAAAAAGAAAACAATGCCCAAAGGAAGAGTAAGAAAAATGTTCTTGGCGTAGGAAGTTAAATTGTAGACTCTGCAGACATCTAGGCTCGCAGACATCTACCTGCCTCTGCCTCCCAAGTGCTGGGATTAAAAGTATGTGCCTCCAGCCCCGGCCCTCAGTATTTTAAAAATGAAGGTCTTAACCAGGGGCTCCCTCTTAAATTTGCTGCACAATTTAAGAAAAATAACTTTTATCCTGTTGTGTTAGCCTAAGAGGTACTTCAGGAAGTATATCATTCTACAGGAAGAATGTCATCCACGAATGACCAAGAAAAAACCCATACTTTTTCAAGTGCTCCAGATTAAAGGAAGCTGATCCCTCCAGCATTCCCGTGAGCAATGTAGCGTCTAGTCGTAGACAGTGAGAAAGACGCACCTGAAAACAAACACGCCGATGATTGTCGCAGTGACCAGCAGCTGGACTGACAAGACGACGAACACCTTCAGGATGAACCCTGTGGAGATGAGACACAATGCCCAAAGGTGAAGAAACCAGACGCACTTTCCCGTCCAGCGAACGGAATGTCCCATCGCCACTCGAGAACAAAATGACTCTGGAGAACTTCTGTGTGTGTGTGTGTGCGTGTGTGTGCGTGTGTGTGCGTGCGTGTGTGTGTGCGTGTGTGTGTGTGTGTGTGTGTGCGTGTGCGTGTGCGTGTGTGCGTGTGCGTGTGCGTGTGTGTGTGTGTGTGTGTGTGTGTGTGTGTGTGTGTGCTTTAATTCTCTGAGAATTTCACACATCTGCACAATGTGTTTTTAGCTCTGTAGAACTTTTAAAGAATATCTAATTAAAGCCACCGCAGTGGGGTACACTGGTAATCCCAGCTACTCAGAAGGCTGACGCCAGAGGAATGCTTCAGCTTAGGAGGTGGAAACCAAACGTAGCAACAAAGAGACACTCGGTTGTAAGAATGGACAAACAAAAAGAGTATCCAGTCTAATTATTAAAAATGTTTTCTTGGGGGCTGGTGAGAGAGATCAGCAGGTAAAGGCTCCCTGCTGTCAAACCCAAGGCTAGTCAATGCACAGAATCATGGGACATGATAACGTCATTGTTGGTATATTTTAAACGTGCAAAGGATTTGAATGGTATTCCCCAAAGAAGACATGTGGATAGCTAACAAGCATGCAAAAGATGTTCAAGACCATTAATCATTATGAACATGCAAGTCTTCCTGGGAACCCAAAGGCCACTCTGACCAGGCAAACAGGCAGGCTAACTACAGATCTTCACCTCTCCCTCCATGCCTCCAAGTCCAATCCCCAATTTCCTACCAGGCAACACACAGACACCACACTCTCCTAAGAGCCAGTGAGGGAAACAGAAACCAAGGAACGAACAAAGACGAGATATCAGCACCTAGAATTGCAATCTTCCCAAACCCAGATACCTAGACATCAGTATTTAAACACAATCAATATGCAGAGACCCACAGCCAAGCACCAGGCTGAGCTCCAGGAGTCCAATCGAAGAGAGGGAAGAGGGATTCTATGAGTAAGGGGCATCAAGACCGTGATGGGGAAATCCACAGAGACAACTGAAGCAAGCTAGTGGGAAATCATGAACTTTAGACCAACAACTGTGGAGCCTGCATTGGGACTGGACTAGGCCCTCTGCATAAGTGAGACAGTTGTATAGCTTGGTCTGTTTAAGGGGCCCCCAGCAGTGGAATAAAGATCTATCCTAGATGCATGAGCTGGCTTTTTGGAGCCCAATGCCTATGGTTGGACACCTTGCATAGTCTTGATGCAAGAGGGATGGGCTTGGACCCACCTCAACTGAGTGTACCAGGCTCTGCTGACTCCCCATGGGAGGCCTTAACGTTTTGGAGGAGGGGATGGAGGGTGGGTTTGCGGCAGGGGGAGGGGGGAGGCTGGGGGAGCAGGAGGAGGGATGAGAGGGGGATCTGCAGTTGGTATGTAAAAATGAATAAAAAATTTATTAATAAAGAAAAAACACAATCAATAACATCGAGGACATATGTCTCCACTAGAGCTCAACAGCTCTATCACAGCAGGTCCTGAGTATTCCAACATAGCTGAAGCACAATAAAAAGGCCTTAAAATAGCCAGAAAGTTTCACCTAACCACAAGAGAATATATCTTCTTCTCAGCACCTCAAAAACATTCTCCAAAATTGACCACATACTTGGATACAAACAAGTCTGAAAAGATACAAGAAAATTTAAGTAACACCCTGCATCCTATCTGATCACCATTGACTAAAGCTCAGTATCAACAATAACAGAAACAACAGAAAGCTGACAAACTCAGGGAAGCTGAACAACTCACTACTGAATGAAAAATGGGTCCAAACCGGGTGGTGGTAGCACATGCCTTTAATCCCAGCACTCAGGAGGCAGAGCCAGGCGGATCTCTGTGAGTTCGAAGCCAGCCTGGGCTACAGAATGAGTTCCAGGAAAGGCACCAAAACTACACAGAGAAACCTTGTCTCAGAAAAAAAATCAGATAAACAATTTAAACAGACCTATAAACCCTACTGAAATAAAGGTAGTCTCTCTCTCTCTCAAAAAAAAAAAGCCCAGAGCCAGATGGTTTTAGCAAAAAATTCTTCCAGACTTTCAAAGAAGAGTTAATGCCAACACTCCTCAAATTATTCCACAAAATAGAAACAGAGGAAACACTGCCCATCTCATTTTATGATCTCACAGTTATCCTGATACCAAACCACATAAAAACCCAACAGAGAAAGAGAATTCAGACCAATTTCCCTTATGTACTTAGATGCTAAAAATCTCAATAAAATACTTGCAAACAGAATCTAAGAACACATCAAAAAAATCATCCACCATGATCAAGTAAGTTTCATTCCAGAGATGCAGGGATAGTTCAACATTCATAAATAAATAAATGTAACCCACCATATAAACAAACCAAAAGACAAAAACCACATGATCATCTCATTAGATGCAAAAAAGGCCTTTGACAAAATCCAACACCCCTCCATGATAAAAATTCTGGGGAGATTAGGGATATGGGGACACATCTTAACATAATAAAGGCAATTTACAGCAGTCCCGTAACATCAACTTAAATGGAGAGAAACTCAAAGCAGTTCCGCTAAAACCAAGAACAAGACAAGGCTATCCACTCTCTCCATAACTATTCAACAGAGCACTTGAAATCTTAGCTAGAGGAAAAAGACTACTGAAGGAGATCAAGGGGATAAAAATTGGAAAGGAAGAAGAAGTCAAAGTATCTTTATTTGAAAATGATGTGATAATATAAATAAGTGACCATAAAATTCCACTGGGAAACTCCTACAGCTGATAAGCACTTTTAGCAAAGTAGCTGGATATAAAATTAACTACAAAAATCAGTCCACCTGTCAACAAATGACAGACTAAAAAAGTAATCAGGAAAACAACATCTTTCACAATAGCCTCAAATAATATAAAATATCTTGGGATAACTCTAAATAAGCAATTGAAAGATTTGTATGAAAAAAACTTCAAGACATTGAAGAAGGTATCAAAAGATGGAAAGATCTCCCATGCTCATGGATCAGTAGGATTAACATAGTAAAAATGGCCATCCTATCAAAAGCAATCTACAGATTCAATCCCCATAAAAATTCCAACACATTTCTTCATAGATCTTAAAAGGACAATTTTCAGCTTCGTATGGAAACACACACAGAAAGAAAGAAAGAAAGAAAGAAAGAAAGAAAGAAAGAAAGAAAGAAAGAAAGAAAGAAAGAAAGAAAGAAAGAGGGAAGGAGGGAGGAAGGGAGGGAGAAAACAGGGTAACTAAAGCAATCCCAAATAATAAAAGAGGGATTTTTCTATTATTTTTATTGGGAGGTCTCACTCTTTCCAGTTTCAAGTTGTACTCCAGAGCTATGGTAATAAAAACAGCATGATATTGGCACAAATACAGAAATGTTGATCAATGGAATGAAATTGAAGAACCAGACATAAATCCACACACCCATGGACACCTGTTTTTTGATAAAGAAGCCAGAAATACACACTGGAATAAAGACAGTATCTTCCGCAAATGGTGCTGGTCAAACTGCATGGCTGTGTGTAGAAGAATCCAAACAGATCCTTAGGAAAGGGAAGTATAATAGTAATGGATGGATGGGGGTGTGGCTGGAATGGGAGGATCAAGTTGGGAAGTGAAAGAGGGATAAGGAAGGGAATATGAGGAAGGGAGAGACAGGTAAAATGAAGGGCCATTTGAGGGGTAGTATGAAAATCTAATATAGTAGAAGCTTCCTAAAATATAAACATATATGAAGGCTGTCTAAATGAAATCACCAGATAATGGTGGAGACAGTTTGTCATCTCATCACCAAGTGAAGCTTCCTGTACCTGAATTGGGTTACATCTAATTGAGTTGTTGATCAAAGGGGTCCCAAGGGAACCCCCAAACAATCAAGACTGATGCCAAGACTGTGCTCCCCACAAGCTGACAGCAAGGCCTCATTGCTGAAGACAACACTACACAACTCTGAGCATGGAGAAGCTGAGCTGGTGCCTACATAGAGCCTTCACCCCTACTTGGTAGTGTCTTTGTACAGGAGGGTACTCTGCATGCTACCACAAGAGACACATAAACAGGAAGCCAGCCACAAACGCTTTGATCTACAGTGTTGTTCTACAAGGTATGCTGGTACAATGGTGGCACAAAGCTTGTGGGAGTACCAACCAATCACTGATTGGACCTAAGGTCCACTCCACCAGATGGACCCCACACCTGACACTGCTTGTAGGACCAAGAACCAGAGACTAGATAGCCCAGGGACCTAGCTAGGGTAAAACCAAATATTACTGGTCTAAAAAAAATAGCAATAAAATGATTCCTAATGACATTCTGCTATACTCAGAGATCAATGCCTTGCTCAGCCATCATCAGAAAAGCTTCCTCCTACAGTTCATGAGAACAAATACAAAGACCCCCAGCAAGACATTATGCAGAGTGAATGAGCTTGGAACACTCCGCCCTAAATGGAATATCTTTATCAAATTCCTCCTCCCAGGGCTCAGGGAACCCCTTGGAAGGGGAGGAAGAAAGTGTAAGAGCCAGAGGGGATGTACGACATCAAGGAAGCAAGGCCATCTAAATGAACATAAGCAAAGCTCCTAGGAACTCACAGAGACTGAGGCTGCATGCTGACGGCCTTTCTGTACCAGGTCCTCTGCGTATATATTACGGCTTCCAGTTTACTGTTTTGATGGGATTCCTTTGTTTGTGAACAAGTGGGTCTCTGATTCTTGTGCCTTCTCTTATGATCTTTTCCTTCTGTTTATTTTGTCCAACTCCAATATGATAGTTTTTGTTCTACTTTATTATATTTTATTTTGTTGTATTTTATTATTATCCCTTAAAAGCCTGTTTGATCCAGATTTGAGGGGAGGGGAGGACCTTGGAGGAGTAGAGGGAGGGAAAACCGTAATCATGATATATTACATGAGAAAAAAAATCTATTTTCAATAAAAGTGGAGGAAAAAGGAAAACTCAAGTGAAAACTCTTATGTAATACTGCTTCACAATCCCTAGGATGTTTGCAGTCAGAAAGAAAGACAATAACCAGTGTTGGCCAGGGTGTTGAGAAACCGGAAACTTCATACATTATTGGTTGAAAGGAAAACTGGTGCAGCTGTTTTGGAAAAGGTTTGCCATTCCTCAAAAGGTGAAGGATACTTGTGATGTCATCCAACAATCCCTCATTCCTTCTAAGAGAAGTGTAAATAAGTTTATATAAAACTGATATATGAACTGAAGGGACCTGCACACAGCAGGGTACTCCCTCCTGGACCTGGGATTAGGCACAAACCACACCCAAACACCTGTTTTTACAGAGAGATCCTTTATCACGTGGGGAAGAAGAAACAGCAGCAAATGACCTTGCAGGCGTGAATTTTTTTTAAAGAGGAAAAAAGGGGAGGTCTGTGTTAGAATGGGCTAGGATGTGAAGGCATATTTTGACATGGCACATTAATTAGGCTAGCCAGAAGGGGATTTTGATTGTTTATGAGTTGGACCTTGGTGATCAGCCTTAGGAATGAGTCTGGTATAAGAAAGTGTCCAAATAAGGGAATAGACCTTAGTGGCTAGCTTTAGGGATGTAACCTATGGTTCACAAGGGAGAGGAAAGTGGGAAGGGCAAGGCCTGCCAACACCTGTTAGAGCTCTCCATGGATATTGGTTGCAGTGCTAGTCACAATAACCAAAAGGCAGAACAGCCAAATTATCAACTGACAAATATGTGATGGGTAAGGAAAACTGCACGTTGTGCTGGGCACCCATGCTAAATTTCTAAAAGGTAAGTTCCAGGCAACTCTAACTCCTTGCCCCCTCCTCAGAATTGTAAAATGACTGTGAGATAATTAACTGCTTGCTGTGGCTTTTATAAACCTGCTTATGGCTGTGTAACAGGGAGTGAGAAAGAGCTCCTTGCTAGCTGAGGGGAGTGAGACAGCTTTTAGAGTAGCTGCACATTCCAGAAAAGCAAGATGATTGTGGTTTCCACCTTTAAGGACCCTTCCTCTAGCCCATTCCAGGTGGCATGCCTTCATCTTGGCTTTAAGGCTGTCATCCTGCTCGCAGTGATAATAAATTCATTAATCCTAAATTGGATTGAGTCTGTGGTCTTTTCTAAGTGGATTCAAACTCTGTAACAAACACATCAACATCATGTGTTATCATCAGGCAATAGAATACTATATGGCCATAAAATGAATAAGAACTAACGCTTCAAAGTGGGTGAACCTTAAAACCTTATGCTTCATGAAGGAAGAGATATCCAAAAGAGCATATGCTTTGTGCTCCTGCTTGTATGAATGGCCTTAGTAGGCAGATCCATAGGGTTACAGAGTAGATTCCTCTGGCAAGGCCAAGGAAGGTGGGTGGAACTCCTGATGGATTTCATTTGGAAGTGAATTGAATATGATCCCAAATTGATGATGGTGCTGGGTGCAAATCTGTAAAAGTACTGAAAACATTGTACACTTAAAATGGGTGAACTTAATGAATTTTAAATTGTATTTTCATAGAGATGCCTTCAAGAATTACAGGTCTTCCTTCCATAACTCTTCCCTCACTACCCTGATAATTTTCTTCTCTCCATGACACTTTCATCTGATATACTGTGTAACCTGTGAAAGCAGAGAAAGGCTCACCTGTCTCCAGAAGACACTGCTGTAAATCATTAACTTTGGCGAGGGGGCTTCTCATATATATATAAATATATATATTTATAAATATATAAATATATATAAATATATATAAATATATTTATATACATATAAATATATATATATTTCGGTTTTACCTCTTTAAATATGGCTTCCACATCTCCAACATGACACTGTAACATCTTCATTCAGAGAGCTGTAAAGACTAATTGCAGAACTCCTGCTCTTACATGGCACTGTGAAGGTCTTGGCATCTAGGCAGTTGACTGGTTAGTCATGCATCTGCCCTGGCTTCTTATGCTATGATCCAGATCTTGTGAAATATGATAATCAGCCCAACAAAGAAAATACAGACAGAGCTGTCATGTGCTTCTGATGGGATCAACTATAGGTGGATGAAGGCTCTTGCAGGGATGTGGTTCTGGGGAAGCCTCTAGAAAGGTCCAGCTTAGAGAGCTCTTAGGTCTCCTCTCATGGAAGGGACTTCTTGGAGCGGCCAGAAACTTTGTCATCCCTTGGCCCTTGGTCTTTCTTTGGCCTTCTCCCTTTCCACCTTGAAAGGCTAGAGCTCCCAAAGGCCTCTTTCCAGGCTATGGCAGAGGGAACCATGCATGGAGAGGCATCACTGGGAGTCAAAGTTCAGAGTCCACCTGCAAGCTATCCAGACCCCAAAAAGGCTTGGGGACATGGGGAACCATGGCACTGGCCTTAGGTACCTACCCTTCAACATCGTATTTTATGAGAAAAAAGTTCTCATTTATTTATGTCACAATTTAAAAAATTTCTGTCATTCCTCAATGAATCTATTTCTGGTTTATTCCAGAATAAATATATAGGATATTGAATTAATGTTTAAAGACTTCAGCCAATATTATGTGATCATGTTGTATGTAGGCAAAACATTTAATAATCAATAGTTAACTCACACTTCCTAAAAACATCCGAATGTTGTTTGTCATATGTTTATTATGGATCTCTGAGTCTCCTGGACAACATCATGGCAGTCTATGACAACAGCCTTTGACACACTTCATAGTAAGAAAGGGCAGAAGAGCTAAATAAAAAAGAATCCATTCTTCCTGGCAGTATACACCATGGAAATATTTTAAGAAAACATTGCTTCTTTCCAAGCTCAAGTACTCTCTACTCTTACCTTTACGGACAGACATGCTTTCGAAGGGACCGGGCGGACTTGTGATGGTCTCCTCTGAGATAACATCATCTGAAATTTGTACTGCATAGGCATTTGCCGTATCTCTTTGCTTGGAACGTGGGTACTTTATGGCTTCCTGTGGTGTGTTTCTGGATGAATATGTGAAGGGCTGATCCATTTTAGAGTGGCCACTTTTAATTGCTGCTTTCTGAACCAGGTGTTGATGATCTCCAGAACTAAAGTTGATTGGCTCACTGACCTCCAAGTCTATTTTCCTGGAAGAGAAGACCTGTCATTCATGTCCTCATGACCACACCCCCATTTCCTTAGTATTCTCATTACTTTCAAATGATCATTTCCTATTTTTAATGACTGTGGATTCATGCATTTCACATTAATGCATAATAAATATTTTCTAAATGAATGGGCAAATACTTGTAAGATGGATCCTGTTGAGCAGCAGTTCTCAACATGTGGGTCGCCACCTCTCAGCAAACCTCTATCTCCAGGGGTTGAGGATTTAGCTCAGCAGTAGAGCGCTTGCCTAGCATGCGCAGGCCATGGGTTCAGTCCTCAGCTCCGGAAAAAAAACAAAAACAAAAACAAAAACCCTCTATCTCTAAAAAACATTTACATTATGATTTGTAACAGTATCAAAATTACAGTTATGAAATAGCAATGAAAATAATTTTATGATTTGGGAGTCATCATAACACAAGGACCTGTATTAAAGGGTCGAAGCATTAGGAAGGTTGAGAACCACCGTGGTAGAGAAAAATAATTTGCCTTCTATTACAGAATCAATGTTTTAATTCATTCAGTAAGGAGTTAAAGGGGCATGTGGAGATTCTACCATTGCTTCTGTCTTCAATTGCTTCTTACACTGGGGGAAGAAGATATTCAGATGAACAAGGATATTAAGGCAATATAAGCAAGTCAGGAACATGGGAGGGTGTGAGATACTACATGGTATCCAGAGGAAAAGGCTGGGAGTAGAACAGATTTTCAGAGACTCCCAGGGAAAGTGAAGCCTATGGAAAGGCTGGGAGGATTACAGGACTTGGTGAAATAAAGAGGTGGAGAAAGGTTTTCCCAGATAGAGCAGTCAGCCTGGACCAGGACCAGAGGAAGCATGCAAGACAGGTTCCAGAAATTGAAGGTGCTCATATTCCAGAATAGGGAAGTTGATAGTGTACTGAGACTAAACAATGGGTTTGTGGGATTTTGTCACTTGAGGGTGGAATAATTTAACACTAGCATCGGTTTCTCAATGACATCAATAATGTTAGAGACTTATAGGCCCCAATGATTCTACATCCCTCTCCAGGGACCCTGGAAATGTTAGCTTGTTAAAAGAAATACTGCAGATGCACACGAGGACACTGAGATAAGATGGTTCCAGGTT
The DNA here is from genome assembly GCF_949786415.1 of Peromyscus eremicus. NCBI lineage: Eukaryota > Metazoa > Chordata > Mammalia > Rodentia > Cricetidae > Peromyscus > Peromyscus eremicus. Next base: position 16,867,208 of record NC_081418.1, read on the forward strand.
CAATCAAATCCCAACCTTTATGTAAGTTGTTTGTTTTATGATCATACTTAGAAGAGAGGAAGACAGAAAGGACAGGCTGAGAAAGGTAAATGAAAGTCAAAATGGTACAGATGATATGGAGATGATTCCAGAAGCAGCTTGGAGCAAAGAGTAGGTGGCCTGTAGAAGCTGAAAAAGGAGGAAAAGAAAAGAACCCAGCCATGTTGGCACCTTGGTTGTAATCCAATGAATCTGATACGGAACTTCTGACGCAGAACTGAGAGATTGTGTGTTTGCTATGTTTTGTGGCACTAAGTCTGCACAAGTTGGATCCGCTGTAAGAGAAAACTAATGCAGTGGGCAACCACTGAGGTTTACAAGCAAGGGAACCGGGGATCCAAAGACACCTCTACCTCCAGTGTAGAGAAGGAGCAGAGGAAACCAGTATGAAAGCAGAAACCAGAAATGGTGGCTGAGGAAGTTGGATGTGGCTGCTGTGCTCGGAAACCAAAATGCCAAGTCTCAGGAAACCACGAGATGGTGAACCAAGGCAAAGGCGGACTCTCCCATTAATCTCATGGCACGTGTGAAGATTCTTTTCTTCCTTTCTTTCATTTTTTGTTTTGTTTTGTTGTTGTTGTTGTTGTTGTGGCTGCTGCTGCAACTGCTATTTTTTGAGGCAGAGTTTCTTTGTGTAGCCCTGGCCATCCTGGAACTCACTTTGTAGACCAGGCTGGCACTGAACTCAGAGATCCACTTGCCTCTGCTTCCCAAGTACTGGGATTAAAGGCATACACTACCACATCCAGCTAAATTGGAAGAGTCAAGCAAGTCCCCTCTACTGCTGCCTGCATCCTGTCTCACAAGGGACATGATAGAGCAAGAAAAGCAGACTAAGATGGCCAAGCTAGAATGGTGTAAACAGGAAGTCCAAAAAACTTGCAGGTTCCTGGAGAAGCAGATGCCATTTAATAAAGATGTCCTTTTTCCTCCAATTAATCTCTGAAGTTTACAAGACTCAGTAGGATTTTCTAGTAACAGTAAAGTTCATCAGTGTAAATATATGAGAAAAATCAAGAGCAAATTTGAAAGAGGACTATAAGAGATGCAGTAGTGATTTACTTTAGCAGAAATCAAAATGTATATATACATATGTCTATCAGATATATATGATATAAAGCTATATAATTAAAACTATAGTGCCAGCGTAGCAATAAATAAATGAATCCATGGGATGGAAGAGATTCAAGGAACAGATTGATGTATATATGAGATTTTAATAGTTGATAAAGGTGAAACTTCAAATTATGTCCTCTGGTGCTGGAATAATTAGTTATGCACTTGGAAACAAAAATAGTTTAATAGTTATTTTATGTGTCATTCAAAGATTTATTGTAGGTTATGGCAGTTTGAATGAGGATGCTCCCCCATAGGCTCATATGTTTGAATACTTGGTCCCTTGGTGGTGGAACTGTTTGGGAAGGATTAAGAGTTGTGGACTGTAAGGGAAGTGTGTCATTGTAAGTGGGCTTTGAGGCTTCAAAAGACTCTTGCCATTCCCTGTGTTCTCTCTCTGTGGATCAGGATGTGAGCTCTCAGCTGCTGCTCCATCTGTCTATCACCATGCCTTTGCTCCACTACCATGGGCTCTAACCCCCTGAAACCATAATCTCAACTGAACTCTTTCTAAGTTGCCTTGGTTATGGTATTTTGTCACAGAAATAGAAAAGTAACTAATAAATAGGTGAACTGAAAATAGATGCTCTATTTGCAAATACAAGGACTATTTAGATAAGCATTTATAAGAATAATACCATAAAAAAAGAAGTGCTTGACAGATTGGAGGTACAGAACATTTCCGATGTTACTACAAAAAAGTCCTACAAATCTGATATGAAAAAAATGGTAAATACTTTCATTGTTCATTACACTGCAGAAAGGGAAATATTGGCAACCCAATGAAGATGAGAAATGAAAACAAACAACCAATTCATAAAAAATCTAAATAGCCACTTAGCCTAGGAGATAACACCTCACAAAACAACCAAAAAACTGTAAATAAAGGCAGTAGTGAAATGTCTTTTTTTTACATAAAATACATTCAAAGATTAAAAAGATGATTCTCATGATCATAAGGCTATAAAGAAATAAATAATCCAGAGGCACATTATGACTCACATAAACCTACACATTTCTTCTACAGAGCTCCCTCTTCCACAAAACTGTAAATATATTTAATATAAATAATTATAAACTTAAATAAATTTATTCTTATTTAAAAATGATCTTTTTCTTGTTATTGCTAGAAATATTGATATAACCCAGTATGGATTTATTATGTTATCCATTATTATGTCCATAAGTTTTTCTTAATTTTAAGCAAACTTAAAGTATTTTTGTTTCTCTAAAACAATCATGGGTCCTAAGCATTAAGTCAACTATGTATAGCAGATTATCACACTTGAGGGACAGCATCTCATAGCAATATAAAGTTTTCAGTTTTGAGAAAATTTAGTGATATCTACCAGAATTCCAAATGTGTAGCACTTTAGACCCAACAGTTATAGTTGGAGTAATTTATTCCAGAAACATATGAAGGCAAAGGTGCATGTTAAAGAGGATTCAGTATATCATTCATTATAACTGGCAAAAATTTCCAACAGCCCATTATCTACCAGCAGGGAAGTAGTTAAATTAATTTTGGTACACACACAAAAACATATGCATATACATGCACCAATGTGAAGTTCACTATCATATAGTTTTGAACTTAGAAAGCAAAATTTGAGAATAGTATTTAGGAAGATTGAATTACTATTTTATCGCCTCTCTGGAAAGAAATACTACAAATAGGACTGATCATTATTCTGATACAACTGAGTTGGGAATGAACTTGACTTGAATGAGATTTTACAGTGGCCATTTATTCCAAATAATAATAACAATAATAATATATTTACATTTTGAAGACAAAAAGAAATATTTCCCTCTATGATAGTCTGGAGCTCCTCTGAGAAAGCAATCTTCATGTAAAGCTGAAGGTCACTGGAAGATGCTCAAATAACCAAGTTGATGTCTATAGTGTCCTAAAAATCAGGAGAGACAGCAAGATTTTTCAAAGCACTCAAAGACAAGAGCAACCAAAACCCCAAAGCATTGAGCTTTCCTCAAGGAACTCTGTTTGGTTGGTCCCTGAAACACAAACGAGGTTTTCACCTGGTCCTCACAAAGCTCTCCTGACTCCTGAGGCAGCAGCCACCCAAAGAACAGCCAGGTGGTGGGAAGACTGGGAAGCAAGGCTCTGGGTGACAGTTAAGAGAACGGCAGTTGGAGGTTGGGGTGGGTGGAACCTTCCTACCAGGAAGAGGACTTCTAAGTCAAGCCCACTCTATTGCTCCTCATGCTAGCCAATGCACTCTCTGTTGGGTCTCAAGGAGACCTATACTCGGGTATTCAAGCCAACTCCATGTCATGGAGCAAGAGGCTCCATCCATGAGGAAGCTGTCCATCACTTTCCTGGATCAGGCTGTTTGGTGAGAGAAGACACTTGATCAGGTGAGCAGCTACCGAGAGTCCTTCTCTAGGATTTGTAGGGAAGGAGGGGAAACTTGTCCTCTTTGGAGTTTTTTTTTTTTTTTTTTTTTTTTTAACTCATTCACTAAACTTAGTGCCTGTTTACTGTGTATAGAGAGTGAGGAAGGGAAAGAAATACAGAAAAGATATATTCTTCCCTGTGTACAGGGAGACAGGGTACATGGTGTACTCTTCATGGAAGAGGGGAAAGATTGTAAGAGCCAGAGGGCCAGGAAGTCTGATGTGACACTGTGTCTCCTAGAAATGCCTGCATAAACAAGACCTAAACAATAGCAATGTCAATATCCATGTTAATGTGAAAAGGGGGAGATCTCATGGAGTCCAGCCCCGGACAAATATCTATAGGCAACTAATGACTACTGAGAGAGAGAGAATTAGACTTTCCAGGGATGAGCCCCCCAATTGTTTATCGAATACAAACTGGTCAGCCCTGAAATTGTACAGATATAAACAACAGAAACAGACTCAGCAGGTTGAGTTTATATGTTTGTGCATATATGTATGCATTATTCATTGTTACATATGCAATTTATATGTAACAATCAAAGAAGAAGATGCCATCAATCTGGGAGGGAGTCAGGAGGGTACTTGGGAGGGGCTGGAGGGAAGAAATGGAAGGGAGAGGTGATATAACTGTATTTTAATTAAAAATATATTTAAAGAAAAAATAACATTTTTAAAAGGTGGACCGTTTAGATGAGAATAGTCAAGGAGGATGAAACCCTGGGGAATGGGACTCAGCAACCAGAGCTGTGAAAAATGTCTGTTCCTCATAAACAACGTCTCCAGTAATTTGTTACAGCAGCACAAATGGATTAAGACTTGTGTTTGTCTGAGATACCTCCCCGTGACACCTCAAGGAGCCTTGGCCCCTGTGGCTCACAGTCTTCCTGAAGTCTCCCTGAGGGAGGAGAGGGCTAGGTAAGAGCCTTCATATGGTGTTGCTTCCTTCTCCCAGCTCTTGATCCCCAACATCTTCTTTGCTTACCAATTTCTATCGGTCCTTGCAGCAAATGCTGCTATACTCTGGGGCAGTGGTTCTCAACCTTCCCAATGCCGAGACCCTTTAACACAGTTCCTCATGGTATGCTGACCCCCAACCGTAAAATTATTTTTGCTGCTACTTCATAACTGTCATTTTGCTACCGTTACGAATTGTCATGTAAATATCTGTGTTTTCCAATGGTCTTAGGCGACCCCTGTGAAAAGTTCCCCGGATCTCCAAAGGTCACAACCAACAGGTAGAGAACCACTGCTCTAAGGTATCTGCAGAGGAGTAGTTGCTGCGTGAGGAAGCTACTTGTTGAGTTAGCTCTGTGTGCCACGCAGTCACTGATGGTATTAAGCTGGGCAATAGCATCCTCACTGTTTGGGTGGGAGCTCCACCTCAACCCCTGGCACCCTAGCATCTCTATACCCAAAGAGTCTGGAATGTTCTGGTGGAAAATTCACCTCAACTTCCCCAAACCCAGCCCTTCAAAGCCCGCCAAACACAGCTCCTCCCCCAGAGAGGCTCAAGACCACTCCCACAGGGTATCTAAGCTGCATCCCAGAAAACAGACACGAGGTTCTTCTGGTCTCTCATCCCCATCTCCTCTCTGTGGGGCCAGGAATCACCCAGGAATGCTTTACCCATTAAACCGGGCCTTTGCCTAATTTGGTCTGATTTGCATTACTGCATCGGTGGAGAGGCCTATCAGCATGCAAAGAAACTTACCACCCACTATAAAGGAACAGCTCAGAAAGGAGGTACCACTGCCAACCCCTGAATGAGACATTGTCCATGGTGAACCCTGCCTCCTGGTGGGAGAAGATTTGAGGGTGAAAAATATTTTTTTCCATTTGATACTTTCACTTTTCTCTTATTGTTGTGTATGTGCACATGTGAAGGTATGTATGCGTGTTTGTATGTACGTGGTGCATGTTTGTGTTATGGGAACAAATGCACAAGCATGCATTGTGTGTGTGTGTGTGTGTGTGTGTGTGTGTGTGTGTGTGTGTGTGTTCATAAGTGTACACTCACATTTGGGGACCAGAGGTTAACTTCTGGTTTCATTCCTCAGGAGCTGCTCCCCTTATTGGTGAGACAGGGTCTCTCTGTGGGATCTGGGGCTCACTGAATTAGCCAGGCTGGCTGGTCAGTGAGCCCCAGGGATCCTCCCATCTCCACCTGCACTGCACTGGGATTACAAGCATGCACCGGAACACCCAACTTCCCGTGGATCCTAGGGTAGAACTCAGGCCCCTGTTTGTGCAGCCAGCACTGTACTGACTGGACTATCTCCCCAGCAACTCTTTCCATTGTTTCCAAAGGAAAACAATGCATGTGTGTGTTGACAAAGAAAAACATGAAACAATAGAAAAGGTATTTAAAAAAAAAAAAAGTTCACTTCCATGACCAGCTATGTTGACAGCAATTGTGAATGGTGAATAATTGTCACAGTCTAAATACCAAGAGCCATATGCAAGACCATCAAAGGAGACCTACTATTGTTGTTTTGCTTAAAGTCATGTTGTCAAACTGCCTTATAAATATTTATGTGTACACATAGGTTTGTGCCATTCTCAACCTTGGTCAGAGAAGCTTCTTTTTGCAGAGAGCAGCAGTCAATGCAGAGACTCATGACTAGTTAACATGATGAAAATAAGTGACAATGAGTGTTAAAACCTAAACAAGGCTATATATATATATATATATATATATATATATATGTATATATGTTTATATACATATGTTTTATTATATATACACATGTTTTATATATATATATATATATATAAAATCTCTCAGACTAAGGCTTAGAGAACATAAAAAAGAGAAGGCAGAAAGAATATGAAGGCCAAAGGATGAGAAAGAGGGCTGTGAAATGTGATCTCCTGGATGTGACATGGTTGTTGCAGTCATGAACTCACAGGAGCTATGGTTACTTGCTCAAGATCAAGCCAGTCAACATTCCAGCATAGACAGGAGAGGGGCCCATGAGCCCACTCCTAGCTGAGGAATTATTGGCAGTTGACAGCTGCTGAGAAAGGAGGACATTTTTCTTTGGAGGTATACTCATTGGTAGGTTGCTCATACACCCTTGCACATATGAACAGCACTAACTGAACTAAGAGGGAAGGAGGGAGAAAGAGAGGGGGGGAGAGAGAGAGGTTTTCCTAAAATTGTGCTGTACTTAAATATGGCTAAAATAAACTGCCCAAGGTCAGACTCTAGAAATTTGAAACAACGCTGGCCAAAATCCAGTCATGTTAACTGGATTTCCTTTTTGCACTCACGGAGCCTGCATGGGTTTTGCGTATTTGTTGCGGTTCTTTAGCTTGGGATTTCTGTAGGACTCCTAACAGTGGGAATGGGGGTGTCTCTGTCTCTTTTGCCTACTCTTGGGACCCTTTTCCTCCTACTGGGTTGCCTCATCCAGCTTGACATGAGGATTTATATCTAGTCTTATTGTAACTTGTTATGCTTTGTTCAGTTGATATCTCTGGGAGGCCTGGTCTTTTCTGAAGGAGAATGGAGGAGCAGTTGATCTGGGGGAGAGGGGAGGTGGGACAGGAATTGGGAGGAGGGGAGGAAGGGGAGGCAGTGGTCAGGATGTGTTGTGTGAGAGAAGAATAAATAGAAAAACAAAAGTGACTGTCTATAAAATTAGGTGTGAGTAGTGGGAAATAAACCACAGAATTAAAACTCCAACCTCCTGCTGAGCCCCTGGGTAATCTACCAGCAGGCCACAGACCTTCTACGTCCTCTGCAGAGCACCATCCTTTTATCTACTATTAGAACCACTGTACCATTTACTCCAAGGACTTTCTAAAATTCCACACTGGAGTCATCTCTCAATGCTTAGCATAAACCTCGTGTCTCCAAATCATATTGGTATCTGAAGTCTTACCACTAGTTTCTGAGAAAACACAAGAACGCACGTCCCCTTTTAAAGTCAAAGCCGCAGCCGGGCGGTGGTGGCGCACGCCTTTAATCCCAGCACTCGGGAGGCAGAGCCAGGTGGATCTCTGTGAGTTCGAGGCCAGCCTGGGCTACCAAGTGAGTTCCAGGAAAAGGCGCAAATCTACACAGAAAAACCCTGTCTCGAAAAACCAAAATAAATAAATAAATAAATAAATAAATAAATAAATAAATAAATAAATAAATAAAGTCAAAGCCACAATGACACACTGTGTTAGATGAGGTGGCTCACACCTGTGATCTCAGTACTTAGGAGGCTGTGATGGAATCTCTGCAAGCTTGAGGCCAGTCTGGACAGCCCAGGATAGAGTGAGATCCTGTCTCCCACCCTACCCCCAAACTCCCCAAAAAACAGGCTGGGGAAATGACTCAGTCAGGAAAGCTCTTGCCATGAAAGTTGAGGGCTTGAATCTGAACTCCCAGCATCCACATAAAAGGCCAGACATGGCAACTAGGACCTGGAGTAACTTGGACAGGAGGGTTCCTGGGGCTTGCTGGTTACGCCAGTCTAGGCTAAATGGTAAGCCCCAAGTTCTGGGAAAGACTATTAAGATAAGAATTTATACTGTATCAAGCTGATAATAGAAAATTAATTAATTAATTAAAATAAAAAAATAAAAATAAAAAATAAAAGAAAAATTTAAACTATTAAACCCCCCCCAAAAAAATAATTTGCCAGGCGGTGGTGGTGCACGCCTTTAATCCCAGCACTCGGGAGGCAGAGGCAGGCAGATCTCTGTGAGTTCGAAGCCAGCCTGGTCTACAGATTGAGTTCCAGGACAGGCTCCAAAGCTACACAGAGAGAAACCCTGTCTCGAAAAAACAAAAACAAATAACAAACAAACATATTTTGCTAAAGTAAAAAGGGGGAACTAGGGACTCATCATTCCTCTCCACATTCTATTCTTTCCCTTGTTTTATATGATGGACCATAGCTAAGGATGAAGATTCCAATGCACTGCAATGATGTTGAAACACTGTGTCTGCCATAGGGCATTTGTTTACTGAAAATGTCCCCTGATTACATGAGTTCTAAAACTAGATCTCTTCTGAGAACTGTGAACCCTCAAAGAAATCAAAACCCTTTCCTTTTTCTTTTTAAAAGGCCAAAAAAGAAACTGCTGGGGGAAAAAAAAAACTGTCAAAATAAATAAGTAAAAAGGTGGAAAGTAATTGAGGAAGCCCCTCCCCCCACCCCCACCCCCACCCCCCGCCCGCCCCATGTCAACCTCTAGCCTCCACACATGTGCTCATATGTGCACACACGTATGTGTGTTCATACACATATGAACATGTATACATACACCACACACAAAACAACAAAACACCACCAAAAATGCAGTCAGTCAACTCAGTAAAAACTTTATTTACCTGAAGCCAGTACCAATGACTTCCCTCATTCTTTGGGCTCATTTCCCAGGGAACTTTAGACTTCCACAATCATAGCCAGTGTTCAGGCTTATTCTCTCAAAGTCTCTTTTCCAGCTGAAGGGCATATTATATCTGGTTTTGCTAACGACTCTCCCAGGGAATTGCTAAGTTTTGCAATGATTCAAATCCAGATTTATGTGTCCAGTTCTTCAAACCAAAGCTCACAGAAAAAAAAAGATATAATATAAATTATTACAGCAATTACTCCTAATTAAAGCCGTATTCAATGCTATCTCCAGTAATGGTCTTGGAAACATTTATGCTAGTGTACATTATTTTAAATGTTAGGAAGGTGTGATATGTTGCTTGTTCATTATGCAAATATGTAAGTAAAGCCTATGCTAAGCCATAGAAGATACAAATGTCCCAGCTCTGGACCTGACTGTGTCATACAAAACTGTAATAATTTTTAATTATAGTATTGTAACTTATGAGAAAAATTGATAGTACTTCTGTACATTGCTAATTTCTAATCCAACTGACCTACTAACTCATAGACCCCTCACATACAATATTCAGTGAACAGCTACTACATTGGCCCAAGTAAAATAAGTCACTCACAAGTTAATCTCACGAATCCAAGTCGGTATTTCTGCCCCTTCCTGTTTGAATGTTCTTAATACGGGAATTCCTTAGACCCTCAATTCTTTTGGGGGTTTGAGAGCACTGTATTCGAAAGCTAAGTACGTGAAGTGATCATGTTAAGTTTCACAGATCGAGTAGGTGCTTAATACTGGCTGGCTCTAGTCTTAGTCATTTCTCCAGCCCTAACACACCTAGCTTTTTTCCGTGGGTAATGGGGATCAAACTCAGGCCCACAAGCTTGCTCCAGAAGAAATCTGCCTATCTAGGCACTTCCCTAGCCTCCAAAGTAAAAAAAAAAAAAAAAAAAAAAAAAATTCTAAGAGTGTAAAAGGCTCCTGATTAAACAGCTTAATTTAGAGAATAAAAAAAAGCACAGGATACACAGGTAAATGTGGATCTCAGATAACAATTAGCATATGGGTTACTCTCACTAAGAAGTTAGTTGTTTGTTCATTTGAAATTCACCTTTAACAGGAAATCTCAGAGTGAGTGACAGGCAGCGCCACTTCTGGCGGGTCGGCTCCCCGGGCTTCCCAGACCCCGCCCCGCCCCGGGAGCCCCGCCCCGCCCCGGGAGCCCCGCCCCGCCCCGGGAGCCCCGCCCCGCCCCGGGAGCCCCGCCCCGCCCCGGGAGCCCCGCCCCGGGAGCCCCGGCCCCCGCCGGAAGCCCCGCCCCCGCCGGAAGCCCCGGTGGGCGGAGGTCGGGCTTTGGTCTCCCCGCGGCCCCGGGCACCCCGGGGTCCATCCTGTAGCCAGAGCTGGCTTTCCCGGGAGGTCAGGCGGAGTTTCGGGCCTGCGTCCCCCGCGGGCGGCCCAGCACCAGGGCTGGGTCCCGGGCTGCCCAAGGCCGCTTCCCGCTCCCCGGGGGCAGTGGCGGCCGCTGGGCAGCGGCGCGGGCGGCCCAGCACCTCAGACCTTGCCTGTCCCGCTCTTCCAGTCGCCGGGGTGGCGGGCCGACCCGGGGGCGGCCGGTGCAGACGACCGCCATTCCCGTGTCGCTCCGCCCGCGGGGGCCGCCCGAGCCGGCCACCATGCCGCTGGGCCTGAAGCCCACCTGCAGCGTGTGCAAGACCACGTCGTCCTCCATGTGGAAGAAGAGCCCACAGGGCGACATCCTCTGTCACCACTGCACGGGCCGGGGCGGCGGGGGCGGCGGCGCAGGGGTGGCGGGCGGGGCCGGGGTCGCCGGCGGCTTCGGCGCGGCCGCCTTCGCCAGCACCTCGGCCGGCCCTCCGCAGAGCAACGGGGGCGGGGGTGGCAAGCAGGTGAGCTCGCGGCCCCTCCCGCCCGGGGGGCAGAGCCTCGTGCGGTAGACAGGACGGTGCATGACAAGCTGCAGAAATGGTCCCCCGCACAGTGTCCGCAGAGCTGTGCCATATGCCTGCCACAGGGTTGTGGGCCGAGGGCCTCCTGCCTGTTACATCCTTGTCACTATGTTGTTAATAAATTATCAGGCCGTTTAAAATGACAGCATCGGAATTCTGTTATGTGTGGGAAACTTTTGGGATGGGGTGGGGTGGGGTGCAGCAAATTAGGAATTTTTCCTGTGTGATAGATAGCCTCAAACGAATAGTTCCCGCCTTGGCCTCCACCCACTCCTGTCCTCTTCCCCCTTGTAAGCAGCGCCACCTCTTGGGAGGCCCTGCCCAGGTTTACCCATCTTAGCCCTCAGTTTTTTACAAGTATTTTAACAAAGCGCATCCTCTGGTCTTTGTGAGATTATTAGATTGGCTTTTCTACAGTTTTAATTTCTTTTTCTCTAAATTATGTAACAGAGTAAGCAAGAAATTCACAGAAGGTCTGCTCGGCTCAGAAATACCAAATACAAATCTGCTCCAGCTGCTGAAAAGAAAGTTTCTACTAAAGGAAAAGGGAGAAGGCATATTTTTAAATTAAAAAACGTAAGATGATTGTGACTGAGTGTTTACTGTAGGACATTGTGTGCGTGCGTGCGTGCGTGCGTGTGTGCCTTGCCGCTGCTTTCTCTATTCATCATTGAATGCATACCTCTTGGAGGTGTACCCTTTGGGAGCCCTTCCTCAATGTTCTGGAGGGAAGGTGAGGTTCCCCAAAAGGTGAACTCTGTTTAAGAAGCTTGCTATTCATAACGTTAGAAAAGCACTTTCTCTGTTTTTTCCAGCTTGTACTTTTTCATCTGGAAAATACAATATGAGAGTCTAAGAAATACTGTATAATTTATCTCAATTTCTCACATTCTCTGCAAAGAAAGAAAGATTAAATTTAAAAATTGATTAAATTAGTTCACTAATGGTTTCATTTATGGCTCTTGATGCATAGTGAACTAAGAAAACTTTTCTGCCTTTTAAAGAGCTAAGCAAATACAGAATTCATCAATACCATATTTGTTATGATAGTCCCAGAAAAATGTATCTATTGGTTCATGATGAACTTGGTGAATATGAATCCAAATTTTTTTCTAAACCTGATGTATGTGAAGATTGTTTAAAGTCTCATGCTAGATACATTTATTGTGTTGTTTTATTTTTGTACATATGAGACAGTGAACGATATTGTAGGTTGTTTTTTTTTTTAATCTTGGTTTGGTATTACTTTTGGAACAAAAATGCTTCACTTACTAGTAAACACATTACTAAGGTAGACATACTTCTTTATGAAACAGAGGGGCCCAGATTGTAGACTCTCCTTTAAATATTTATTTTTAGTCTTTGTGTATGAGTGTTTTGCCTGCATGTGTATACCAAGTACCCTCAGGCTAGCATAGGGCATCAGATCCCTTGGTCCTGGAAGTACTGACATTTGTAATGTGAGCTGCCATGGGAGTGCTGGGGACTGAACTCAGGTCCTCTGCAAGAGCAGCAAGTGCTCTTAATCACTGAGCCATCTCTCCAGGCCTGATTTTTTTCTTTTCTTTACTAATTTATTTTTTATTGTTTGCATATAAGTGCAGGTGCACATGCCATGGCACATATGTGGAGATTGGAGAACAGATTTCAGGAGCTGGTTCCCTCCTTCCCCCGTGGGTTCCAGTACCCACCTCAGGTGGTCAGGCTTGCATGGCAAATGCTTTTATGCATTGAGCCATCTCCCCACCAGTGACTCTTCTCTTAATCTGAGTAATGGTTTTTATAGTTGAAGATTTTTATAATTTAGCTTTCTTAAACTAAGATTTTTTTTTGAGTAGTCAAAACATTAACTTATTTGTATAACAGGTATATATTCTTTGTAAGTATTCAACTTGTTTCTCAAGTTATTTCATTATTAATTTCTCTGCATTTTCATTTTTCAAGAATGGCACAAAATCATGGGAGAGGTCATTATTTCATTTTATCCAGGCGGTGGTATCCAGCACTCGGGAGGCAGAGCCAGGCGGGTCTCTGTGAGTTTGAGGCCAGCTCGGTCTACAGAGTGAGATCCAGGACAGGCACCAAAACTACTCAAAGAAAACCAAAAATAAATAAATAAATAAATAAATAAATAAATAAATAATTTCATTTTATATTCATCTGTACGTTTTTTATAATTTCCAGCCTGTCGTGCTCAGACTTTTAGAGCCAGTGTATTTCTGTATTTGGAATGTTAATGTCTGCTAGAGCTCTGAAAAACCTCTGTGTTAACTCTTAGCAGCATACTCAGAAACTTTACCTCTTCTTTTTCAGCACCTTTTAAATGATTAGTACCAAGTATAGTTGGAAATATTCAACTGCTTCACATCAACATTCAAGAAATCTTTTTTATCCTGTGCGTGTGTGTATGCGTGTAGGTGTGTGTGTGTGTGTGTGTGTGTGTGTACATATACACTCCTGCTGTATAACCCAGACTGGTTTGAAACTTGCCACCCTCTTGCCTCAGGTTTCCAAGTGCTGGGATTATATGTATGCACCATCACACCTATCAGAAATTTTTCCTGCATTTTTTGTTACCAAATAACAATGTTTTGTTTTTCTCAAATAACCCCGTTCTCGTATGGTTGGGGAAATACCCATGCATACTATACATACACAAATATTTTTCCTTTTGTTTTCTTACAGCCTATCAAAGCTCCTGAATCTGTTTCTACCATAATTACTGCAGAATCAATCTTCTACAAGGTAAGCTGCTGTGGAGTTACTGAAAGAGCAGTTGGCCTTTTGTACAATGTGCTGCTAAAATAGTGGCCCGGTTGGCATGTCGCTGCTGCTCTGTGTGTGCAGAAGATGTAGTTGCCCTTTAGTTCCCTCCAGGTAGCTGTTGTAAAACATCAGCCAGAGCTCAGGTGGGAAGGGAAGTTGCCTTTGAGACTATGATATGAAGATGCTAAGGAATTGTTCTTAAAACACTAGTGTATAGTGTGGTGCTGTGTAAAGTGAGTCATCCTGTACAAAGCGAAGGCCTCAGTGTGTGAGAAGGACATGAATGAATGGATGGCGTTGACCACACTATCTAGTGGGTAGAGCAGGTCAGTGATTCTGAACTGCCTTAAAGGTAGAGGCACCAGGCCCTCTATGTCTGTGTAGGGCTGTTAGCTTGGTGTTTGGTTGTTGTCTCTTGGAGGTCTGCTCTTTTCTGAAGGTAAACGGAGGAGGAGTGGATCTGGGGGAGAGGTGAGGCGTAGGGGAGCTGGGAGGAGTGGAGGGAGGGGAAACTGTGGTTGGGATGTATTGGATGGATCTATTTTCAATAAAAAGACGTTTTTAAAGGTTGGGTTGGAGAGATGGCTGAACAGTTAAGAGCACTTGGCTGCTCTTCCAGAGGACCAGGTTCAATTCCCAGCACCTACATGGCAGCTCACAACCATTAGCAATTCCAGTTCCAGGGGATCCGAAGCCGCCTTCTGGCCTCCCTGGGCACCAGGCACACATGGTATACAAACTTACATGTAGTCAGGACGCCCATACACAAAAATCAAAAATCTGCACAAGGGTATTCTTAGTTTATGTCTAAGATTTTGTTGATTAAAATAAGGTCTTCCCTTGGGCCAAAGCAGATACTCATGACTTCAGTGAGGGGTGTTAGAACTTAGAAAATGCCTTGAAGGCTGTCAGGCCTGGCATAGGCAGCAATCATTACATTCCTTTGGTGTTTGGGGATCTGAACTGTCATGCAGGAGGCAGTGGTGAGTCTGTGCTTTATACTTGACCCAACTGGACCAAATACCTCATGATACTCAAATAGTTAGACCTCTGAGTGTATTTATTTTGTTAGTGCACAGGTATTTTAGTCCAAAAAAAAGTATGTCATAGGCCAGAATTTCACCTCTATTTCTAGAATTAATAATACATTAATTGTTAATCATAAGATAAAGTTGGGTGTGTGTTGAGTATGTGTGCACACGTGCTTGAATGCTTGCACACACAAGCATGCATCTTATGGATCAGGCAGTGAGCTGAGCATTTCAAGTGTTTTGTTTCATTCAGTCTCCTCTGGGGTGAGTACTGTTTTCCTCATTTTATGGATACAGACATTGACTCAAAGAGATTAATTAGCTTATCCAAGGTAGTGTAGCTGGTAAGTCATGGGCAAGGCAGTCTGGTGCTAGAACCTAAGCCCAGAAATCGGATCTTGGCTACATTGCCTTGGCAGGTGGTTATCTGAAAAATAAAGATTGTAAGTACTAATTACTTCCTGAGATTATGCACATTAAACATTTAGCAAGATCAGTGAATGGTACAAATGGTCATCATCACAGCTTCAGATTTGTGTACAGCGGGTCATACAGTGTATAGGTTAAGTCTAGAAGATAAAAATTTAGTGTACTAATGATTTCTGTGTGTGTTAATGGAAAAGCATGTGGGACTTGTTATTGCAAGGATCAGTCTTTTCCTATTGCTATCTACTGCTATGTTTATTAAATAGTAAGACCAAAATACAGCAAAATATTTAAGTAATGTTGCAGATAGCCAGCATTCTGGACAATTCTCATGGCAGAGCCAGCATCATGGTGGTAAGTTCAAGAGATCGGTGTGAGCTTCTAAGCTGAGCTGGACCCCATATCCAACATATGAGAGGGAGGGACCAAAGAGGTGGGCCAGTGGTTAAGAGCACATACTGCTCTCTCAGAGGACCTGAGTTCAGTTCCCAGCACCTGCATCCAGCCAACCACAGCAACTGTGCTCCAACTCCAGGCACCTGCATTCATATGCACATGTACACACACACACACACACACACAACTTAGAAATAATAAACTCGAGAGAGAGAGGTGAATGGGGGTCGTCGCTAGGACTGGCAGGCAAGAATGTGGGCATGTGGGAAGCAAACAGTAAGTGACCTTTCTGAGTGCTGCAGTGTCAGGGCTGCACGAAGTTAGTGTGGCCATTCCCAGTCCAGTGGTTCTCACACGTTCACCTCCTTTCCCTCTGCCAGCAAATGGAGAGTACTTAGAGAACGTGTCTTAGTGATGCTTGTCAGGTATTGTATGGTAGTCTCCCCTTATCTGCAGTTCCAGCTGTTCTGTTTTATTGCTAGTTATTATTAGTTCTAGTTATTACTAGTTACTGCTGTTAATCTCTTACCCAAATTATAAATTAGACTGTATCATGAGTATGGACATACAGGAGGAAAATCTGGAATGCCTAAAGTAGCTGTATCCAAGGCTTCAAGTATCTCCTAGGGTATTAGCATATCTCCCCTGCAGATAAGGGGGGACTGTTGCACACACTTATGGGCTGGGCAGTGCTTGCCACTGAAACTTCACGAAGACCTTATCTTTGCATCGCAGCTTTATTTTCACACTGTTTCATATTTGTGATTCATATTCAGCATGGATCTGAGTGCCTGTGACAAAACAAATACAACCTTTTATAATTTGGGCAAAATTATATGTGTGAACATAGTAGATAGCAAACATAAACTTTATCTGATAAGTAGCTTAGAACCTTGGAGTAATAGGGGCAGGGAAGGACCAGCTGATGATAGCTGTGGACCAGTAAGTAGTAGACTGTAGCCTGCAATAACAGTACACATTCATTGGGACCCAGAGGTGAGTCACCCCAGACACATGATCAAGCATCCACTAGGAGAAATCCCTGGTCTGTCAGATAACCTGTGTTGCAGTTGAATTACTGGAAGTATTCATGCAGAATCTTTTTATGGTTAAACTTCATGTATCTTAGCAGCTTTGGCTGCTGCATAAGCCTTGTTTCGAGGAAAACACACATTGTTCCTACAGTTGAGGAATGTATGACCTGTTGAGGACTATACCCACTTAAGTTATTCTGCATATCATAAAGATCAACCATTATGGATATTCAAAGGTGACATTTTTCCAGTTCAAGATCCAGGGAAGAGTACTTGGGATGAATAGTGGAGGCATAGGGAGAATTCAATACTGGAGTTGTACAGATTAGTTAGATATAAAGTAGAACAGGAAGTGAATATATCATAATTATATTGTTGGGAAGATATAAAACAGAAAGGGCATGGAGGAGACAGTTGTCAGGGAGGGCAATGTGTAGAGTCTAGTCTCACCAAGCAAATGCTGGTGTCTAAGGTCGTACAGGAAAGCCGTACTTAGTGTGGGTGTATAGTTAGCAGTTTCTGCCTTGTGTGGACTTGAGCAATAAGTCATTTAACTTTCTACAGCTTAATGACTGGGTTAAAAAAAAAAAAGTAGGAATAGTATAAAGGATTTTTAGGCCAGTGAAACTACTCAATGATATGATCATAGTAGATACATGTTATGCATGTCCCAGACCCACAGATTAAATAGCACCTAGATTAAGGTTAATTTATGATGTTTGAGTCATGTTGCGATGTGTAGGTCCATCAGTTGCCATAAGTGTTTCACACTGATAATAGGGATACAGATAGTGGAGGATGCTGTTTATGTGACCGGTAGGGACACTAGGGGAAATTCCCTAGCTCTGCCTTCCATGAGTTTGTTGTGAATTCAAAATCATTCTTAAAAGTGAAGTCTTTCTTTTAAAAGCAGAGACAGTACTTTCATGATACAAAAATCAAAGAATTTATATAAAGAAATATTTCCATGGTTGCAAATTGTCAATGTGTATCTGTGTAATTATTTTTTCATTCAGAAGTGAAACAAATGTCAGCATAATGTAAAACATTGGTACTCAGACCTTTTTTTTTTCCTATTTTGAAATTTGCTTGCTGATGCGTGAAGTTTTGTTTGTGGCTGTGATCTGTTACTGTTTTAAATACAAGATTATCTTCTGTTTCCCCCAGGGAGTGTATTACCAAATTGGTGATGTTGTTTCTGTGATTGATGAGCAAGATGGAAAGCCGTACTATGCTCAGATCAGGGGTTTTATTCAGGACCAGTACTGTGAGAAGAGCGCAGCACTGACCTGGCTCATTCCTACCCTTGCCAGCCCCAGAGACCAGTTTGATCCTGCATCCTATATCATAGGTAAGCTTGACTAAACGGCACGGCTTCTTAAATGTACTTAGTTCTTCTGTGCTTTGTAGAAGAACGTTAGTCTGTGAGCTGTCATAGCAAAATGCCGCAGGCTGTTCTGAAGGGTGGAAGTCGGCAAGGCGCTGCGAAGATGGCTTTGGGGTGAGGCCTTGATTCCTGGCTTGCAGGTGGCTGCCTTTTTGATGTGCGGCTCCCCCGCCCCCATGGTCATTTTTCTGTGTGTGCACATTGAAAGCTCTCCATTACCTCTTGGAAGGACACCAGCCTCCCCACCCAGTACCAGGAAAGACTATTTTACTTTTAAATGTAATCCTGGTTTTATAAAACATCTTGCCACACTTGTTTGTTTTCATTGTAAACAGAATTCTACGACCGCTACCGTGAGGGTGTAATTCTGTCCCTTGACCTTGCCAGGCTATGGCTCCTTCATATCCAAGCTTAGTTGTTCACTGCCTGTCACCCTCTCTCAGTTTTGTTTTTGTTTTAATTAATGAATTAATTTGCATGCTCTCCCTCCTCCTCCTCCCTGTCGCCCCCCCCCCCCAAATCTACCCCTCCAGTTTTGTTCAGAGAAGAGCAGGCCTCCCATGGGTATCAGACAAGCATGGCATATCAAGTTGTGCTAGGACTAAGCACCTCCCCATGCATTAAGGCTCAGCAAGGCAACCCAGTAGGAGGAGTAGGGTCCCAAAAGCCAGAGGCAGCCCCTGCTCCCACTGTTAGGAGTCCTGCAAGAAGACCAAGCTACACAACTGTCACATATATGTAGAGGGCCTAGGGATAGTCCTGTACAGGCTCCCTGGTTGAAGGGCATCTGTCTTATCAGATAGGAATCCACTTTTTAAAAATTATTAATTAATTAATTAATTAATTTTTACCAGCCCAGTCACAGTTTCCCCTCCCTCCCTCCTCTCTTCCCAGTCTTTCCCCCAACCCCCTCTTTCCACATCCACTCCTCCTCTTTTCTCTTTAGAAAAGGGCAGGCCTCCCATGCATATCACCTAGCTGTGACATAGCAAGTTGCAGTAAGATGAGGCACCTCCTCTCCTATTAAGGCTGGATGAGGCAACCCAGTAGGAGGAAAGAATCCCAAAAGCAGAAAACAGAGTCAGAGACAGCCCTGCTCCCGTTGTAAGGAGTCCCACAAGAAGAGCAAGCTACACAACTGTAGCATATGTGTAGAGAGCCTACGTCAGTCCCATGCAGGCTTCCTGGTTGTTGGTTCCATCTCTATAAGCCCCCATGAGCCCAGGTTAGTTGATTCTGTGGGTTTTCTTGTGGTCTCCTTGACCTCTCTGGCTCCCATAATCCTTCACTTTTTTTTAAATTAAAATACAATTATATTATTTTCTCCTTTCCTCCCTCTGGTTCTTCCAGGTACCCCACTCCAATCTTTCTCAAATTCATGGCTCTACTTCTTTTATTGTTATCTACTTCTTTTATTGTTATTTAATTGCTGTATATATTGTATATTCCTAACTGCATAAATACAACCTGCTCAGTCCATTTGATGTTGCTTTATTCCTGTGATTTCAGGGCTGACCACTTGGTAGGGTGTGTCTTAGTTACTGTTCTGTTGCTGTGAGGAAACACCATGACCAATTCTCTGACTCTCAGTATTCCTTAGTTGCCTGTAGTTCTTTGTCAAGAGTTGAGGGGGCCCACTCTTTTGGATTTATTTGACCCTGGTTACCTGTCTAATGGTCCCATCTCCAGCACATAACATATAAAGATAGACCTTCAGCATATGAATTTAGAGGCTTGAGAACACAGTTTAAATAGAATAAAAAAAGGCATGAATGTCAGTAAGTACAAAAAAGTAGAGGCCGGGTGGTGGTGGCGCACGCCTTTAATCCCAGCACTTGGGAGGCAGAGGCAGGCGGATCTCTGTGAGTTCGAGGCCAGCCTGGGCTACCAAGTGAGTTCCAGGAAAGGCACAAAGCTACACAGAGAAACCCTGTCTCGGAAAAAAAAAAAAAAAAAAAAAAAAAGTAGAGAGCATTATAGGCATTTTATGTGGTTAGTATTTGATTGTCATCTGTTACTATGGGCTAGAACAATGTGTACCCACTAAAATATAGTGTGGATAAGATTTGTTTGTGTGACTCAGGCCTAAATTGTATAAAAATAATTATACAATTATACAGTATAGGTTATATAGGTTACCTATAAAATTATTCAAAAACAATTTCTAAAAGAACTTTCCTAATTATTTCTTAAAAACAATAAATTCTCAGGAATTCTCAGGATATGCCCCTCTACACAGCATACATGACATCCTATTCTTAAAAAAAAAAAAATTAAAAAAAAAATCATTGTTGATGGTTGAAATAGCACACTATACTCTGTTGATCATTTCAAGGCATTCAAAAGATAGAGTACAAATAATTCATGACAGACTCAAAAAATGACTGGCTAATCTGAGTATACATTGTTATTCTGTACTTTTCATTCTTTCTGTAATGGGCACACATTCATTTGCACCCCAAAGGGAAAGACATTTCTGTGAGTGAGAACTCCAAGGACAACTAATATCCCCCTTGTTATTCTCACTCATGTCGGGCTTGTTATATGACCAAACATATCTTGTGCCCGTAAGTACGGAACCCGCAGAGGCCACTATGTTCTGAATCCTTCTGGGCTCCTCTCAAGTTTGAGGTTCTGCCCTGCCCTACATGATGTCACATGGTGGGAAGGTCAGAGCACTGGCTCTGGAACAGACTACAGGCTTTCCTAGCCAGCTGATAGAGGAACCTCGCCAGTCCTTAATCTGTCTTTCCTTGTTGTACTTATATGTAAAATAGGAAAAAATAGTGCTCCATGAGGAGTCAAAGTATAGAGAGATATGAAGTACTTAGAACAGTAAAGGCACTTCATAAACTGTAGATATTCGGTATTAGGATCCTTTCTCAGCTGAGTCACTTTGTTGTGGGAGGATGCTCTATGCCTTAATGAGTTGAGGTAGAATAAATAGTGGAATGTGACTTCAGAGTAAGACATTTCAAGGGCTAATGTCAGGTCGGTCATTCTGAGTGCTTCCTCTTGGTGTCTAAGAAAGCTAACATTTCATAAAAATGATACCCATGTTTGAAACTGTTTCCCTTTTCCATTGGCTGCCTCTTAGGGCCAGAGGAAGATCTTCCGAGGAAGATGGAATACCTGGAATTTGTCTGCCATGCACCTTCTGAGTATTTCAAGTCAAGGTCGTCACCATTTCCTACAGTTCCCACCAGACCAGAGAAAGGCTACATATGGACTCATGTTGGACCTACTCCTGCAATAACTATTAAAGAAACAGTTGCCAACCACTTATAGTTACAAAGCCAAACCTGAGGCATGTTTAGTTAGCATGTATGAAGCTTTGGTTTTAATCCCTAGAACATACACACACACCCCAAAATAAAACCAGATTTCCATTTTTCTTATATTTTATTATAATGAGATATGCCACACAATTTTCTCTTTAAGTTTTTGAGACAGGGTCTCATTGAGTAGCCCAGGCTGGCCTGATCTTGAGATGAGATCCCCTGCTTCTTCCTTGAGTGCTGGAATTACAGATGTGTTACACCATGGCTAGTTAATGCCAGATACTTCTTTCATGAAGCTCCCACATGGAAACATGACTTGAGAAAGTTTTTATCCTACCACCCCTAATTATTAGCTTGTTTAATGCCCTTTGCTTAAAAAAATCACAGGGTGAGAAAAGAATAAATTTGAAGTTTAATATTAAATTCCATGTATATTTTCCCAGGCAAAAGTGGCAGATTCCAGGGAAACCATTAGAAACATGTAGTGTCTATAAATATTCTTCATAATTTATTTCTAGCAACTCAAAACGAATTGTATTTTTATATAAGTACAACACATTGACTTTTAGGTTTTTGATTCCCCCCCCCCCCCCTCAAGACAGGATTTCTCTGTGTAGCCTGTCTATCCTGGAACTCACTATAGTCCAGGCTGGTCTCGAACTCAGAGATCACCTGCTACTGCCTCCCGAGTGCTGGGACTAATGGTGTGCACCACTGCACCTGGCTTACAATGTAGATTTCTGATCAAGGACTAAATCAAAATGTGACCAGTAGGTTTCACAAAGCCACACAATCTTTTTTTCCTTCCTTAGAAGCAGGCCTTGGCTGCCTTAGTCCTACAGAAAGCAATTGGTAGGTGATTTTATTAGCCCTGGCTCTTTCAAACTTTCATCTCATGCTGTAGGCATTCAGCTGCTCTCGGTCGAACTGCCTTTTGCTGTTAGCATCTGCTGCTCCTGTGAGGCAGTTCTTCAGCTTTTGATCTACAGTCTACACATCCCCTCTTTCCACTCAGGCAGCAGCCTCTGTAACAGTTTCCTGGCTATTAGTAGGATAGTGACTGGCTATCTTGGAAATGACTGATAGGTCATTAGTTTTGGTTTTTTTTTTTTTTTTTTTTTTTTAGTTTTGATAGTCAAAAGACTCAAAGTTAAAATATTTGCTGAGGACTCGTGATGTGCTTTGCCTGGGAAAGCCCGTTCTAGTTTCAAGTGCAGTTTGGTCACATAATGAGGGAGGAGTGGGCAGGCACCCACTTGCTGCCTCTGTCCTGATCTATTCAGACAGAAGTTTTTAACCACAGGAATTTATGAGAATTTTACTTGATCTTAATGATTTTCATCAGAACTCTTTTACTCTTTTTTATAGTCCCAAAATTGGGAAGAAGCATCTTCCTGCTTAAGAAGCTACAATAAAGTTCATTGTAAATATTGTTGGAAATGACTTTCTAAATGCTAATATTCCACTTTGGGATTAAAATGTATTTTTACAATGAGTTTATATTGGATTTGTTTATTATTTTCATTTGAACTATTTAAATAGGAAATAGGACTCCTCCCCCCAAATGGTATTAAATAGGAACATCATTCTTGTGGTACTCCAAATTCAAAATAGGTAAGATTCATCATCCATAAATAACAGAATTTAGGAAAATCAAAGATTGACTTATTGATAAAATGAACATTTGACATTTAAGTGAAGGCATTTAAAAATACAAATTATTAGGCTGGGCAGTGGTGGCACACAACTTTAATTCCAGCACTAAGGAGGCAGAGACAGGGAGGCGAGTATCTGAGTTCAAGGCCAGTCTAGTGTACAGCGTGAGTTCCAGGACAGAGAAACCCTATCTCAAAACAAAAAAATTCAAATTATTAGACTGAGCAGGTATATGCCTTTAATCTCAGCATTTAAGTGGCAAAGGCAAGAGGATCTCTGTCAGTTCAAGGCCAACCTGATCTACATAGCAAGTTCCAGACCTAGGCAGTACTACACAGGGACTCTAAGAAAATAAATGATATCCAAGACCATTTCTTATTCTGTCCATTTCTTTGTAAAGTGGTGGATACTTGTATCTTTTATAATAGACTGAATTTCATTTTCCTGTTTGCTGACTCCAGTGGCTCCCATTGCTTGGTACTGATCTTTTGTCTTCCCAGCCTGCTTCCCCTTCCTCCCAGTTACCGTTGAGTTGTCTGATGTATGCCCTTCTCATTTTCCTGGTGCTGTGCCTGCTCATACTGCTTAGCTCCACTCCACTGAAGGCTTTCACAAGGCTCTTTGAATTGTTGTGGTTCAGCAGATCAAACTTGGGGCTTCATACAGTCTAGGCAGGTGCTCTGCTATTGAGTTACATCACGCCCCAAAGTCCTTAAATTCTGTCTCCTCGTGAAACCTTCCCAGACCCCTGAGGCCTCTAGAAATCAGTCTACCCTTTTTGTGATTGCATTCACTCTGGATTTCTGTGGTTGCATTTCACTCTGGATTTCTGTGGTTGCATTTCACTCTGGATTTCTGTGGTTGCATTTCACTCTGGATTTCTGTGGTTGCATTTCACTGTGGATTTTTGTGGTTGCATTTCACTCTGGACTTCTGTGATTGCATTTCACTCTGGACTTCTGTGATTGCATTTCACTCTGGATTTCTGTGATTGCATTTCACTCTGGATTTCTGTGGTTGCATTTCACTCTGGACTTCTGTGGTTGCATTTCACTCTGGATTTCTGTGGTTGCATTTCACTGTGGATTTCTGTGGTTGCATTTCACTCTGGATTTCTGTGGTTGCATTTCACTCTGGATTTCTGTGGTTGCATTTCACTCTGGATTTCTGTGGCCCATTCCTACCCTGGAGGAATGTTTCTCTGTGTGCAGAGGATGTATGTTTTACTTATTCATCTGGGGTTTCCATGATATCCAAATTAGTTCCTCAGTAATGGAGTTGTTTAGTATGGAGTTTAAATTTGGCCCTGTCAAATAAAATAATGGTAGGTATCTTAGTTGATGCTAGGCTATGCAACAGGCTTAACTTCTTTTTCTACTGTGAATAGTCAAATGAATCAACATTTCACATTGTTATGTTTCTAAAGTTAGTAGTAGATTAACTTATTTGAAAAGATGAGCCTTAAATAGTTCTCTTACACAAATATTAACATGAATATTTGAGAAAATTATCCCAGCCTATCCTAGTTGTTGACTGAATTTTTGTGACTTTTCTGAAATCTGTAAGTTCTCCATCAAGCTGTCTGAATAGGGGTGGAGATGGTAACTCATTTGGTAAAGTCCTTGTAATGCAAACAAGGACCTGAGTTTGATCCTCTAACCCTGTACCAAAGCTGGGCATGGTGGCACATGCTTGTACTCTCAGTGCTGGTTGGCGGGGGTGAGGGGGTGGAGACAGGTGAGCCCTAGGGCTCCCTGGCTTCCAGCCTAGCCCACTAGGCAAGCTCCAGGCCAGCAAGAGAGCCTGACTTAAAAATAAGATGAACAAGTCCTAAGGAATGACCTTTGAGGTTGCTCTTTGACCACTACACATGCAAACACACATATCCATGCACACACACATACATAGCATCCACATGAATACACAAATTTGAATCAAGCTGAGTGTGATACATATACCTATAATCCTACCTGGGAGGCCAAGGCAGGAAGATCAAGAGTTCAAGACTCATCTTGGCTAGAAAGCAAGACACTTCTCATTAAAGAAAAACAAAAGGCCAGTAAGATGGATCTGCTGTTAAAGGTACTTGGAGTGTAAGCCTGCAACATGAGTTCTACCCTGGAAAGAAAAGGTGGAGAGAACCAACTTCACAGACTTGGCCATTGACCTCCACGCATGCCCTGTGGCATGCGTTCCCTCTACTTCCACACATACACTGTGTGTGCACAATAATACTGAAGCTTTAAGAGAAAGGGCTTGAGTCACTGTGGTGGTTTGAGTAAGAATGACCTCCATAAGCTCATAGCTTTGAAGGCTTAGTCGTCAGGGAGTGACAGTATTTGAGAAGGATTAGGAGGTGTGGCTTTGCTGGAGGAAGTGCGATATTGGGGGTGGGCTTTGAGGTTTCAAAGGCCACTCCAGGCCCAGTGCCTTTCTTTGCTTACAGATTGGGATGTAGCTCTCAGCTACTGCTTCATGTCATCCTCCCTGCCTGATGATAATGGACTAAGCCTCTGAAACTGTAAGCCAGCCCAAATTAAATTCTGCTTTCTTTTCTAAGAGTTGCCTTGGTTGTGGTATCTCTTCAAAGAAGAGTAAGAAGTCACAATTCCATTTTGGCAATAAGCAGGTAAAATCATATGCACAGTGGAGGGAAAGTTGTTTATTTAATGATTGTGTCTTTCCTGTGCATATATGGATACATTACAAACTTTCAGAATTGAGTTCCACCATAGACCAGAAGAGAGAGGCTTTCTGGTAGCTTTCCTGGGCATGTTTGTTTGGTTCTGTTTTTTCAAACAGTCTTAATAGTTTTTGTTTATTTGCTTGTTTGCTTGGTTGTTTGTGTTGAGACAAGGTCTTATTAGCCCAGGCTGGCCTCAAACTCGCTGTGTAATTGTGTATGACTTTTCATTACTGATTCCTGCTTCCCTTTAGTAGTTTAAGAGAGAGTATATTAAAGAGAGAAAACTCTCTTGTTAGCAAGTTTATAAAACAAGTTCTAGAACCATACATAATATTTGGTTCATTAATAATAATCCACAAATAATGCTATGCTTTCTATCATATAAGTATATAAATACATACTACATCAAATTGTGGTTAAAATATTTTGAAAACCAATAAATACATTTTAATATTTTATGAAATGGGTTAGAGCAAATTATCTAGACTTACTGCCTCATTTCAACTAGTACCTAAAATTCTGGATAGTATTTTCATGTCAATGTATAGTTTATGGTATTTGTTATATGTCATATTCCTTTATTTTTTTATTGACTTGTTAGACCCATAGACTAAGCCATAGACTAATTTTACACAAGATGAAAAATAATCGAAGTCATAGTGCTTAAGAAATCAGTGGCATAATGATACTGTCCAGTGTTTTAAAGTTCTAGTTCCCTTTTTCCTAAAAGAGTGGATTTGCCTGGCTGCAGAGATGTTCCACAGTTAAGTGTGGAGGATCCAGGTTCAGTTCCCAAGATTCACATGGTGGCTCATGACCTTCTATAACTCCAGCTCCTGGGTATCTGACACCCTCTTCTGGCTTCTGGGCATCAGACACACACACACAGTACACAGACATACATTCAGGCAAACACTCATAAAGTAAGAATAAATCCTAAGAAAGGAAGTAAATGTCCATTTATTTTAGAGGCTATACTTCTACTATCTCATAAAAGTACTATAGTTGGCCAGTTTCCACTCCTTTTACAATTAAAACATTTTGAATCAGTGATATCTAATCTTTAATAGCTGTGGCTAGGCTACAGTTAACCTTGACTGTACTTATGGTCTGCCAGTGTCCTTGGAACAGAGGTGACATCAGTTCATACATATAAGGAGGACTGGAACTGAGAAGATAAGTCAGTTGGTAAAGTTCAGTCTCCAGCACCCACATAAAAGGAAAGGTGTGGTGGTGTGTATTTGTAGTCCCAGACCTGGGAAGGCAGGGAAAGGTAGCTCTCTGGGATTCTGGCCAGCCAGCCTGTCCTAGTGAGAGACCCTGCCTCAAAAAGCACAGTGGAGAGTGCCTCAATAAAACTCAAGGTACCTGTAGTTACTAGATAATATGAATATTTTTAATGCTACTGAATAAATATAATGGCATCAAAGACAAACAGTCCTGCTATTACAGAATTTTTATAACACCTTTATAATATAAGGGCATCATCTTTCTGCTGGATAATATGAAGCTTGCTGAGAAAGCAGGTTTAAAGTATTTTTGTGTTCAATGTGTTGTGTGTGTGTGCGCGCGCGCGCGCGCGTGCGAGAGAGAGAGAGAGAGAGAGAGAGAGAGAGAGAGAGAGAGAGAGAGAGAGAGAGAAGGGGGAGGGAGAGGGAAGGAGAGAGTGAGCAGTTCTATATTATTCCTCTTTAGACTAGTGTTTTCCTGTTTTCTGTTACAGTGTTATGGGGCCTTATCTCCCTATGTGTTCCTGGCTGGCTTCAAATTTACAAGTGATCTCCTGCCTCTGCCTCCCAAGTGCAGGGATCACAGGCGTACAATCCGCCACTTCACACAGCCTTAGACCAAAGCTTTGCAACTTGCTGGCCTCAGTGCATAAGTGGATGTAGAGCAGCATCACTGGATGGAAAAGAATGGAGAACAGATAGTTGGAGGAATGTCACGTAGCAGCAGCTATTGTTTTGTGAATTTTGTGTTCAGCAGTGGCTTACCTGGACCAGGTTGTGATATAAAAATGTACTGCTTTGTGTTGCACTTAAAACATTTCTACAAACAATGGTTTAGGTCCTGGCATTAGGCTGGGGAGATGGCTCCGTTGTTAAAGCGCCTGCTGCAAAGCCGGAGGACCGGAGTTCGGATCCCTAGAAACCCATATAAACTCAGATAACTGCAGAATGGGTAACCCCAGAGCAAGCTGGCTATTGACATTTAGCTGTGTGGGTGAGTTCTGGTTTGACTGAGAGACCCTGCCTCAATAAGGTGGGAGAGAGATTGAGGATGATGAATAAACTTGACATGTATGTGCAAACGTGACACATACACCTCTACACATACGTGTGCCTACACATGTGAACACATGAAAATGCAATATCCGAGGAAAGGGAAATTACTTCATCTCAGCTTGCTACTGAACACTGGTGAAATTTCTGTGACTATATGGTGGGTATTTCTTATCCCACTATATCCCTTCGTTACTAGTCACTGGTTTCTTTGACCTGTGCAAATGTCCTGGGAGACCGAGTCCTAGGCCAACTTAAAAGTCAGTCATAATGACACTGTTAGTGCTTTGAATTTACAGGTCATTTTTCCTTATGAGCATTTGATAGAGTGTAAATGTCCAATTTTGAAGAACTCACACTTCTAATATTGAGTGTACTATCAAAACTGATTTCAAATCATTTGTATCTGCTCATCTAAAAAAAAGGTTAAGAGTTGAATATTTGATTTTATTTTCTCTCTGTCAAAATTAGTTTGTTGTACTTATGAAAGAACAGTTTGAGAATTAGCACACACACACACACCCATGTAGTAAGAACCCTGTTTAATACCAGGTTGGTTTGTAAAGGAGAAAGGATTTTGGATTTTTTTCTCTTAAATTAACCCATTTATGGTAGGATAGGCACGTCTCAAATGGCTTGCTTCTCCTGGTCTTCCGGTTCCTCCAGTCTTCTGATGGAGGCTTGGTTGTGACCTCAGAAGTGGTGTTGGAGGTCCAGGCCCCACCAGCCACTGTTTTCAGGCAGTAACCACAGTGCCAGATGCCAACAGCTTGTCTCTTCATCTTGATCTTGCCACAAAAGGAGCAAGTTGGCTTGGCATGAGGCCTGATTCAGTTTTCTTAACCTATTTCTGGAGGGAGGCACCATAGCAGGTCCCGTATGTCCCCAAGATCTTGACCTTTCTTCATGTGTTTAGCCGTGTCACCAGAGCCTCAGCCCAAGCCTGGAGAGGGAGAGACGCTTGGACCTTCCCTGATTGGCTTATAAACTAACCTTTGTATAAGGCAGAGCTCCTAGACTGCCTCATTTGCCTCTAGCCAGCAGGTTTAACAGTTTCGATATTTCATGCCAACACCAATATAAACGTTCTGCTCCACATTTCCCTCTTCGTAGATGATTTCTGGGAAGCTGGGAGGACTTGAGTTTTGATGACATGTTTGGCCTTGGGGCATATTTAAATTTTGACTTCAAGTTTTGTTTTGTCTCCTTCCTTTTTTACTCCAAGGTTCCCTCAATTTCAGTTGAGAAATAAGAATGATTCACCAACATTACTACTACTTATTCATTTCTTTATTCCCACTGTCAGGTAGTGTTTGAGGTTACTATACAGTGAGCAAAGAAGAGAAGAGCCTGACCTGTGGAGTTGCAGCATAGCACAGAAAGAACGGGATGTGGTACACAGGAAGAGAAAGAGTTAAAACGAGCAAATGGCGAGCCTGTGCTCCCAATGGATGTCCTCCCATCAGGCTGTTCACCAGGGCTGGATGTCACCTTAGACACCGCTAACTCCGACTGACCCGGGAATTACCAAAGGAGGTCCTGCAGAAACTATAAACCTGCAAGCTGCGGCTGCTGAGGCCGAGGGACTGCTGTCTTACCTGGGATTTGGGAAGTTGGAGAATTAACAACTCGGAGAGTTACCTGTCACTGTAGGTAGGAAGTGATGGCTGAGTAGGAACCCCTAAGAGACACAAACAAGGGGTTTCTGTGCCCAGCTTTAAGGAGTTGGACACCAGGGCTGCCATGTCAGCTTAGTGGCCATGATTACCATCAAGAAACCAAGAGGTTTTGTTTTCTCACTTTACCACCATTGGTCTGGATTTTTTTCACCTTCTTGGTTCCAAGGTGAGCTTCAGGCAGTGTACCTTTATGCTAGAAAGTGAGGCTGCCCTGGGGACTTCTAAGACTATCACATGGTCACGTGTGGCTGCAATGGAGAGCAAGAGGCTCAGTAACTCCCTTTCCAGAGAGTGCAGGCAGAGGAGAGGGTCTTGGAATGGATGTTGAGTCAACCTCCTGAGAAACTGACATCAGGACATTGGAGGGATGTGTTGCAGGAGAGAAATGGGATAGCTTTAGAGGGAATGGGAGGACCATGGAAAAGCAGCGGTCAGGTAATTGCAATCCAAAGACCAGGTGGAGGTGACAGTCACAACTGGAGGGAAGCCGACATGCTATAACAACAGTCTCACCTACAGGGTGTGTTGGTACTGTGTGATGCCTTTAAGACCAAGATGCACAGGCACAGATCCTTATAAAAAATGTAAAGACCTATTAGTAAATGAAGGCCTATTATTTTATAGTGATGGCCTCTGACCTAATCCTCAGGCCTTGGTCAGACCAAGAATGAGTAAGTCAGGCCCACCGGGAAAGGCTCAGCAAAACGTCGTCAGCACTTGCTATGAAGCCTCTTGCCTCAAAGCCTTGCCCACAGACTCCAAGGCCATTCACAGGACACATCCCAGGTGCACTGGGAAGTACCCAGACATCTGAAGATGACGACACGGGGGTGCACTGACATGCATTCCTAGAAGCCTGGAACACAGCTACGGCTATCTAATCAACTCATGAACATACTGCTAATCAACTCGTGAACATATTGCTAATCAACTCGTGAACATATTGCTAATCAACTCGTGAACATATTGCTAATCAACTCATGAACATACTGCTAATCAACTCGTGAACATATTGCTAATCAACTCGTGAACATATTGCTAATCAACTCGTGAACATATTGCTAATCAACTCGTGAACATATTGCTAGATGAGGAGGGCCTCTGACAATGGGACAAATCCCCCAAAGGCTCAGGGTTTTTTCTTTTAGTTAGGATCTCACTCTGTAGCTTAGGAACAAAAGTTTCTCCTGCCTCAGCCCCCCAAGGGATGGGATTATATGTTATGCCATAAACCCATCTAGAATTTTTTCATTTGAAAAAAATAACAAGTAAAAATGTAAGTTATCCATAGTAGTGGGGCCAACATGTTTTGATACATATCTACTAATATGTGATGTTTAAATCAGATCAAACATATCTATCCCTTCGTTTACTTTTTACAGCCTAAATGTTCAAAATTGTTTCTCCTGGATCTCTGAAATAATATTTGTGTTACATTGTATTGTTACCTGTAGTTACTACTATGCTCTTATGGAAGAATTTTTGAGCAATCTCTTTAATTTTGTTAGAAAAGAGAGATCTGCTGTCAAAAGCTGTGCTGACTCATAGATGGCAGCCAATAACTAGATAATGAGGTTGTAATTAGAGAGGACAGTTGGCTGTGCGGCTTAGGGGAAAGGCTAGAGTTCTTGGAGCAGACCTAGAATATTTGTCCTATGTGAATGAGTGCTCAGCTAAAAGCCTTCCGTGCTCTTTTGCTCTTAATACATTCTTTACTTCATTCACTTTTAATGCATGTGTTTGATGTGTGCATAGTGTATGCATCAGTGTGTGCGGAGGTCAGAGGACAACAACCATGTAGAGTCAGTTCTCTCCATCCATCTTTATGTGGGTTCCAGGACAGCACTTAGGTTGTCAGGCCTTTGAAGACTGCCATCTCAGGGCTCTTAATGGTCATGCAGTCCGAATGCCATGCAGCCATGGCTGTTAGCTTTCTTCTCTAGGCTTTCAGCACGTGACAGACTCACGTATAAGTGGTCATGGAGGTGAGAATGGAAAGTGCCTGTTAGTTCTCCATATGTGGGCTGCCTCTCTATCCTGGAAGCCTTCTAGTAAGCAGCAGTGAATCCAGCCTGAGCCCGGATGACTTCTGCAACCCCATTCTACCCAACAGGTGGTATCCATTGGTCTTCTCTTGAGGAGGCACATCCCGGAACTAGATTTGCTTTGTCTGTACTCCAAACATCTGCCAGCACCAGCTTTCAAAGACTGATGCTTTCACTGTTATTCATGTGACCCAACTCGATGATGTCACTCATCTTACAGTGACAAGTACTGCAGTGTTAGGCAGAGGATTCACAGGGTTTCGTTTCAACCCTGAAACAGCTGACCTCTGGGAGAGTGTGCTGTCCTACAAGGCGCAGCATATTTCGTTTATGCTGTGAACCAAAACCACAACCCCAACACTAAGAACTGGAGACTGTGAGAGAGGACAGCACGGCTCAGGTTTCTGTTTCTAGAGGACAATTTTATTAGTTTAAGCTGCAGGGCAGGCAAGCTGTAAACTGCAGCAGCTTCTCAGAGAGCTGGATGGTGAAGACAGGTGACGAGACAAAGCCACACCTTTCTAAGTTAGACAAGGTTTGGCAAGCAGTCACCTGGCAAGAAGGGGAGTGTGGTACTTTGAATGTAATTGCCCCATAAGCTGATAGGGAGCGGCATAGGAGGTGTGGCTTGTTGGGGTGGGTGTGGCCTTGTGGGAGAAATGTGTCACTGTGGGGGTGGGTTTGAGGTTTCCTATGCTCAGGATACCAAACAGTGTCTCAGTCGACTTCCTGTTGCCTGTAAGATGTAGGACTCCCAGCTACCTCTCTAACACCACATCTGCCTGTACACTGCCATGCTCCCCACCATGATGATAACAGACTGAGCCTCTGAAACTGAAATGAGCCACCTCAATTAAATGTTTTCTTTTTTTTTTTTTTTTTTTTTTTTTTTTTTTTGGTTTTTCGAGACAGGGTTTCTCTGTGTAGCTTTGCGCCTTTCCTGGAACTCACTTCGTAGCCCAGGCTGGCCTCGAACTCACAGAGATCCGCCTGGCTCTGCCTCCCGAGTGCTGGGATTAAAGGCGTGGGCCAAAATGTTTTCTTTATAAGAGTTGCTGTGGTCATGGTGTCTTTTCACAGCAACAGAAACCCTAAGACAGGGAGGGAGCTTTAGAAAAGAGTGAAACAGACCAAAGTACCAAAAAAAAAAAAAAAAAAAAAAAGCTTTCTTATGCCAGGGCCAGCATCTGGAAGGAAGAGACAGAAGGAGAAATCCAGGCTCTCCTGAGTCCTAACTGCCTCACAGCAGCTGTTAAAAAGGCTGAGGACAGGGCAGGGGTCCTATTTGTACGCCCACCCACACTGCGATCTCACACACTTACCTGATACTTTATTACCTCTCTGTCTTCCTTTTCCACACCCAATTACTAGATATTAGAGATACTGTTTGTGTTGATGGTGGCTGACTTTACAAGTTAGTTCACCAATTAAAGAGGATATTAAAATAAAAACATGCTATAATCAGGACCAAAAAAAATCTAAAAATTCTGGACTGGGGGCGAGATCAAAAGTCTATCAGGCATTTTTAGTTGAAGGGATTCAATTTATTTGAATTGTATGTAAGTGTCATGTTTGAATTTAAAAAAAAAATCAGAAGATAATAGAATATATCTTTTTCCAAAATAGTCAAGAAGTTGCAAGGCATACAATCTGCCAAATGCCAGAGAAAGTGAGTGCCAAGAAATCTCTCCCCTCTAAGAGAAAACAAGTTAGTTCCACCATTGATCTAATGTCATTTCATTAAGGATTTAATATAGACTTGTGGAAATAAAATACACAATCTGTTATAAATACCTTCATTTAGCTTCACTCTTAATCTCAGATAGTCCTGAGCATTGTGTAATCACAGCATTCACCATTCTTGATTTTATAGATTAACCAAATTTATTAAATTAAAAAGAAATTTACAGACATCATTTTTATAGGATCAACTTGGGGACAGACCATCAGAACACACACACACACACATCCTAGAAAAGTCAGAAGGATATTCTATGCTAAAGTTACTCTCTGTCCAGGTCGGAACACTGCTCCACTTTGGTTTTTCCTCTTCTTTGGGTTTTGAAAGTTTTCATACCTTAAAAAGTAAGAGAGATGATATTTAGTGAACAACAATACTTAATAATTACAAAACAAAGGTAATGGATTCTTTTAAAAACAGACTAATGTTTTAAGAAATGAAAGGAAAATAACTGGATAAATGGAGGAAATTAAGAAGTTATGAAAAATAATTTTTTAAAGTTGCAGTCTAGGTAGAAAAAAAGGAGAAAGAAAATAAATAGCAGATTAGACAGGATAAAATAAAAATGGCAATGAACAATACGAAAATTGTAACTTTTATAGTTTTGTTCAAAGACAGGGAAATTACTAAATAAGATATAATTTCTGTGCCGTCAGGTTAGCCATGGCTAGAGCTGTGGAACACTGAGGTTGGGAGGATTTGAGATCTGTGTTCTGCCACTGAAAGACACTCTGGACACTGTCTGTAGCAATTTGGCAATATACTTTGAAAGCCTTGGAAATGCTGTGCCCTGTGATGCAGTGATTTCACCTTTATTCTGGTGAACTAGTGAAAGAAGTGCGCACATCTGGCTCCACACTGCTTATAGACTAGCAGTGAGACCCTGGAGAAAACATACATGTCGGAACCTGGATACCATGGCAGAGAGACACTAGAAACTGACACCAAACACCACAAAGAGGCCGTCTGCATAACGTGAAAACAGTGTTCAAGATGGACAGATGGCTCAAAGGGATCAGTGGCCTAGCAGCACAGGTAGAGTGTTCGTACTTTAGTGAGGAAAATGTAAGTACACTATCATGTAAGATTAAGACAATTTCTGTTTCTTATTCTTCCTTATCTTTGTTTTTTGGTATTTGT
The DNA here is from genome assembly GCF_949786415.1 of Peromyscus eremicus. Taxonomy (NCBI): domain Eukaryota; kingdom Metazoa; phylum Chordata; class Mammalia; order Rodentia; family Cricetidae; genus Peromyscus; species Peromyscus eremicus. Next base: position 16,901,635 of record NC_081418.1, read on the forward strand.
GCAGTAAGTACACATTGCTGACATATGTACACCTTACCTCCGAAGAACTGAAAAACTGAACAAGAATTGAAGTATTTATTCTTAAACAAAGCCAGGAATAAATATTTTTTGAATTATGTTTAATCACTGACATAGAATGGTGGCCAGTCCACCATTCAAAGTAGCCACAGTGTAAACTGTAGGAAGCTATAAATCTCAGTGAGTAGTAAAATTTCCATAAATGAGAAAATTCTATGCAAATGTTGACACTAATAAAATGTAAATCATCTTAAAAGCAAAACCAGTGTGTGTGTGTGTCTGTGTGTGTGTAGTTGTTGTTTTGTTTTTTGTGTAGCCCTGGCTGTTCTGGAACTCACTATGTAGCCCAGGCTGGCCTCGAACTCACAGAGTCTGCCTGCCTCTGCCTTCCCAGTGCTCAGATTAAAAGCGTATACAACCACACCCAGCTAAAACCAGTATATTTTTAATAAACATTATAAACTAAATAATTTAAAATTATTTAGACCATTATACATTGTCCTATTTCTCCTTTTCTAAATCAGTTCACTATAATGTAACTTAAATATAGTTTAACTAATTAGTTAAGGGAAGTCTAAGTGCATAGCTATGACAGTGTCTTTTTTGGTTACGAGAATGAGATAATGCAGGGCCTCACACATCCTAAGCAGACGCTCTGTCATTTACAACTCCAGTTTAACCATGTATATTTTTAAATTAGCTTCTGAATTTTTAAAAATTGTAAACACTTAGGAGCTTAAGTGAATAAATAATATGTTTCTTATGGTTACTTACAGCTCAGCAAAATCCTTCCCTTCTTCTTCACTAATGGATGGTCTTGTGTGGGCAAGCGCAGTCATTAAATGTGCCTGGCTAATAGCAAAGGTGGTTTTGATTGGTCCTGGCTGGTTAAGGGATTCATCCTCCTTCAATAAAAAGCAGATTAAACAAATGTCAGTGAAGGAATTCATGGAACAAAGTGGCAGTCCCAGTCATTGCTTGTTTCCCTGGAAAGCAGACACTCTTTCCAAAGGACAATTCCAAAGCAAGGACCTTCACAGCCATCCGACTAAGTCACTGTGCTTCAGCACCCTGCTTGTAAATATGGCTCAGTTAAAATGCAAAGGAATACATGTCAAAGGGGGAAAGCGACTTTAAAAGGGTTAACGTTCTGAGAGGAAAAGGCCATACTCCACTTTGGCTCCGGTATCTGCCTTTGATGACGCTGATCTCTGCCCTCAGCTGGTCTCTCTGCTCCTGAGTGAGGTCTTGGTAGCCTTCTTGGGAAGGTGTCCTGAACACGGGATGCTGTGTAAACGATGGGTCTTTTCCAGGAGGTGCAGGTAGATCCTGAGTCATGGAGCTTGGTGCGGAGGGACACTGTGAGCTCTGTAGGATGGGTGCAGCAAAGACCGAAGGGAGACAGATGGGTGAGGAGGGAGGGAGAAGAAAGAAAGCCATGCTCACCAGAGAAAATGAAAACCTGTTTCCTTTTTAACAGTTACTGTTTGAGAATTTCACACATGCATCTGTATTTTGACCTGATGCATCCACTCCTTGGCCTCCCCTCTTCCATATCCCTCACCACTTTCCCCTTCCAACTTCACGTCTACTTGGTGCTGCTCAGATGTGCATCAGGCCATCCTGGAGCACAGGCAGACCGTCAGGGGCCACATCCCTCAGGCAAAAACCTTCACTTGGGTAAGTTTCTATTTTAATAACTAAAGTTAAGCAAGTTTAAAAGATGATATTCTATAAAGCAAGGTCCACTGACACTGGTGTAGAACCTCCAGGACAAAACAAAACCAGCCTCATAACACAGAGGGTTCTTTTACTATTTAGCCATTTAACCCTATTACACTGAGGGCCAAGGACAGGTTCGACGCAAGCCTTGCGCACAGGTTTGTGTGAGTGCGTGGGGAGGGGTGGAGGCCAGGAGTCAGCGTCAGGTGCCTTTCAGCAGCTTTGCTCCTTATAATTGGAGACACACTCTGACCTGGAGCTCAGTGATGTCTACACTGGCTGGCTAGCACACCTCAGGGATCTCCTGTCTATGCCCCCCAGGCCGGAATTACAGACACGTGTCACTGTGTCCAGTTGTCTCCATGGCCCTGGGAATCAGAACTCAGGCCATGGTTCTGTGTCCAGCGCTTCACCAGCTTCCACCTCCCTAGCCTTTCTCTTAGTGCCTAGCAAATAGTTCTGCTAAGTGCCCCGATATTGCTAGAGAAGTTAAATTCTATATATTAAAAAAAAAAAACAAAAAAAAAACAAAAACCAAGACCTTACCTCCTAGGAATAAAAGTAAGTATTTTTATATTTTTAGAAACCTGAATTAGTAAAGCAAATATACTAAAAAAGTAACCATTCAAGTAAAAATGTTATATATTAAAAAAGTAATAGCAAGCCACTATTAATTTGAGTGGGTATATATTTTAACTAAATAGGAAAAACAATATGTTGCCCACATTTAATCTAGATAGTTTCCTTGTTGATACATATTATTACTTCTTTTCATATTTTCCATAAAAAGAATCACAGACAGGTAGCATTTTTTTTTTGTTTGGTTTTTTTTTTTTTTTGTTTTTGTTTTTCGAGACAGGGTTTCCCTGTGTAGCTTTGCGCCTTTCCTGGAACTCACTTGGTAGCCCAGGCTGGCCTCGAACTCACAGAGATCCGCCTGGCTCTGCCTCCCGAGTGCTGGGATTAAAGGCGTGCGCCACCACCGCCCGGCTGATAGGTAGCATTTTTTTTTTTTAAAGATTTATTTATTTTTATGTGCATTGGTGTTTTCCTTGCATGTATGTCTGTGTGAGGGTGTCAGGTCCCCTGGAACTGGAGTTACAGACAGTTGTGAGCTGCCATGTGGGTGCTGGGAATTGAACTCGGGTTCTCTGGAAGAGCAGTCAGTGCTCTTAACCACTGAGCCATCTCTCCAGCCCAGGTAGCATTTTTAATGTCAGGAATTATTTGCAGCAAATTTCCTAATATTTAGAAGTACTTCATGACAATAAAGTTTACATTTACTATTAAATAGCTCTCAGAATAAAAAGGGTTTAAGATCACTCTCGAGGAGATAAATACCCAAAAGACCACAAAGGGAGCCATACCCGGGCCCCGCAGAACCAACCCCCTTGCTCCTGCTCCTGTTTAAAAGCTTAACAAGGACTAAAAAGGACTAATTGGCATAATTAAGTAAACAAGACTATTTTTATTGCAAACCAACCAACCAGAAAGACTATGTGGGGCTGGTCAGGAAATAAATCCCAGTACAATGTCCCATCAACATATATCTTTACGTATCGGAGCCACGCAATGACGAATACACAACATACCAAGTCAGAAGAGGTTCCATTTCCAAGTTCTGATTCATATGAGCTTCCAAAGTAGAGCCGGTACATGTTGAATTTTGATTCATCTGGAAGGATCTCAGACATCTCAAGAGAAACAAGGGACTGATCTAAGCCACATTCTCCATCCCCAGCTGAGTCGTCGGAACCACTACTGTGGTTAAGAAAGACCATTGAAGACAGGCTTAGGTCGCTGTCAGAGCTGGAGCCTCCATCCTACATTATACAGAAAGAAGGCCAGTTGTAACTAGAAATAACAGTAGACGTCACTCCATAGAGCAGCACAGGGAGGCGTACACTCCTCAGTAAGCTCTCAATCCTCTATGAATTCGAGATACACAATAACAATGTTTTATGAGACAAGGTTTCATGAAACCCACGCTGGCCTTCTATTTGCTATGTAACTTGGGATGACCTTGATTTTATGATTCTTGGGACTCCAGGTGTGCACCAGCATGCCTGGTTGACCTGGTGCTGGGGATGAATCCAGAACTTTGTGTATGCTAGGCACGCTCCCAACTGAGCTACATGCCCAGCCCTACACAACACAAGTGTAACCACTACAATAAGGGAAGATTAAAGTGTGTAGAAAATCCACCAACTTTCCCAATGATAACAAAGCAAGAACTCAGAATCCAGGTTTTACTTCTCCATCTGCCTTTCACTCATTTTCAGTTTTATTATGAAATGATTTATATCAACCATATTATAGAGTGTAGATGTACACATATATACTTGTAAAGCAGTCATATGAAAAGAGGTTGAGAAAGAAGAAACCTTCAGGCAGGGCTGGGATGTAGCTTAGTGGTACAGAGTTTGCCTCACATGTGTTGGGTCCTAGTTCAATCCCTAGTACCACAGAGAAAAAGATAAACAAACACTCACTCACCATAATGGCTTCCTAAAATAAATAGCAAAAACCTGACCTGGGGGCTGTGGGGATAATTCAGTAGGTAAAGTGCTGGGCAAGCATGAGGCCCTGAGTTTAATCCTCAGAACCTATATAAATACCTGGGCACAGTGGTGTGGGATTGTCATCACAGTGCTAGGTGGTAGGGACAGTGTGACCTAGATGCTCCCTGGCCAGCCAGCCTACCCACAGTGAGAGACCCTGTCTCAGAAGGGGGAGGATGCTTGAGGCATGCCATCCAAGGTGCTCACTGACTTCCATGTGCACGAGTGCACACGTACACACATGTACATGTACATCCCCCCCCCCCCCACACACACACATACTTGGCTTGGGACTATTTAAGAAATTCAGGACCTACAGAAATTTCCAAAATTGGTGGAGGGAAATATACAGAAAAGCTTCCTAGAAAATATAGGCTATAATGTAGTAAATCATCTTCTGTAATAATTAAAAAACAAATGCCATCACTAGAGAAAACACTGGTTCCAGGACTTGGATATAGAAAATACAAGATAAACAAAGATCATCTTGTATCAGGAAGTAAGGAAGTTGTTGAAGAATGATGAGGATGTGAGGTAAGGCCACGTTTCATCCCAGGAGACTGCCAGTGGCTAGCTGTATAATTTTATCTTCAAAAATAGTAACCAGTCATTGGCATAAAATAGCTGAAAACCTTAGTTATTTTTCTATTTCTATGAATTCATGCTAGCCCACTCTAAATAATATTTTTCTAATACCAAATAGTTTGTTAATATTATGGTAACGTTAGGGAAACAGATATGAAGTCTTCATAATTAAAATTCTCTGCAAATCCTACATCTAATTTTGGAACATTTACAATAGGCAGATTAAAGCTCCTGTAGAGTTTGGCCCCGAACTGCTCTCCCCTCGCTGAAAGCCTTAACAGCCTTCCCAGGGAACTCACATGGAGTCCTCCGGGCAGCAGCCTGCCCTGCAAGGCCTCTAGCTGCGCGTTATACAGCAGTGCTTTCAGATCCGCTCCGGTGAAGGACTCGGTTACTGACGCCACGTGCTGAAGGTCCACGTCATCTGCCAGGGGTAGAGAGTCACTGAGGGCATTCAGAATCTCAAGACGCGACACCTGAAGGGAGAAAATTCACGACTAGACACACAAAACAATGAAGTGTTGCTGTAAATTGTGACTCTTAAAACTTTCTTCATAAATTGACAGGACACATCGAACAAGCTTTCCAGGCAGTTTAGAAAATGTACTAGAAGTACAGTATCTGTCCTTCTTAGAACTGTGTCCCTAAAAGGAGACACAGGTAGGAAAATGGATGGAAACCAGTATCTGTAACTATTCAGTGTGAACAATTTCTCACTCACACTGTGGTTATTTCCTAGATCTGGCCAAGTGTGCCAACAAAGGAGAATATTAAGAAACAAGCACATGGACCATATTCTTTGATCTTTCGGCCCCTTTCTTTCATTCATTTATGTACTACTTTCTACATCTGGGAGCAAGGGTTGGCAGAACATGACAAGAACAGTTGAAACACCTTCCTCCATGTGACCTGGCCACATGCTCACTGTCCCACTCGCTGGATTCTGAATCAGAGGTTTCTCACAGGATAGGAGAGTGGGAGATCTGAAAGCAGAGGATGTGCTGAACAGTCCTTTTAGGCTTGCTGATTTTCTCCTACTGGCCAGCACAGCCGTCCCGGACACCTGACTCAGGGCCTATTATGCTGTGAGTAAACAGTAAACAAAGCCTTTGCCTACAAAGCTGTCTTCCAAGGACAATTGCTACTGCCTGGCCAAAGGAAAGCTCACAAGCAAAGAGTGTGGCCTCTGGTCTGCTGGGTTTGGGACTATGACTATGACTATGACGTTGTCACCTGGTCTGGAGGAGGGCAGTATACACATTTATCCAGTCGGCCAGGCCGCAACAGGGCAGGATCAATCAAGTCAGGGCGACTAGTAGCAGCCAGCACATAGACACCTGAGGGGAATGAACACTTTAGAACGACCACTTAGTAACTTCTCTTTACAGGGTGTCTTTGTGTTAACAGTGACTTACCCTCCAAGCCTTCCACTCCATCTAACTGTGTCAGCAGCTGGTTAACCACTCGGTCTGTAACCCCTGTGTTGTCGTGACCTCTTCGAGGAGCAATGGATTCAAACTCATCAAAGAAAAGAATGCAGGGCTTTGCAGCCTGTGCTCTGGGAAAAAAAAGAACACAAACATGCTGCATTTCACCAGGGCTCCAGAGTTCACAAACTCTCCCCACACAGACACAGACACACACACATACACACATACATGCACACACACACACAGCTTAGACTATAATATATAACACAGCACAGGTATGTGTACATATTTATTCTAATCTTCACAACTAACCCTTAAGAAAGCACGGTAAATGCAATTATCCTTATTTTCAGGACAATAAAATTTAAACTGAGTTTTTTGTTCACAGTAGTATTACTTATTTGTATTACATTATTAATTATCTGTTAATTTCATCTATGCACACAAGGTACTTTGATCATATTTACCTCCCATCTTCTCTCTAAATTGACTCTTGAGAGCTTAAAATGTTTGTTTAGAAGTTCATGCCTCTGGATAAGTAAGAACCTAAAACCCAAATCGTAGTCAATAGGTTCTTATCGTGGCTAGCCATTTAAAAAAAAGATTTGTATTTTTTAGTGTGTGTGTGTGTGTGTGTGTGAAATTTGTGTGTGTGTGTGAAATGTGTGTGTGTGTGTGTGAAATGTGTGTGTGTGTGAAATGTGTGTGTGTGTGTGTGTGTGTGTGTGTGTGTGTGAAATGTGTGTGCATGTGTCCTCAGATACCAGAAGAGGACGTCAGATCCCTTGGAGTTGGAGTTAAAGGCATTTGCAAGTCACCCCATGTGGGTGCTCAGAACCAAGCCCAGGTTCTCTGGAAGAGCAGTGAGCTCTTGGAACCACTGGGCAATTCTGTAGCCCCACAGTGGCCATTTTTATGTGTGCTCACTGGCTTCTGCTTCTGGAAAATGCCTGTTTAATCTTTCAACCTGTTCCAAGATGGCAAGCTCATTATTTCTGCATTGTTTTGTAGGAACACTCTAAAAAACCCCCTTGTATTATTAGATACAAAATATTTAGGACTACAATATGTTCTTTGCTAATTTAACCTTTTGTCAATAGTCATGGACTTTAATAATGCCCCCTCTTATAAGGCTTTATTTCTTAAACTGCATAATAAATACATAAACCTTTACCTTCTTTTCTTTTTTTTTTTTTTTTTTTTTTTTTTTTTTTTTCCCAGACAGGGTTTCTCTGTGTAGTTTTGGAGCCTGTCCTGGAACTCACTCTGTAGCCCAGGCTGGCCTCGAACTCACAGAGATCCACCTGGCTCTGCCTCCCGAGTGCTGGGATTAAAGGTGTGCCACCACTGCCCGGCAAACGTTAACTTTATTATTTTTTTTCAAATTATATTCATATTTTACTATGTACAGTCTCTTAGTTGTATACTGTGCAACAATTACTGCTGTGGGATGTTCTGTATGGCAAATGTGTTGCTGATTAGTCAATAAATAAAACACTGATTGGCCATTGGCTAGGCAGGAAGTGTAGGCGGGACAAGGAGGAGAATAAAGCTGGGAAGCGGAAGGCTGAGTCAGAGAGACACTGCCAGCCACCAAGATGAGAAACAGCATGTGAAGATGCCGGTAAGCCATGAGCCACGTGGCAAGGTATAGATTTATAGAAATGGATTAATTTAAGATATAAGAACAGTTAGCAAGAAGCCTGCCACGGCCATACAGTTTGTAACCAATATAAGTCTCTGTGTTTACTTGGTCGGGTCTGAGAGGCTGTGGGACTGGCAGGTGAGAGAGATTTGCCCTGACCGTGGGCCAGGCAAGAAAACTCTAGCTACAAATTACAATGTGTTTTTTGGTCTTTTGGGATAGGGTTTGTCTGTGTAACAGCCTTGGCTGTCCTGGAATTCACTCTGTAGACCAGGTTGGCCTTGACTCACAGAGATCCTCCTGCCTCTGCCTTCCAAGTGCTAGGATTAAACGCATACACCACCACCGCCCAGCTGCAACAAAATTTTTAGAAGATTACAACAATGTAAAATTTTCTTTAAAATTTTTCCATGATTCTGTTACATTTGAATAATAATTTTCAACTTTAAGTATTATCTTCTGTATTAATATGTGATCTTATGTACATTCGGTAACACGAGCATTAATGAAACTGGATATAGGGTGTGTTGTCTTCTAAGAGATATATATGTTAGGAACTGGGAGAAAAAAGAACTTAGAACTTAAAAGAAAAGGAGTATATAAGGAATAATTATTTGCTTCATATAAGAATCTAATCTGAAAGAAAAATGTGGTGATACACACTTCCAATCCCAGGATTAGGAGACTGAGGCAGAAGGACCATGAGTTCAAGGCTAGTCTGTCCTACATAGTGAGATCTGGTCTTGAAAGAAAGAAAGGAAGAAAGGAAAGGAAGGAAGGACAGACGGACAGATGGACTAGTCTGATCTTTCTTTGAACAAGTACTTATGATTCTACTTTTAGGAATATTACTATTGTAAATAAAAATAATCTCCAAAATTTAATATTGGAGATACGTATTTTAGGTAGTATTTGCTGAAATAACACCCTTGTCATTTGCTTTGTTAGTAATTCACATAAACCACAGGTTTGAAATACCAGTTCTTCAAAAACTAAGGCCCAGACCAAGATTAATAAACGATAACAGCCAGTTACTTCAAACATTCATACAAACCACCTCATGAAAACATCTCGAACAGCTTGTTCACTTGCTCCAATATATTTGCTGAGTAACTCTGGTCCCTAGAAGGTAAAAGAAAATCAGGCTGAGATGAAACTAATTAAAAACAAACACAACTTTGGGTTTGGATTAAGCATAATGAGTTACAGAACGTTTAAGGTTGAATGTGTCTCACAATGAACTGTGCTGGGGTAAAGAGTCACAACGGCTCCCTGCCCTCGGCTTCCTCTGCCTAGAACATTGTCCTAGGTGTTCTTGTGGCCTGTGGCATTATTTCCTTTAGGTCTTTGTCAACATGTCTCTCTCTCTTCTTGAGCTTCGCCTGACAACACTGTGTGTGACCAGCTACTCCATGCTCCTTACTGCCCAGCAGTGGCTTTTATGTGGGCTGTCTAGTTAGTGTGTCTTTCCACTAGTAGAAAGTAAAGGTCAAACACCAAGTTCTGACCCCTGCTGAGTCTCTATTGCCCAAACAGTGCAGTTAGCTAAGCACTGGATGTGTTCAGTGAAGTATTGCATGGCTCAAAAGGGACAAACTCCATCGAGCAAATCCGTGGGAGCCTCCTAAACTGTACAGAGATATAATTCACTCTATTTGGCATCTTCAGTTACTGAAGTCAATTTGTCTATATAGGAGGCGAAAAATAAAATTTCTTTCCTGAAAGTCAGCTGCAAAAACTTTCAAAACAAATGTTATTACATATAGCAAATTTGATAATGAGTCATCTTTCCTTAAAATAGGATCACCTTTAAAACTGAGTAGGTTTAAAAAATAAAAACAAAACCGTACCTGCCAAAGATCTTCCTAATGGAACAATATATGTGGACAAGCATTAATCTAAAAACACTTAGGAAGGCAGTGCCAAAGCTCTTCCTCATGGAACAACATGTGTGGACAAGCATTAATCTAAAAACACTCAGGAAGGCAGTGCCAAAGCTCTTCCTCATGGAACAACATGTGTGGACAAGCATTAATCTAAAAACACTCAGGAAGGCAGCGGGGCTGGAAGAGATCCAGAAGAGAGGAAGACAGCTGGCTGAAGTTTCCACCTTCTCCTTCCTTACCACTGTTAGCACCACCACTGCCTGTCTGCCCGGTTCAAACAGAAGCATGACCCAGCGGGACAGGCAAACCCAATTCCAAATTACCAACCTGGATTTCAGGTTCTGAGTCAGTTTTGAGTATGACTACAATAGAAGTGATTTGCTTCAGAATCAATCAGTCTTTAGTAAACTGCTAACGCTGAGGTCTTGAGACTAAGTCTAAGGACATGATGGTAGGCTAGAGGCAGACTGTGAGCATCACCCCGGCTGACCTTTGTTAGTGCGCTTGCTTTATATTTAAAAACTCTGTGGACTTCGTGTGCACTAGGGAGGGGAAAAGGCAGTCAGCTGCCCTCTACTCTCATAGGTCTCGTCTCCCTTAAGTACAATTTGCTTCTCCTTGTAATATTTACATAAATTCTATTCACAGATGGTGATCTGCCTTACGCAAGAACATAAAAGCCACTCAGAAAGAGAGGTGGATCAGCACTCAGTTCCTTACAGCTATAAACCAATAAGTGCATCGCTCTTCTCTCCCAGCTTTCCAAACAGGAGATTAATCCACAATCATGAAACATAATTGGAATTGGCAAGGTCGGCTGTGGTGGGAGAAAAAAATATGGTGGTTGCTGAGTAAGTTAAGCAGGAATCACCCTGAGACTCATTACATACCAAAAGGAATGAGAACATACGTCTATAGAAAACTTGCCATGGATGTTAAGAACAACAGCATCCATAAAAGCCTGGTAGATAGAATACTGCAGAGGTAGCTCAGAGGGTACAAGCCACCACGCCTGGCAACTTGAGTTTGTCCATGGAACCACATGGTGCCACGAGAGAACCAGTTCCTACAGGCTGTCCCTGACATGCTCACCTGGCACATGTGAGCCCACATAGACACAAAATTAATAATTGAATGTTAAAATATGTGCGTTAGAGCCTGATGGCAGAAACAACGCAGAGTTTACCAGTGATAATCAGTGTGTAAGCAAAATGTGGTACAGGTAAGCAATGGGACGTAAGCCAGCCACAGAAAGGATTAAGGTATCAATGCACGTGACAACTTGAAGCATACTAAGTGAAGGAAGCTGGACACAAAAAAATCACATATTACCTGATTTTTTGCATACAAAATATTAAGAACAGGCAAATACATAGACACAGAAATAACATTGATGGCTGCTAAGGACTGAGAGGTCTTGGGAACAGAATGAAACAGCTTTGAAAATAGGAGGCTGTAGGCTCCCAGTTCTGTGAGTACAAAACAATGCCAACGAATTTTGCACTTTCAAAGGGCTAACTGAATGTTGTGTTTGCCTCAATTAAAAAGACAAAGAAGGGCCAGGCGGTGGTGACACATGCCTTTAATCCCAGCACTCAGAAGGCAGAGGCAGGAGGCTCTCTGTGAGTTCAAGTACAGCCTGGTCTACAGAGCAAGCCCCAGGACAGCCAGGACTACACAGAGAAACAGTCTGGAAAAACAACAGCAAGACAAGGCAGGCAAGTGCACACATACCTTGACACTAATGAAATTCATTCCGCTCTCTCTTGCAACCACCCCAGCAAGTAACGTTTTTCCTGTCCCTGGGGGACCATAAAGCAATATTCCAGTCCTCTGTCGTATGGGCAAATTTGCAAACAATTCCGGGTACTGAAAAATATTAAAATATGACAGAGAGCAGAAATCTAAACAAAGACTGAAGAGCATATACAGAAAGTATTTGGATGGTAATAACTGCTACCTCCTTTATTAATAATAACACAAGAGCAGGGAAGGAAAGTTCTATGGGAAATAATCAACGACGTCCATGGAGTGCATCCATATAAAGTGTCTGTCAGGGCATTACACCTCCTTCCACTTTGCTGAAGACTGTAACCAGGGCTGTGACTGAGCCAGGCAAGGCACAACCACTGAGCTACTGGACTAAACCACGCTTTCTTCCTAAAGTGTAAGAAAAGTACTGTGTTAGGAAAACCAAGGCCAAAGGCACAGTCTTCCAACCAGCAGAGAGCACTTGCGTGGTTAAACTGTGATAGCTGTGTGCATTCAGGTACTGAGTCAAAGAGATAACAGAGAAGCACAAGTCATGATTATAGATGGCAACGTCTCTCAAGAGTTCCCTGCTAAACAAGTGATTAGCTACAATAAGCAAGCCTATGTGAGTTCATCTTCTGACAAAATTCCAACCTCCACTTCTTTACTAACTGTAGAGGCCTCAGGGTCAGCAGTCACGCACACGGTCTCCATACACTTGGATATTAATATCTGCGGCCCAAACTCAGCAGTTGAGGTCATGATGCTGCTGGTTAGTAAGTCTGTGCCCATTTCTTCTCCCGTAGACTTAAATCTATGGTTCTGTGCTGTACTCAACACACCCCAGGCCCTGACAACAACCCTTCCCAAGAGTTGCAGCTACATGCAACCCCAAATCTTTACTTAATTCTTTACTGTGCATGAGTCCTCTACCTCACACAACCATCCCCACTTCTCAGGCCTCTGATTTAACACACTACACCCTAGACTCTATTCCTCCTTTATCTTGCCATCTACCTAGTTTATGCTGCCAGTCGACTCTGCCTTCCTAGGACTAATACCCAGAGTCCAAAAGTCTGCCTAATCCACCTGGTGTCTGGGGAGCAGAGACCTCTACATCCTGCACCATTGCTGTCTGCTCTGTTGAAATCCCAGCAGATGGTTCACCATGCTTTAGCAAACCCGAGTGACTTACGCAAAACAGAATTAAGATACTCACATCAAAATGGATTTGTGTTACAGGCAGAGAAAATATCAAGTAGTTAGAAAAACCCATTTCTTTGGTAACTCAGTAAATCCTTGTCAATCGAAGGGAAAGTGTATAAGCTAACAAATAAAGCCATAGCCAGTGGGTCAGGTTTCTTCTGGCTATTAGGACTTGGGGTGTGTGTGTGTGTGTGTGTGTGTGTGTGTGTGTGTGTGTGTGTGTGTATATTTGACCTTACCTTGGCTGGTAACTGGATAGTATCCATGAGTATCTGCCGAACGTCATGTAATCCACCAATCTTGTCCCAGCCCAGGTCTCTAGGTTTATGCAGGTTGACATTTCTCAGAGAAGCAGGAAGAAACCCATGGAGAGCCTTTTGGAAGTCTGATGTTGTTAAAGTCAATTCTGTTCAAAACAAGAAAAAAAAAATTTTTTTTTTTTTTAATTTTTAGCTCTCACTAGGTAGCGCTGGCTAGCCTCAAACTCAGAGATCAGTTTGCCTCTGCCTCCTACGTGATGGGATTAAAGACATGCATCTCCAAGCCCAATTCATTTTTAAAATATGCTGTAATACTGGCTGGAAATGCCAGATTTCTACTCAAATACCTTATGAAGCAGAAGCATGTAATTCTTGCTCTGCTATGCCCACATTCCCACAACAGAAAGAAGTTTGGGGTTTGGGGTACAGATACCTTCCCTGGTGGAGATGTGCTGACGAGAGAGGCGAGAGTGTATGGCTCTGTCCACGAGGACAGTCAAGTCTCTAGCCACAAACCCTTGGGTTTCTTTAGCTATCCACTGCAGGTCCAAGTCAGGGGACTTGTTTATACCGCAGCCCAGTTTATTTTTCACGACGTTATACAGAATCTCAAATCTTTGTTCCTTGGGAAAAAACCACAAAATTCAGATTATTAATTTTCCAATGGTACATTTCACCAGTTATATGTCACCTAGCAATGGGAATATGACCCGAGAAATGCCTCACCAGGCAATTTCATCGGTATGTAAACATCACGGAGTGCAGTTACAGAAACTGAGATGGTACAGACTGCCAAACCCCCACACTACATGGTTCAGCCTGCTGTTGTGCCCCAAGCACTCTGGCAGGTAATTCTGTCACTCCGAGCATGTGCAGCTCCTGGCTGCCTGAACATGTACTCCCACACCCACCGGATGTGAGCAAGAGGCCTCTAATTGTTAAGCCGAAGCTAACAGTAATTAGATGTCAGGGTTGGTTCCAGCCTTTCCCTTCAAAATCATAAGCAACTCTTTGCTCTGCCATGATCCTACCGGAGGCTGTACTTCTGTGTATGGTCTAAAATTAGACTTCAAGCAGAAATTCCTCAGTAAATTGTCTAAAAACACACTGATACAAGATTGCCACTTCTTTCTCCAATAAGGAGCATTTTAGGTAACATCTGGCTCTTAAGAGGTTTTTTTTTTTGTTTGGTTTTTGTTATAACATTTTAGAAATGTAGGTAAGTCTGTTGTGCATTTTCTTAATTACTGATTGATGGGGAGGCCCCAGCCCTTGGTGGGTGGTGCCATCCCTGGGCTGGTAGTCCTGGGTTCTATAAGAAAGCAGGCTGAGTAAGCCACAGAAGCAAGCCAGCAAGCAGCACCCTCCATGGCCTCTGCATCAGCTCCTGCCTGCAGGATCCTGCCCTGTTTGAATTCCTGCCCTCACTACTTTTGACAATGAACTGTCATATGAAACTGTGAGCAAAATAAACCTTTTCCTCTTCAAGTTGCTTTTGGTCATGGTGTTTCATCACAGCAATGGTTACCCTAACTCAGACAACCAATATCACTATTTTTTCTTTGCTTTTTTGGTGCTGAGGACTGAACCCAGGGTTCTTGCACATGCTAGGCAAGCTCTTCACCACTGTGAGTTCTTTACCACAGAGCTCAGCCCTCTGTGACACAGAATAACAGGTAAATACTTCTGCTTTTCAATAACAGTTAAATGGCAAAGAGTCTGAACATTTAGAATAGACACTGGGCGAGAATCTTAAGATTCTTAAATGTCTCCAGTGTCTACCAGCCTGAGCACATGTCCTCTGCTCATGGTCACTACATGCTTGGTGAGCATAAGGTCCAAAGTGGGCAGGGATGGTTCATCAAATGAAAAGATGTCTACATTTCATTTCATCCTCATTCAAAAGAAATACTGACTTCAAGAAAGCCATTTCCTTAGCAAGTACGAAACATTTCAGATGAGTATACTCTGTGCTCACAAAATGCACATGTTGCTCTTAAATATATGCACAATCTCCTAGAAGCAGTAACTTTGAAAACAAAAGCAATTTCTAAGAAAAGAACACAGCTCAATAACCTTTGTAAGTCTCAGATTACCTGATTAGGAGGTTGAATGTTCTGGACACACTGAAATGTGTGAATTCCTTGAGCAGAAACAAGTGAAGGATGTAGGGAATGTTGGAATTGGCTCGTGGCGATGAGTGCAATCAAACTTCCCATAGAAACAAACTCCTTGATTATATCGTTCAAAGCTAGAATGAAGTAATACAACATAAAGTTCAGGGGAAAAAAACATGAACATTCAAAGCTGTATATTCACTAATAACGTAATGTTAAGATGAAACAGCTCCTTCACGTTTTTAAAAGCATTAATTCTACCCATTCAGTGATCTATCTGTTGAATCAAATGGGAGTGTAGGAGGTTCTGTAAACTCAGGACATGTCTACTGAGGTTCTGTACTCCCCGATCTTATAAAGTAAATGAATCAGAAATACAAAGGCATCTCAGAAATGAATATTCTAGAAGGATAATTAGTGTCCATACTATATCATGGTTATTTAGCAGAACAGGCATAGTGTTTCTAACACTTCCTGGATAATTCAAGGCTTGGCGATGTTTGTCTGAGGAGATGTGAACTAAAATAAGCATTAATAACATATCTCTGAGTCCCGATCCAGAGATCTGCAGCCTTCCTGCATAGAGACTAACAGAGGGCATTTGGAGCTTGTATACGGCACTTCCTTACACACGAGACTAACAGAGCGGTGTCTAGGAGCTTGTATACGGCACTTGCTCACACACGAGACTAACAGCGGTGTCTAGGTGTCAACAGGTGTCTACAGGAGACACAGAACTCACACTTTGAGAGCAACCCTACTTAATCCACTGCCAGCCACTCCTGTCTGTGTTTTGTGCTGGCTTCAGCTCTGCAGAACCATGAGGCAATGCCATCAACCCCTGCAGCCCTCCCTGCCCACCAGGTCTCCTGTCACACTCTAAGCTACAATGAATGGTGCACTCCTCAAGGTTCTGAAATCTCTTGCACCTCAGCACCTTTCCCTGTGAACTACACTTCCTTTGCTGCTTGTTAATTTTCACCTTTCCATTAAAACGCAGTTACCAAGATGCCGTGGCTTACCTCACTCTCCCTTTGGGTTAGATGTTCACACAACACACTACACACTCTTCCAGGAGAGTCATCTTGCCACCTTCTAGTCAGTTAACCTGGCCCAATTACTTGTCTCTGTCACTTTCTATTTGCTGACTTATAAAATCAGGAGATTCCCACGTGTACACCCAAGGCAAGCCTTCTTCCAGAAACTACACTCTGTACAGCAGCCACCATTAGTAGCACTGTTCTGCACTGAAATTGCTTCCTCTGCTCCCCCGACTTTGAGAAGGCTGAATAAAGAAAGTATTCAACAAGCATCTGTTAAAGAAACAGAAGCGAGAGGGACCGCCAGCCATGAAGTCGCAGGGTTTTCACTGCTCTGGCTCTGCCATTTCCTGATACAGAGATGGAGAATGCTACCAGGACCCAAAGAACACACAACGAGCATACACCTTAGTTCCTCAAGATGGCAGCTTTAGGGCCAGTGAGATGGCTCTGCAGCTGGTCACGTGCCACCGAGCCTGACGACCTTACTTCACTCTCCAAGACCCACGTGGAGGAAGGAGAGACTCCTGAGAACTGTCCTCTGACCTCCACATGTACACGTGGGCACATGGGTGCCACCCCAACAAATGCACAAGTGAGAAATAAATAAAACTAATAAAAATGTGAAAAAAAAAAAAAAAAGATTTACCATTAAAATGAGAACCTGACTGACAGGTGAAAAGCTCCTAACCGGGAGGGGACGCATTAGCATTACCACATTACCATGTGCGAGGCGCTGGCTCTGCACGGCTTCAGGGCTGTGCTCCTGTCCTGGGGCAGTGGGCGGGCCGGCAATGAGGTCCAGGTCGTCCAGCAGAATGACAGATGGCTGCCTCCAGGCCGCCTCTGAGAAAGCCAGCTCCAGGGCTTTCTGTATGCTTTCTAGCCTTTTTCCTACACACACAGAAGACACGATGTCAGTGTTATTCCACGGACCGGAAGTTCAGGTTCCTCTGAAAGGAACAGAAGAACTCAATATCAGTTTATCTACAAAAATTAAACCCGTGTTTTACTACCATACCAATCAAAAACTTGATAAACATCGACACATTCAACTCGTAAGTCTCCAAGGACTCAACGTGCCAACGTGTATCACAAGGGAGGGGATGTGCTGTCCTGACCTTTGGCTGCGTGCACTGTCTCAGTCCAGAGTCCAGGTGGCTGACAGTCGTGAGACACACAGGACACAGAAAACACAAACCAGAGTAAGGGCTCAGGAGCGGAGTCACACCCTAGCAGTTGCGGGAGACCCTGGAGTTCCCAGAGGGAAGGACGCACTTGGTTTCAGGTTTGGTCCAGGTATGGGACAAAGTTAATTTCCAGAAGACAGAAAGTTTACAGGTCTACAAGCTAATGCAGAGGTTCGCTGATACTTAGTTCTAAGTTGTTTTTTTCACAGGGCTTCAAGCAGGATTAAAACCTCCTTTTAGCAAAGGAAGTATTGAGTTTTCAAAGCTATCTTTATTTTGCCTTAAAATGCATATTTTTTATTTATCTTTTGAGAATTTCATCCATCCATCCAATGTGATTTTTTATTTTCTTATTATGCACTAGGTAAAAAACATGAACAGTAAAGACAAGCCAGGAGCCGGGTGTTAGTAGAAACCCAGAAAGAAGCTAATTGTCCAGAGAAACAGTTCCAACCTCTTGTTTTAATGGAACAGATAATAATGGAAATGTTAGAAATGTTTAAAAAACACGCAAGTGATACAAGGTCAATTGTAATTCTGCTCATTGTCACCCAAAGCCACCCACTTGCCCTCCCAGCCTTGAAATGTACCCGTTTCCCACAGCAATTCAAAGGTCATTACAGATTTAATAGAGTACTCTAAACACTTGGAGTGGCATTTGTTGGTATTTCCAGGAACACAGGCTACGGAACTTTCACTTTAAAAAACGGCTTCCCTCAAATTGTCAAACAGAGTCTTAAGGATTTTATCACAAACATCAAAGGCCAAAGCCTTCAAGTTTCTAAGGATTTTTTTGTTTTTCAAAACAGGGTTTCTCTGTGTAGACCTGGCTGTCTTGGAACTGGCTCTGTAGACCAGGATGGCCTTGAACTCACAGAGATCTCCTGTCTCTGCCTTCTGAGTGCTGGGGTTAAAGGTGTGAGCCACCATGCCTAGCTTCCAGATTTCTAAGGATTTTCAATAACTAAATGACACAAATAAAAGTTTAAAAGTACTGTATCTATTAATAGCACTAATAATGCAATCCTGTCTATGAAGGGGGATTTATGTTGAAGCTCATTCCTACCTCGTAAAGCTTTACAGTCGACTGTCTCCACATGGGCATCTAGTACGTCACAGGCTTCCTTACAGATGGCTTTGGCTAAGGTTGACTTCCCACTCCCCTGGAAAACAAGTGCTGCATCAGAACTCAGAACAGATCTAATTACGGAAGTAGCTCTTGTCAGTGCAGCAGCCACCGAGACGCAGCCTCATCAACTGATGCGCAGACACCGATCCAGTTGCAGTGTGGGGTTCTGTGCCACTTACTATGGCTCTTGTTTCACTCTGCTAATGAGTTAGGTACCCTGTGTTCATTACAATGCGTAGACAGAAATACACCCGTTTCTACACTTGCTAGTTAATACAACTTCTAACATTTATTTAAAACCAATTAAAAATAATACTTTATTGTTACAAGACATGACTAATATATAAATATATATATTTGAAATATATAAAATAGGCTGGGCGGTGGTGGCACACGCCTTTAATCCCAGCACTCGGGAGGCAGAGGCAGGTGTATCTCTGTGAGTTCGAGGCCAGCCTGGTCTACAAAGAGAGATCCAGGAAAGGCACAAAGCTACACAGAGAATCCCTGTCTCGAAAAACCAAAAAAAAATAAAAATAATTTTGAAATAACTAAGGCATATTTTTATTTAATTTCAATGATTTTAATGAGAAAAGTAGATTATTAATATATCTTGTACTAAGTAATTTTAATTAATACTTTCTTAATGATTTATAGCCATTACTGTGACTACCAATTAATGTGGAATACAACCTTCAGACACTTTTTTCCTGTGATGAACATGATTATATAGCATGTTTTATAAGATTAGGTCTTATCATGTTGGCCAATCTAGCCTTGAACTTAAGATCCCCCTGCCTCAGCCTTTGGAGTGGCTGGGATTACAGGCCTTGAGCATAGCCCTTGAGAGACAATTCAGTCGCCAGGATTGTCTACTTTGATATAAGAACAAAGAACACGCCACTGGCTTACAATCAATGAGCATTCAAATGCAAGCTTTGGTTCTCTCTCATTCTAAAATAGTATGCAAAGATTAAAAACAATTATACTTAGTAAAGAAAGGTGAAAAGAATGTATGTAGTCATTCCACCATAGAGCAGTTGTTTTAATGCTTTTCATTCTTCTAAGCATTCTGTATTTCTACAAATTTATAAAAACAGAACTAAGTCATTAATGAAATTTTATAATTTCATGTTTTTACTTAAGCTGTTTAGCAAGTTACTTCTTGCCCAGCAGTGGTGGTGCATGTCTTTAATCTCATCACTCCGGAGGCAGAGGCAGGTGGATCTCTGTGAGTTCCAGGCCAGCCTGGTCTACAGAGCAAATTCCAGGATAGCCAGGGCTACACAGAGAAACCTTGTCTTGAAAAAACAAAAAAATAAACAAACAAAAAACCAAAACCAACCAAACAAACAAAAGTTACTTCTCTATCCTTTATATTTACACTCCTCCCAATTTTAGCCATCATCAAGTCAGAACAAACATCCAAACAAAGACATGTTTGGTGATCTGTTAGTATGCCTTTAGAAAGAAGCACAATTATGGCATCAGAAGGCAGCACACTTCTAAGTGTCCTCTAGGCATGTCCAAATCCGCTGGGTCTTTATAGTTCTTTTATCAGTTTCTTCTTTCAATCTATTATCACTTCTTCTTGCTGTCATTTCTCTGAAGTCCAACAATGTAGTATCAGTTCAAATATTTTGTTTTGATTACTAGCAAAAACTAGCAAAATTTGACATAAGAAACCTAAAATTTGGAGTTTCTCAGCAAATAAGTACTATCATCATTATCTTTTATAGAATTAATACCACACTTAATTTGTTTGTTTGTTTGGTTTTGTTTTTTCGAGATAGGGTTTCTCTGTGTAGTCCTGGCTATCCTGGATCTTGCTCAGTAGACCAGGCTGAACTTGAACTCACAGAGATCCGCCTGCCTCTGCCTCCCTTAAAGTCGTGTGCCACCAGCCGGGCGGTGGTGGCGCACGCCTTTAATCCCAGCACTCGGGAGGCAGAGCCAGGCGGATCTCTGTGAGTTCGAGGCCAGCCTGGGCTACCAAGTGAGTTCCAGGAAAAGGCGCAAAGCTACACAGAGAAACCCTGTCTCGAAAAACAAAACAAAACAAAACAAAAAAAAAAAAAAAAAAGTCGTGTGCCACCACTGCCCAGCCCACATTTAAATTTAATGGATTTCAAAGACTAAGACAATTAGGGGTGCTGGACTGTAGACCAGATATATCATCATCACCTGCCCAGAGGGCCTTTTCTTCCAGCTCAGAGTAATTCACATTTGTAAGGAACTTCTCATGTATGTTTCCTCTCCCTTAAGTGAGGATAACCCAAAGAACAAAGATGAGAAACCAAACTTCCAACTTAAACACTAATAAGCTCGTTATAGAGATGACATGTAAACCCAAGACCTCCGTTCTACTGACTGTCCTGCTCTAGGAAGGACGTCAAAGACTGCTTCTGGAGACAGTGGGGTAAGACTTTTTAAAAATAAGTATTCTACCATGATGATGTGGTCATTTAAAAAATGCCAAAGAGGGGCTGGAGAGATGGCTCAGTGGGTTCAATGGTTAAGAGCTGCTCTTCCAGAGGTCCTGAGTTCAAGTCCCAGCATCCACATGGTGGCTCACAACCATCTGTAATGGGATCTCGTGCCCTCTTCTGGCATACAGGTATACATGCAGATAGAGCATCATGTTCATAAAATAAATCTTTTAAAAAATGACAAAGAATGGTTTCTTTGTTTAAGTAAGATAGGAGAAAGAAACTGGACTAGCAATAAGAAACAGTTATTAAATGGCATGAAGAGAAATGAAGAAACTTTAAATTTCTATAATTATAAAAGCAATATGACTAACCAAGACCACACTGTGTTTTTGTTTGTTTTTAAAAGATTGAGTGTATTTTTTAAGATTATGTGAAAGACCGATTTTTTAAGTGTGTGTGTGTGTGTGTGTGTGTGTGTAATGTACACATGAGTGCAGGTGCCTGAGGAGATTGGAAGAGAGTACTGCATCATCTGGAGCTGGAGTCACAGGTGATTGTGAGCGACCCAATGTGGGTGCTGGAACCCAGCTCCAGCCCTCTGCAAAAGCAGTAAGCACTTTTAACCAATGAAACATCTCTCCAATGCCCAACACACCAGTCTTTGGGCACAGGAAGTAACACAGCATTGGTAGAGAATAAGACAGTAAGCCTCTTTAAGAGGTCAGGGATCTCAACCAGGACAGTAAAAAGTTAAAAAGAGAAGACACATCCCTGGTGTCAGGAAACAGGGTAGTACAACAGAACCTGCAGGAACCTGGAATCAAAGGATAATAAGCAAATAACTTTATGGTCACGAATTTGACATCGTAGAAGAACTGGACCAAACCTCTAAAAACCATCAAGTGCTTGTCAGTCAAGATGAAGCGGCCTGCCTAAGCAGTCCTGCAACCACTAAGAATATGTCATTTAAAGGCTCTGCACTAAGGACTCCCCAGGTGGGATGGGTTTGCTGCAGATTTACCAAGCATTTAAAGAATGACTGAAAGTAGCCGGGCGGTGGTGGTGCACGCCTTTAATCCCAGCACTCAGGAGGCAGAGCGAGGCGGATCTCTGTAAGTTCAAGGCTAGCCTGGGCTACCAAGTGAGCTCCAGGAAAGGCACAAAAGCTACACAGAGAAACCCTGTCATGAAAAACCAAAAAAAAAAAAAAATAAAAAAAAAAATAAAGAATGACTGAAAGTCACCTTACAGTTCCTTCCCCACAACACTTGACAGATCATCATGAGCCTGTAATACACTGAGAGCAAAACCACACAAAGGCAGGACAGAGGCAGGCACTGTAGACGAGTGTCTCCCATAAATGCAGATTAAAAAATTAAACAAAATGACAGCAAGCACCAATCACCACAGCCAAGTGGGATTTTTTCAGAAAATATCAATACTATCAACAGCCTCATCAATATCCTAGACACCAAAAATCATATAATCTTATCAATTGATATAGAAAATGGTACAGAGGGTCTAAGAATTCATGATGACTTCCCTCATACCTAACAGGCATACAAAAATATTAATGAATGTATGATTGCTTTCCCTATAATGTATTAGAAGCTCTTCAAAATACATAAGCAAAATCCAAAGAGATAAGAGTGAAAGGCTACTAGCTCGTGAAAAGGAGCACATTTGAACCGAATACCTTTCCTCCAGTGATCAAAAGAGCGCCGTTCCTAAGTCCTGCGACGAGGGCCATCAGCTGCCGAGACAAAGGGCGTCCCAGAAGGCTGTGAGTGATGTGCTCCATGGCGGATATACCTAAGGAATTCACTCCGCTGCAAAACACAAAAATTCTTATGTAACAAAGCCCAAAGCAGCTATAAAGTAAGACCTAGCTATAAAAGGCTGATGCTCTCCTTCCTGGGCAAGCTAGCGATGTTTAAGGGGTAAAGTCTTAGAAGTTCTCCTGCACTTACAAGAACATACTGTAGCTTATGTGCAGCTTTTAAACATTAGTCTAACATCTAAAGCATTTTGGTAACCAGTTTTGTTCTAAAAGTCACTTATTGGATCTGCTAACACACCTAAACACTCCCACCCCCCAATTTTAGTTCGGTCATCAATATTATCATAAACAGGTGCTTCAGCAGGGCTTATTGGGATAGTCAAAACCTTGGCTCCTCTTAAATTTCCCTTTGAAATCTAGCTTCTACCTGTCATACAAACATTGAACCTAACACTATTTCTTGATCTCTACCATGATTTTATTCATGAAAACAGAAATGGAACAAAACCTTCTGAGAGTGGGATCCAAAGAGATTTTACTTCATAGTAATGCACACTGTTGCATCTAATCTTCTTAAAGGTTTCATTTTTTCTCACTAAAATGGTAGAAAATTAAATTGCTCCTGCACCTAGTATAAGCACATGAATTCTCACGCTAACACTTCTATGGCTGCCACTCTTAGCACATAAATAAAGAAACCAAGACAGCTTCTTTTTCAGATTTTTTTTTCTGAAAAGAAGAGAAAATATTTAAAAATCCTAATTATTACAATAAAACAGTGAAGGAATAACTTAATTTGAAATATTTTTTACCACTCAACCAATGTTTTAGATTTAGCTATTAAAAGGCTTTTATTGTTTTGATAACTACTGTTTTGGTCAAGTACATGGTCAGTTAGGTGGTATTTGGTTAACTTTTTTTCTCACAAGTCAATTCTCGAAATAGGATCTCTAATAAAACTAGCTACCTAGAGAGACAAGGCACATTTCTAACCTATGTGTGAGGACAGAAATAATCCTTGAAAACTATCTTCCAATGCATTAGAAAGACTTTCCACTGGAATCCCTGGTCACTGTCCCACGTGCACATAGAAGCCTGCCAGAGAGAATCCAAAGCAGTCTGTAAACATACTAATTCGGCCGTAACCTCTTACCCCAGAGAGTTCAGCTTTAAAAAGGGAAGAAGAAAGTCAATATCCTCACTGTTTTCTTCTCTTATCATAGGCTCTAGAAGGACCTACAGCAGCAAGGAGAAGCCAGTTTTACATTTCAAAGTTAGGTCTTTTGCTTGTTTCCTGAGTCCCAGAAGAAAGAATCACCAACTGTTACAAAGTGCATGCTGTCCCCAAGACTGTGGCCTGAAATCCCCAACACAGCACTCACACGTGGACCACAGGTAGTTATGGACAGCAGCAGGAAGACTGGAGCCGTCTGATGACAGAGTTCTGTCACTGTGTCATAATTAAATCCCCACAGATCTGACATTTGCTCCTTTCTGATGGGTTTTCCCTCAATCACATTTCAAAGATGAAGAAACTGTGGCTAATTCCAAACCACTGAAATTCTGAACGACTGGCCCAGCTTCAGTTCCACGGCAGCAAATAGAACTAGACACAATATCCTAAAACCTTGCGTACTTAGTTGCTTCAGGAAGAAAAGTAAGGTGCTATTTGTAAAGAGTGGAGAGTTTTAACAATTGTCAAAATATAACAAAATGGCAGGTAAAAACATGAATTTTAAAAAATTTAAATTATTATTTGTGTACATGTGGGTGTGTACACCTCAACAAGGAGGTTGCTTATGTACCACAGTGCACATGTGGAGGTCAGAGGACAACTTTGGTGTATGGGGTGTGTGTGTGTGTGTGTGTGTGTGCGCACTACAATGAGGCGGCGGCTCACGTGCACACGTGGAGGTCAGAGGACAATGTCGGTGGAACTGGCTCTCTCTTCCACCGTTTACGTGGCTCCCTGGGACTGAACTCGGGTCACCAGGCTTGCATGCAAACACCTTAACCCACTAAGCCTTCGCACTGGCCCCAAAATATGAACTTTTAAAATCAGTCCTCTAAAACTAAATCTTCATCTGTTTAATACACAGAACTTCAAATCATGACCCATTTACCAGTTTACACAATCAACAGTAATTCTGAAACTTAATTGTGCTTAACCAATGTTTACATTTAGGATAAATCAATATTTTATTTAGATAAATTATAGAGCAAAATATTTAAAATCAAGTTATTCCTTACTCTTCTCATGGGGTTTCTAATGCAGTTCTGGATATAAGCTTCCAGACAGAAACTCATACTTGATTAGTCACAGATGACAAATATTGCTTTATTACATATCAATAGGATGTAATTACTTGTACTGAGATCTTCTGCAGCAGAATGGCACTCAACACAAAGACAGTCTTTCCTTTTTCCTTTTCTTTTTCCTGAGAATGAACTATACTCAGAGAGAACTCTTTCAACCCTATGAAGAAGAAAGTGATAAATGGAGAGTTAGAACTGAAACCAAGAGGAAATAATTTTATTTGAAATATCAAACGTATTTAAATTAAAGACATTCTTTAACACTGTTATGTTTCACTGTTCAAATGTGACGTAAGTTGGAAAAACAATTAAAATTCTTTTTCAAGCTAGCCAGGTATGGTGGCACACACCTTTAATTCCAGCACTTGGGAGGCAGAGGCAGGCAGATCTCTGTGTGTTCGAGGCCAGCCTGGTCTACATAGTGAGTTCCAGGATAGCCAGAGCTACAGAGAGAAACCTTGTCTTGAAAAACCAAATCAAAACAAAACAAAAAATTTAGATGTTATAATTATTTCAACAGGAAAAACAAAATAACGCTTTTACCCACCATCTTTAATTCCCAGCTTAATACATTCTTCCTTTGAGACTACCAAAGGAAGCATGGTGGTAGCACACTGCTGTAGCCATGACGAGAACACGGTTTTTACATCTTCTTCCCTCACATCTGTAGGCTGCCAGAGAAAAGGACAGAAGAGTGAGCAAGTACCACAGCCTAGCCTTACTAAATGAGTACAGTGTTAATTGTTCAAAGGTTAATATAAATTATAAGAAAACCATTGCTAATTTTTAAAGTTTTTAAATTAAAATTCAGTTAATTTAAAAATTAAAAACTCATCTGGCAATAATTGACATTCAATAATATTACTAGAAAAATAAAAATTCATATGGGATTGGGATGATAGTTTTCAAGCATGAGTACCTGAGGGTGGTGGCGCATGCCTTTAATCCCAGCTCTTGAGAGGCAGAGGCAGGTGGATCTCTGTGAGTTTGAGGCCAGCCTGGTCTACAGAGTGAGTTCCAGGACAGCCAGGGCTAAACAGAGAAACCCTGCCTCAAGAAACAAAAAAAATCAAAACAAACAAAAAGTCCAGGTGTGATAACCCATGGCTGTAGTCCCAGCTCTGCGGTGAGGAGACAGGTGGATTCCTAGGGCCCCAGGCTGGCTAGTGAGCAGAGTGTGCTTGCCACATGGCGGGCCAATGAGAGACCACGATTCAAAAAACCAAGTGGATGGTACTTAGGGACTGAGAGCAGAGGCTATCCTCTGGCTTCTACGTGCCACGCACACACACCTGTGAGCCCACATACACACACACACACACAAAATGACTATTTTCCCAGCTGAGTCAATCTTTACTCTCCCATTTCTCAAACAGGTCTATTTCTGTTCTTTCTCTTTGTGTCGTTCACACCTGCTGGCCAAACTCAGTTTAGAACCCGATCACTACCAACAGGAGGCTAACTGAGAAAGGACACCATCTTCTCATGCAGCCTAGGCTGGCCTTGAACTCTCTGTGGAGCTGAAGGTGAACTTGAACTTCTGAACCTCCTGCCTCCATCACCCAGGTGCTGGTACTAACAGGTATGCATCCCCATTCCTGATTATGTGTCTGAGGATCAGACCCAGACTTCATGCATGCTAGACAAACACTACCCAATTGAGCTACACCCCAACTTCAAAATATCAATTAAAAAAAAAAAAGACAGAGCCCAGCATGGTGGCGCACACCTTTAATCCTAGCACTCGGGAGGCAGAGAAAGGCAGATCTACGTGAATTTGAGGCCAGCCTGGTCTACAGAGTGAGTTGCTGGATGGCTGTTACACAGAGAAACCCTGTCTTGAAAAACCTAAAAAGAAGACAGAATACTCATATTTGCATGGATACATCTATATTTGCTTATTAACAATTTCTTTGCTTCTTAAATTAAGCATGTTATTGGCCCACACAGTCTCACGTCTAGGTATACACCCAAGGGACAGAAAACAGAGAATCAGATAGATACTTGTACTTCACTGATCCCTGCAGCATTAATCACAAGAGCCAATGAGTAGAAACCATCTAAATGTCCATGAATACCTGGATGGATAAACAAATATGTGTATGTGTTGTAGAATATTGTTTTACCTGGGCAAAGATGCGTCCCATCTGTTTATGCTGCACTTGTTCAATTATGTAAAGATGTGTCCCATCTGTTTGTGCTGCACTTGTTCGTAAAGACGCGTCACATCTGTTTATGTTGCACTTGTTCAATTATGTAAAGATGTGTTGCATTTGTTTATGCTGCACTTGTTCAATTATGTAAAGATGCGTCACATCTGTTTGTGCTGCACTTGTTCAATTATGTAAAGATGTGTTGCTGTTTTACCTTGCCTGCCTAAGGCACCTGACTGGTCTAATAAAGAGCTGAATGGCCAGCAGCTGGGCAGAGAAAGGATAGGTGGGGCTGGAAAGCAGAGAGAATAAACAGGAGGAGACATCTAGGCTCAGAGAGAAGAGAAGGGAAGAATGAAAGAAGGAGGAGAGAACGAGGGACATGCCCAGGGCAAGAAGCCAGGCAGACACAGAGAAGCAGCAAAAGTAAGATACACAGAAGCAAGAAAGATCATAATCCCTGAGGCAAAAGGCAGATAGATAAACAGGTTAATTTAAATTAAAAGAGCTAGCCGGAAATGTGCCTAAGCTAGGCTGAGCATTCAAAACTAGTAAGTCTCTGTGTCGTGATCTGGGAGCTGGTTGGTATTGGTGAAATTAAGGCCACTCCATGTAGTTAAAAGGGAGGTTTATTTTGTGGGGTAACTTACAAGCGAAGGGATAGGCGTCCAGGGTCCAGGAACCAAGAGAGCCCCCACATCCGGATTTCGGGTCTTCAGGGTCCTCTCTCGGCCCGCCATGTAGGCGTGACAGTTACCGAAGCCTCAATGGGGGTTGGAACTTCCAGATCAAAGCTGGAATGGCTACCCACTACAGGTTGGTGGCCCGAAAGAAAAAGCCTAGTGGTGTGTTTGTGTGTGTGTGTGTGTGTGTGTGTGTGTGTGTGTGTGTGTGTGTGTAGATAATGAAATATTATCCACTAGATTACAGAATGAAGTTCTGATGCATCCCACAATATGGAGGTACCTTGAAAACATTATGTGAAATGAAGTAAGTCAGATACACAGGACAAATGCTGTCTGACTCCATTTCTCCACAGTATCTAGAAGAAGTAACCTCACAGACAGAAGGTGGACTGCAGGTGCTCAGTGGGGGTCATTGTCTAATGGCACAGAGTGTTTGTGGTGATAGAAACACTTTGGAAATGGTCATGGATGCACAGCATTATGAATATAAGAAAATGGTTAAAATACCATGTTACATGACTTTTAACACAATAAAAAAAGGACATTCTTATTAATGAACAATGAGAAACTCTGTAACATCCATAAAAGAATTTTGATACAACATATATTTGGACTCACTAAGTTCTCTCTAGGTTGTAATTTCAGAGATCTTGGGATCTTAGGCGTGGTTTCCAGTGGAGTTATCCTGACTACTGCATGCAGCTCTATATTTAGTCTCTTTCTCAGGTCATCTGGGATCTGCAATTCAAAAATAAATAGTAAGAATATAAATATGTTCAAAGACTGATTAAAATATTTCATAGCCTAAATATTGATATTACTTCTAAGTCATCCTGCGATCATAACATAATAATTCAGAGTTGCTTTAGTCTGCTTAGCTGCTTTAACGGAAATGCCATGTCCTGGGTGGCTGACAAACAAGAGATTCATTCCTGTTTCCTAAACTGGGAAGTCTATGGTCAAGGCACTGGCAGAGCTGGTGCTGGTGAGGCTCTCCTCACGGCCATGCATGTGAGGACACTTTTACTGTGTCCTCCCCTGGCAGGAGGAGAGAAGGAGGTCGAGTGGGCATCTCTCGTAAGAACATCAGCTGCTCTCAAGGCTTCAGCCGTATAACTTAATAGTCTCACCCCATAACACCATTACCTTGTGGGAAGGATTTTGACATGTTGGTTTGGGGGAGACATAAACATCAAGACTGTAGCAATAGTTTATAACCATTTCAGAAGTGTGTGTGTGTGTGTGTGTGTGTGTGTGTGTGTGTGTGTGTGAAAGTTGAGAACCACTGAAAAAGCTGAGTAGTTCAACCTAATCACAGACAATCTGCCATGGGTACAAATTCAGTCCAAAAAGTAAAGGGTAAAATTTACCACTCCCATTAAGAAAAATATTCTAAACTTAGATTATGGGAACGATCACACAATATTACACCACTAACAACTTTTGCACACATTAAATTGTACACTTTAAATTTCATCTCACTAAAGATGTCCAAATTTTCTTTAAACATTTTTGAAGAATTGTGTGTGTGTGTTCTGCCTGTATGTGTGTCTGTATTTCACAGGCATGCCTGGTGCCATGGCAGCCAGAAGCGGGCATGGGATGCCCCGGGACTGAAGTTACAGATGGCTGTGAGCCATCACATGGGTGCTGGGAATCAAACCCGGGTCCTCTGCGAAAGCAACAAGTGTTCTTAAGCATCTCCCCAAATATTAGTAAGCACTGAAAGAGAAGGGCTGAGAGGAAAGCTGCAGGGCAGCTTCAGGTGTCGGCTTCCGGCGGGGTGGGGAAGGGGCTGGCCACTGGGGTCTGACCACGCCCCAGGGGTAAGGGCAACACCAACTGCACTTGGCATTTCTTTTCTCTTTTTGTTTTTTTGTTTTGTTTTGGGGGAGGTCACAAGGTGGGGGTGGACCTGGGAGACTGGGAAGTGAATGTGACTGGGGAAGCATTATGTGAAATTTCTAAATAATCAATAAAAATACTATGTTAAGAAAAAAAGGGAGGGGGTTGGAGGCATTGCCCCCTCCACACAGACACTTTTAGAGACTCTCTCTCTCTCATCATGTTGGTTGTAGTGTGTGTGTGTGTGTGTGTGTGTGTGTGTGTGTGTGTGTGTATTATTCTCATCTTGGGGAAGATTACGTAACAAGTTTCTCCCCAACTTTTAAACCACATACTAACCCAGACTTTCCCAAGGTGGAGAGGTTCTAGACTTTTGGTGAACTTTGTGGCATTCTTCAACTCCTCAAGTCCATTCCAGACTACCTTCAACACACAGGCCTCGCCAGCTTCCTCAGTGTGGTCTGAGCCAATCTGCTTCTGATCTGGCGACTCCGACCGGTGCTTCTCTTTTTCAGGCGACAGGGCACTCTGCTTTGTTTTGCCTTGCTGCTGTTTTGGAGAACAGACCTTAACCAGTTTTCCATAGGTCACAGTAAAGCTGGGCTCCACATCAAAATACTCTTGGTCCCATGGAAACACATGAATGGTGCCGTGTTTGTGAAACACAGAGGTAGCAGACGTGCCCTGCGCACTAGGAGGCTGAACCCGGCTTACTCTGAAAACGCCCTCTAGAGGAACAGCCTGGGACTGCATGGTTTTGAAAGCACTGATTTCCAGTGATCCCCAGGATGTCTCCTGTTTGTTGTCAGGCCCGAAAGAAAATATGCTTCCTAGCACAGTCCACCAGTATGGTCTCCACGCTGAGTCACTGGGAACGCGTGGGTCTGCTTCATTAGACCCAGCAACGGCCTCTGGGTTCATGAGAAGCTGCCTGGTTTCCAATTCTTTTGACACTTCTTTTTGTTCTTGTCCATAACTATGAAATTGTCCGGGTGCATAGCCTGGTTTTGGAAATGTGTTCTCTTTGGCCTGGCGTGTCTTTGGCTGAATGAGGAGCTCGGTGTTAGTTTCTAGTCTTCCATAAGGGGCAGCTGGCATCAGAGCAACTGGGTAGAAAACAGAGCCCATTAGTACATGTTCACTTCAGCTTCGGACTTGGTACTCTAGTATGAAAAATGACAGCACATATTACAATATCACCTACCAATTTGGATAAATATGTAAGTCTGCTGGTCAACCCAGATGGGAACAACAGCTTTAGGAAAAACTATTCGAATTTGATCCAGAAGATGCTGTTCAAGAGAAATGGCATGCAGCTCCTAGGACCAACAGAGAAAAAGGTCAAACCAGGCTGCATTCGGACCATTCCATACCTGGCATGGAAATGTCCACTCTTTCATTAAAGTGTATTGTTATGTCTAAAGCATACACGATGCTGTGGGACACATATGGCAGATCCAACATCTCAGCTACCCTCTTCTTGTTTTGTTTCTGTGTCAAGGGAAGCTAAAGCCTGCTTATTTAGAATTAACCCCAAATACGGCACGGTTGTCTCATCTGTAGTGCTCATGTTATACAGTAGATTTCTACCAAGTCATTCTTATGACCCAGACTAACTCAGAATACGTAAAGACGCCCAGAAATCTCTACTGTGCTTAGACGTGGTTTAATATTACAGGAGGCTAGCACTTGGTTCTTCTTTACCAGGATCTCCCAGTCATCTGCTGAGAGGGGTTCCACCTCAACTTGTTGGCAAGACACCACATGGGAACATGGCCTGAGAAACACCTGGAAAAAAAAAATCAGAAATGCAAAATTACTTTTATAAGATTTTTCTTTATCTCTAGAAAATAAGCTCTCTCTGGTAAGATACCGTCTCACTGTCTCTGTATGTCTCTCTGTCTCTCTGTCTTTCTTTCTCTTCCCTCTCCCATGTTTCAGATAACAAATATTAAGTATTTGTCCTTAGATAGGTCTTGATATGTACTCAACAGTTTAGGAAAAACTGTTTCACAATGAGCGATAGACCAAAGGAACGTCCTAGTGCAACATGTTTGCAAAAATAAAGACAATTCCTAGAAAGATGTGTAAGAGTCGAGTGAGATGATACCATGTGCTTGTAATTCCAGCTACTCTGGGAGCTGAGGCAGGAGAATCTTGAGTTCAAGGCTGTAAGAGTCGAGTGAGATGATACCATGTGCTTGTAATTCCAGCTACTCTGGGAGCTGAGGCAGGAGAATCTTGAGTTCAAGGCCAGCCCTGACAGTAAGAAGAGGAGCTGAAAAGATGGGGTGGTGGTTAAGAATACTAGCTGCTGGGTGGCGGTGGCGCAGGCCTTTAATCCCAGCACTTGGGAGGCAGAGCCAGGCGGATCTCTGTGAGTTTGAGGCCAGCCTGGTCTACAGAGCGAGATCCAGGACAGGCTCCAAAAGCTACACAGAGAAACCCTGTCTTGAAAAACGGGAAAAAAAAAAGAAAACACCCAGCAATCTCTTTGGCCGGGTGGTGGTGTATGCCTTTAATCTCAGCACTTGGGAGGCAGAGGCAGGAGGATCTCTGTGAGTTCAAGGCCAGCCTGGTCTACAAAGCTAGTTCCAGGAAAGGCTCCAAAACTACACAGCGAAACCCTGTCTCGAGGGGAAAAAAAAGAATACTAGCTGCTCTTCTAGAGGACCCAGATTCAACCCAGCACCCATATGCTACCTCACAACTGTCTGAAGCTCTGGTCTTAGGAGATCCAATGCCCTTTTCTGGCCTCTCCAGGCACTACATGCATGTACTACACAGACATACATGTATACAAACCACCCATACACACAAAAATAAAATTTTTAAAGGAAGAAGTGGGAGCTGTATAGATGGGTCAGTAGTTAGTTAAGACTACTTATTGCTCTTCCAAAGGACCTGGGTTTGATTCCCAGAACGCACATGGTGCCTCACAAACACCTGTAACTCCAGTTCCAAGGGATCCAATGCCTCTTCTGGACTCTGCAGGCATCAGGTGTCCGTGTGGGGCACAGTCACACATGCAGACATAATACCCATACACAAAATAAACATTCAAACAATTTTTAATTGAACAAAGAGGAAGGCTGGTGTGGTGGACTCAGCAAGTAAAGGCCCTTGACACATGGGATGAACCTGAGGCCCCATAAGGCACCTCCTGCGGCCAGGAGGCAGCTACTGCCCAGCCCAGCAAGGTGGCTCTCAGCTCCCATTCTTTGGGAGTCTTCTTAGTACTGCTACAAAAGAGAAGCAGGCATGCGTCACTCAGAAGCAAATGAAAATGAAAATCCAGCAGGAGTATTTATAGTTCTAATCAAGACATCAGAACCCGCCTAGGAAGCTGGTACTGTCCACAGAGCTGTGCCACTGTCCTGTGCTATGAAATCCTGGGCAAAGATGGCTGGCAGACAAGGCACCAGTGTCCTCCCTCTAAGGACGGTTTCCTGTTAAAACGGTAAGCGTCCAAGGGTTAGGGCGACAGCTCGGTCTGGAAAGTGCTTGCCGTGTGAGCCTGAGGACCTCAGTTTGGACTCACAGCACCCACATAAAACAGCCATGAGAAATGGCTCCTGTAAGGCCAGCACTGAGGAGGAGGCAGAGACAGGCGGCCCCCTGAGACTAGCCGGCCTGCCAGGCTAGGTGGATTATCAAGCCCTAGATTCAGTGAGAGCCCCTGTTTCCATAGCTAGGGTGGAAAGGCTGGAGAAATGGCTCAGCAATCAGAAGCAGGTGCTGCTCTTCCAGACGACCAGAGTTTGTCCCCAGCACTCATGTTGAACGGCCACTCTAGCTCCAGGGGGTCTGACTTTTTCTTCTGGCCTCTGTGGGTACTTACACTCACATGCACATACCCACACTTGGACATGGTTAAGAAAAAAAAAACTTTAAAAATAAAAATAAAATCTAAGGTAGCAAGCAATTAAGGAGAGCAGCTAACGTCAACCTCTGATCTCCACACGCATGTGTGCTCACCCTCCCTCCATCACACAAATTAAAGTTCTACACACAAGCCTGGGGAAGGTTTATGGACCTCTCATGAATGACCCATTTTAATTATCAACAGCACGCATAAATAAAACCATCATGAGTTCAGAATATGCTAAAAAAAAATGTGTGGCACTCTCATATTCTGTTGTGAGAAACTGGTAATTGGCCTCATCTATTGAGACCTTAAATATAATGTCACCTCCGGACATAGTGAGTCCTGAATCTTCAATCCTCTAGAGTATGAAGCTTCTGAGCATGAGTTTCACATTTTAGAGCAATTCACCATTTAGAATTTTGGATGTGGGCAGGCTATGCAAATACTCCCAGGTCTGAAGCACACCTGGCCCCAAGCATTCACAAAAGAAATGCCCAAGCTACTGAGGATTCTGAGAAAGTACAAAAGCAGCTTCAGAAACACAAGACCCGCAGGCCTTGGGGGCTAGCCAGCCTCACCTGTCCTGCCGAGGATATGCAACCAGCTGGGGAGAGACAATGACGGAGTAAAGTCTGCATCTGTATTAACATTTGTTCGGCAGTGTTCCTAAACAACACAACTGTTTACCCAGCATTGACACTGAATGAGGAAAGTCTGCATCTGTATTAACATTTGTTCGGCAGTGTTCCTACACAATACAACTGTTTACCCAGCACTGACACTGAGTTAGGTATTCTCAGTCTCTAGGGGTGACAGAGCACACGGGATGACGGGCAGAAGTTATATGCAAATACCATGCCATCTTATAATAAGGATGCAAACATCCAAAGACCTTGGCATTCCTGTGTGCTCATGGAAGCAACTCCAGCTTATATCCAGTGAAGACCGTACATAGAAAGGTATGTGACGTACTCTGCAGAGTGAAAATGACAGGAAATATATACCAGCTTTTTCTTTTAATCCTAAAGATCTTGTTGGATCTGAACAAACAGTAACATCCATTCTGAGGTTGGGTTGAGAGGAAGGGAAAAATGAAATTTTTACTTTAAATCAAATTTTAAGTGAATATTTAAATTGAATATTTAAAATTCTTAGACTTAATAAGCTGATGAACATTCTATAACAAAAACTAGACACAGTCCTTATGCTTTGTGGTCCATAGTAAGCACATGCATTCAGGGGCAAGACAGGAAGGGAAAAGACCACTCTCCATAGAAGTGCTATTTTTAGCCAAGTAAGATCATGGAAGGTTAGAAGTTATGTTAGAAAAATATTAAATAAGCCAGGGGTCCTGGTACACACTTACAGTCCCAGGAGGACCAAAGAGTTCAGAGGTCATCACCAGCTACATGGTTAGTTCTTTAAAAAAAAAGAGAGAAAAGGAAAGACAGCATGGGGGAGGGGAGAGAGAGACAGAGACAGAGAGACAGAGACAGAGAGACAGAGAGAAGGTAAAGTAAAATGGAGCCAGGGAGATGGCTCAGTGGGGAAGGTGCCGCCATCACATCTCAGCACTGAGTCCAATCACTGGGACTCACGTGATAAAAAGAGAGAATGCATTCCTATAAGCTGTCCTCTGACCTCCACAAGCATGCCCTTAGACCTCCTCTCTGCCCCACCACTCCTCATCCCCATCCCACCACATACATACACACACAAAATAAATAATAAAATTGTGACAAAACGAAAATGAAGTTCTCAAATAGGAAGAAAACACAATAACTCAAAAAAGAAAACAATTTCACAAAAACTGCCCAGAAAATGAGCAACTAGAAAACAATATCAAGTAGGAGGCATGTTAAGATGAACAAAACATAGTTAACCTGAGCATCTGGGCCTAGGTATACTAGCACACAAATCATCAGCCCCTCAAAGTCCTGAGCTTTAGGATGCCACAGTAAAGGGACACCATGGCCACCAGCCTCATGCTTACCTGCTCCCCGCTGGAAAGTCCAAGTTTCTGACCAACTTGTCTATTAATTTCAGCCACATTTTCACCTTGATCATTAAAATGTCTGCCTTCCACCCAGCTCAAGTAGGTAGGCTGGCGATCCCAGGTTACTTCTATAGCTTGATTCTATTTATCCACACAATGGGAAAGAAAAAGAGTTTAAAAGTTTTTATGTTTCTCCCAGAGTCAGATAAGCAACTATTATAATACATACAGCCAAAAAAAAAAGTGCTGTAAATAGTTATACTCTTTATTCACATTTGTAATGGAAAAAAAAAAAAAAAACTACGATCATTTTGAACCTCCAATAGTGGTGAGGTTGTGCACAAAGCCAATCTGCTCACAGTCTTATGACCTAATTCAAGTGCTTCAGAATTCAAAATACCACAGGGAGCTGAATGAACGTACACAGGCTTTCAGTATGTATGTGTGTATTTTAAATAATTCAAAGAAGAAAAAAATGACATACATTTAGGCAAATATACATAGATACAATAAAACAAAAATTTTAAAATATATAATAACACAGCTTACAGTTATGAAACACCAATGAGCTGGAAAATTTAATCTCTTACTGATCAATGAATTTATTTAAAAAGTAGTAAGTACACATGGTTGTGGGGATATATTGTGTACCCTAATAAAATTAGCCTGAAGATCAGAGAACACAACAAGCTACAGAGTTAAACATAAAGGTCCGGCAGTGGTGGCACACACACCTTTAATCCTAGCATTAGGGAGGCAGAGATCCATCTGGATCTCTGTGAGTTCAAAGCTACCCTGGACTACATGAGATTGACTCAGTCTAGGAGAGAAACAGAGCCAGGCAGTGGTGGCACACATCTTTACTCCCAGTACTTGGGAATCACACACCTTTAATCCCAGCACTAGGAAGGAAGTGATGGCTGGGCAGAGAAAGGTATATAAGGCGTGAGGAGACAGGAACTGAAGCTTTTTCAGGTTGAAGAATCCTAGAGGTAAGACAGGGCAGTGGCTTGTTCCTTTGTCTCTCTGATCTTTTAGCATTTACCCCAATATCTGGCTCTGGGTTTTTTAATTAAAAGACCATTTTAATTAAAAGAAATTTGAGCAACACATGGTAAAAGTAGAAAAATTTAAAAAACTAAAATGTGAAGACAGACCTATGTTCCTAGAGGGAATTATTGTTAGTGACTTCTTGTACCTCCTTCTTGAAATGTTATATTATGCAGTTTCTTAATGACTTTTAAAGTTCATAGAACTGCCTGGGCATGGTAGTACATGCCTTTAATCCCAGCACTTGGGAGGCAGAAGTAGTTTGATCTCTATGAGTTCAAGACCAGCCTAGTCTGCATAGTGAGCTCCAGGCCAGCCAAGCCTACACAGTAAGACTAAGTCTCAAAAAACAAAACAAAACAAACAAACAAACAAACAAAGGTCATAACCTGTAGGAAGACGTAAGTGTAAGCAGGGGCTGGGGAGATGGCTCAGTGGTTAAGAGCACTGCTGCATTTCTGCCTATAGAGATCCAGCTCTGGCCTCTTCACGTGACAGACAGGCAGACAGATATACACATAATTAAAAATAAATCTTTAAAATTAAAAATACATTAGAACAGCAAAACATGCAAATAATGTAATATGTAAGTTTGTGGCTGAGAATTCAAAGACCAATGTCCTCTATGGTTAAAGAAGTATACTGCCAGGGCTGGTGCGTGTCTGTGGACCTACACTTGGAGGCTAAGGCATGCCAGCTGTGAGTCAAAGTCAGTGTGGGTTACACAGTGAGATTCTGTCTCTGAAAAAAATTACACTCGTTATAGGAATCTTGAGGAATGTATTCACTCGGAAGGAGACAAATTCCTTTCACAAAAACACAACAATATGAACAATTTTGTGTACTTCTTGCTAACCCATCAGTGGTTCATGCGTTTGCATATTATGGACAAGATTAACATGTTTTGCCCACTTACTACTGAATTGCAAGCATTTCCACACATTTACTACTTCTTAGTAAGAAAACAAAACAAAACAAAACAAAACAGCACCTTGATGAATAGTCCTGAAGACTTGTTATCTCAGGAAGCTTAATGTTATTAATTTCTCTAAAGCAAAATAAATCCATTAACCTTAAAATGGTGAACACTAAACTCTCATTTACACCAAATTTCAGTATTTCATGTTTCTTTAAACAGGAATTGTCCTGGCAAAGAATACTGGAGTCCCTTCTGAGGCAATATGGTGCTCAAACATACTAGTAAACTTTTGTACATAAAAAAGTCACTGATAGCCAGGCATGGTGGTGCACACTTTTAATCCCAGCACTCAGGAGGCAGGTAGAGCTCGGAGTTCGAGGCCAGCTTGGTCTACAGAGTGAGTTCCAGGACAGTCAGAACAAACATGGAGAAACCCTGTCTTGAAAAGTAAAAAAAGAGGTCACTGTGTATCCTTTAGTTGCGTAATTCTTCTTCACAATTTCTAAACAATGATCCAGCTGTTTTTGCTGGCAAAAATCATTCAACTGAGTACAATTTGATTAAGTAAAAGAAAGCCCTGGCTTTGGAGTCAAAAGTCCTAGGTTACTATCTAGGTTATAAGGGCAAAGGTAACAGAGCCCTAGGCTTTATTTATGGGGTTTCATAAGTCGCTGATATTACAATCCAGTTCCCCCTATTTCATAAGAAACCTTTAAAACCAGAGACATTAAAGGAGGAAATATGAAGTACATTCTGAAATGTCTAAAATATCTGCTATCCCCGTGGAGGGGAGGATAAAAGAAAAGAAAATCAACCTTATCAAACAAGAAAAACATTTCACTTTATTTGGTCAAAATGTAGTTACTAGCTGCATAGTGCTCCAATCCACACTCAGTGAGAGTTGGCAAACGAATGTTCTAAGCTGACTCTTATACTGATTTCCATTTGAACCACAGAAACCTTCTGTAGGAGAGAAGTAATAGAATGGAGCCCCTCTTGGGAATTTAATCAAGAAATGCACTGATTATTTGCTTTGATCCACACTGTTTTATCAATATCACCACGAAAGAAAATATCAGGTGAACCCATACATTCAAAATGCCAGAGGAGTGCCCAGGTCGAAGGTCTGGGCTATCTCTTGCTAACACTGGAAATGACAAGTCTGTGTATCGCAATTTCTGGGTGAGATTTAGATTCCTTTTCTGCATTCAGTGTCAGAATTAATCCCCCTGTTGCAATCACAGCATATCCTGAGCTGAAAACATACACAAGGTGACTGAACTGAAGCAGTGGTCCTCAACTGGAGTGACTGTCCCTCAGGACAGCTGTGTCTGGAGATGGTTTGGGGTGTCACAATGGGAGACATTACTCACATCTAGTACATAGGGGCAATGATGGTCCAAATAACTGTACAGTGTACAGGGACCTATACACATTTAAAAAAATTCTCTAAGACTAGGCATGGTGGCTCATACCGTTAACTCAGGAGGCAGAAGCAGGTGGATCTCTGTGAGTTTGAAGCCAGCCTGGTCTACACAGAGAGCTCCAAGCCAGCCAGGGCTACATAGTGAGACCGTCCCTAATAACAGAAAACCTAGCAAGGAGTAAGGGCTGGCCAGTAATGGTTAAGAACTAAGTTAAATATCTACTTGGCACCCAGTCCTTAAATAAGGACTTGTGTGAACAAAGGAAGACATGCTTGAATCAAAATAGTATGTAACAAATGAGACATGTCATATGAATACAATTATGAAATTCTGAAAAGGACCCAAATATGGGCAACAGAGACCCACAGAGCTATGCAGATGGAGGATTACACTACTGTTAAAGGCATGGATTTGTATGAAAGGAGGGAGACTCTGGGGGGAGCATAGAGCCAGTCAAACAACACGGGCAGGCAGGAGTGAAATCAGTCAGGTGAGAAACAGCAGCAGGCTAGTGTAGCTGACACACAGTGCAGCAGGCGAGGGCAAACGCTGCATGAAAATGGAATTGGCCCCGGACTTCCAGTTCCCCGGACTTCGAGAGTAGGTAAGGTCCTTTCACTGCTAACCTTTCATGGCTCTACAACCGGGGCTCTCAACTCTGCGTATCCAAGCAGCCTGAAGCTTGATTACAGATCTTTTAAAAATCTGTTCTCAAGATTCTGGTTCAGTGAGTTTGTGGCAGAACCAGAATATCTGTCTTCTGAAAGGCTTGAGGTAAGCTGGAAAAAGGCCAGAAGGCCACGGCTGTAATCTCTCCTCCCATTACTGCGTTATGAGTGTTACACATTCAGTGCTTCAGCTCAAACGAGATAATTCAACTCATGAGCCTTTCTGCTTTAATAATTACCTATGCCTTCCAGCCCAATTTGTGCTGGATAGTTTTATGTTAACTTGATACAAGCTAAGTCATGTGGGAGGAGGGAACCTCGAGGTAAGCCCTCAAAACATTTTCTTAATTAGTAATTGATGTAGGAGGGCCCCACCTATTGTGGGTGGTGCTATCCCTAGGCTGCTGGTCCTGGGTTCTATAAGAAAGTAGGCTGAGCAAACCAGAGGGAGCAAGTCAGTAAACATCACCCCTCCATGGCCTCTGCATCAGCTCCTTTCTCCAAGTTCCTGCCCTGTTTGAGTTCCTGTCCTGGCTTCCCTCAATCATGGACTACAATGTGGAAGCATAAGACAAATAAACCTGTTCCTCCCCAACTTGCTTTCGGTCACAGTGTTTCATCACAGCAATAGAAACCCTAAGACACAATTATTCTGAGAATCCTAAATAACCAGAAATGAAAACAATGATTTTTACTGTCTTAGAAAATATATCTATCATTTAAATTTCTAAAAGTTGAGTTCAATTGTTAATCACAGTGAGCAATTACATATTATGACTAGTTTATGGTAGCATTAATTAATTAGCCAATTAATTGCTTAAAATTATGATCTCTAAACAAAATAAAAGTCATAGTAACACCATATAAAACAGGACATAAGGCCGGGCGGTGATGCTACACGCCTTTAAACTCAGCACTCAGGAGGGCAGAGTCAGGAGGATCTCTGTGAGTTCGAGGCCAGCCTGGTCTACACAGTGAGATCTAGGACAGGCACCAAAACTACACAGAGAAACCCTGTCTCAAAAAAAAAAAAAAAAAACAAAACAAAAAACAGGACACAAACTGTATGTGTCTATGTGTATATAGCTCCTCATTTCCATAAAAGATAAAGTTTAGAGATAATTGTGGGAGACTTAATCCCAACTGTTAGTAGTAGTTATTTCTAGGCACTGCAATTATATTGGATAACTTTTAAACTATTTTCCCATAAAACATAAATATTCCTTTAATAATGGCAGGGGCGGTTGACCTGTTCTGCTGATACAGACTTAGAAGAAACAGCAATTTAGTTCAGGGCTGTTAATATTTCAACTTCAAAGATATCTTTGAACCAATTCTCAAGAATACTTCACATCTTTAAAAAAAAAAAAAAAAAAAAGACCAAGACTATCAAATTCCTAAACAGCAATGATTCTAAGGTAGCAACTACACCAGAATCAAATTATTAGTTACCATAAGGAAGCATTTTTCTAAACTCATGAAGTGGGGAGTTTGGGATTTGAAAGTACACTGAGCATCTCCATCTGAAATGACAAAGGGTGCCAGGTGGTGGTGGTGTACACCTTTAATCCCAGCACTCAAGAGGCAGAGGCTGGCAGATCTCTGTGAGTTCGAGGTTAGCCTGGTCTACAAAATGAGTTCCAGGACAGTCAAGGACTGTTATACAGAGAAACCTTATCTAGGAAAGGAAGGAAGGAAGGAAGGAAGGAAGGGAGGGAGGGAGGGAGGGAGGGAGGGAGGGAGGGAGGGAGGGAGGGAGGGATGAAGGACAAAGGGTAATGAGCCGAGCTGGAAGTTGGTGGCAGTGACTGATTTCTTTCCACCACAAAGGAAAACAAATCAGACCGTTAAAAACTGTCTATTTGGTGAAGATAAACTAATTAACAATAAGAATGATTCTGATGAAACTGGTATGTTTTGATAGGTGGATTTTAAAAGCAAGATAGAAGTAGCTCAAGAGAAAAGAAAGGTGAGCTACTTGAAGTCATTTCAAACTTAGATATTTGTTTTATGAGCCAGTAGTCCGGTACCATGCATCTAGAATTTTAGGAGATTTCAAATATTCTAATTTTAAGAAAATCTGGATGCTGTATTTCCACCGATGGTTATAACCTTGAACACCATAACGACAGCATCCAGACAGTGACAATTCACTGAGGTCCAAGAAATCCTGGTCACCCACGTGAAGGTGTGAGGTGTGAATAATTCCATCGCCTTCTCTTCCCTTCCCCGCAGACCCCTCCGGGGTTCAAAGTCCTCCTAAGCAGGGAGAACTGTCATCTTACTAACCTTTGGCACAAACTGGCAACCTTAGTAATCTACAAACCAAGTCTGCCACTCGAGGCCTCTATGGCAGCACTGGCAACTCGCTGGCAGGACAACACTTTAATAAACCATGTAAGAGCTCTCCAGAGCTTTTCAACCTTGAGTGAGCACTGCTTCTGAAAGCCGAGGCAGAACCCTAGCATATTCAGTCTGGTTTAACCGAGCTAAAGAGGTGGACTAGGGTCAGAGGATGCAGTAGCCGCGGGGTGGGTGGTGCTGCCACTTCTGGCCGTGCCCGCAGGGGGCCTCGCTCACGCCTCAGCCGGTTTGGTGACAGACGATGCCCCGGGCGGGGAAAGTGTCAGCAGACACCGGTCCCACGGGAGAGACATCAGCGGCGCCCGACCCCAGGCAGCGGTCCGGCGAGCGCGTTACCTGCAGCAGGTGCAGCTGGGCCACGAGTTGCCGCGGCAGGTGGAGGAAGCAGTCCCGAGCGTTCGTGAAGGCCAGCGTCACGACCGCCCCGCCAGACCCCGCACCCGCTGAGCGATCGCTGCTCCACATCGTTCAACTCCCCCAGCCCACCCGGGAGCAGAGTCCGCCCCTTTCCCGGGCAGGCGCGGGCAGGCCAGGGCGTCGGAGCCCGAGAACATCGATCGGCCCCGCCCCCCTCTCCGCACATCCGGCGGCGGCCACTTTCCGATCTCTCCTCCGAGACTCTAGGGGGCGGCACAGTGCGGATCGAATTCTCGCTCTCGGGAACGGCTTGTCGATGGGGTCGATTGTCCAGCCAATCCGAGCACGCTTGACCCATTCTGCTCTCCTATTGGACACAGAGGAGCGCGTCCGGCGGATGTTGTTCTGGCGCCGGGGACTACGGCCGGCAAGATGGCGTCCAGTGACGGGAAGCCGGGTTGCATATTCGACCACCACGTCCAGACGGCTGTGTGTGACTCGCGGGCCAAATACCGGGAGGGCCGACGCCCTCGTGCGGTCAAGGTAGAGTGACTTCGGTTTCCTCGCTCTCCTAGGCGGGAGCACCAGCTTCCTGTGAGCACTGGCTCCCCACGGCCAGCCTACAGAAAGGGTTACTCTCCGTTAACTACTTACTAGACCGTCACTCCACGAGAGCAAGACTTCTAGTTTTGTATCCTACGTGTTTACAGTAGCGCTTCTCCCAGGACAAGCACTGGGGAGGGTTCAGTGACTGTTTCCATTAACGTCTCTGGAGTCAGCTTTTGGAAAAGACGTCAGACACCCTTATGTGGAGTGTGTTATCCGTTAGCCAAGAAGAGTCGTGGTTTTGTGTGTATGTTTTACAGACCGGATTGAGCAGAGTATTTCTTGCTTTCAAAGCTCCATTTTTTAAAAAGTCAGGGACAATTTGCCATGGGTTGTCTGTGGAATCCATTTAACGAGCCTTTTTTTTTTTAAAGGTATATACAATCAATTTGGAATCTCAGTACTTACTAATACAAGGCGTTCCTGCAGTGGGAGCCATGAAGGAATTAGTTGAGCGATTTGCTCTGTATGGTGCGATTGAACAGTATAACGCTCTAGATGAATACCCAGCTGAAGAATTTACAGAAGTTTATCTCATTAAATTTGTGAAATTACAGAGTGCAAGGTATGTACAAGTTAAGCAGTATCCATGTCCTGTATTCCTGTTGCTGTCATTTTGGCCCCGGATTTTCCCCAAACATACCCAAGTCACACAAACACTTATCACTCTTAATCTTCCTGTTTGTTTGTTATTTGTTTTGTGGGGATTCGAGACAGGGTCTCTCTGTATAGCCTTGGCTGTCTTAGAACTCACTCTGTAGACCAGGCTGGTCTCGAACTCAGAGATCCTTCTGCCTCTGCCTCAAGAGTGCTGGGATTAAAGGTGGTGTGCTTCCACCGCCCAGCTTTTTGTTTGGTTTTACCCCTCCAGGCATCACATGTGCTGATTAAGCACCCCAACAGTGATTTACATCCCTAGTTCTTTCTTCAATTTTTTTAAAGGTTAACTTCACAAAAATACTGTTTCCATCCTCTCATGTCTGTGCGTTACAGTTTTTGAACCTGTAGTATGGTAGATTCAGAATTACATTTGAAGTAAGTTTCAAGTCCTATGTCTTCATTACTTTGGAATTTTTTTAATCCTGCTAAGCACATTTTCCTCTTCTTAAAATCCATATGGCAAAAAGATCTGCTTCTTGAAGTTTCCTGAGAGAGGATGAAGTGAAATAATGTATGTAAAGGGCTTAGACTGGTACCTCCTATTAAGAGTAAATATTAGCAATGGCAGTTGTTATTGTTACAGTTCTATGTTGATCAGTCTCTTTTTAACACTTATGTATGACATAAACCTTGTATTCCAATAAGGCTAAAGTCAACAGTGCTTTATTTCTGTGTTAACCCTTTTTTGTGGGGAGGAGTGTGGTATGTGAGTGTGGTGTGTGTGCGTGTGTGTGTGTGTAGGGTAGAGGTCAATGTTGAGTGCCTTCTTCAGTTGTTCTCCACCTTATTCATTTACTTATTGATTGATTGATTGAGACAAGTTTTAATATATAGCCCTGGCTAGCCTAGAACTGGCTACGTAGACCAGGCTGACCTAGAACTCAAAACCTCCTCCTGACTCCACCTACCCCTCCACCAGGTTTAAAGGCATGTGCCACCACACTGTGTTCCTT
The DNA here is from genome assembly GCF_949786415.1 of Peromyscus eremicus. NCBI lineage: Eukaryota > Metazoa > Chordata > Mammalia > Rodentia > Cricetidae > Peromyscus > Peromyscus eremicus. Next base: position 16,946,256 of record NC_081418.1, read on the forward strand.
TGTATTTTTGGAGACAGGGTCTCTCACTGAATCTGGAGCTCATCAACTAGATTGGTTGACTATCAAGCTCCAATGATTCTTCTAGCTCTCCCTTGCCAGCACCAGGACTATAGGCTTACAGCAGTGCCTAGCTTTATGTGGGTGCCAGGGATCTGAACCTAGGCACTCAAGCTTAAGCAAGTGCTTTACCCATTGAGTGCTCTCCCTAGTTCACGTTAGCCGTTTTTTATCTTTAATCACTAACCTGATCTAAAATGTATCTTTCTCTGACTTCTGCCATTCATATATTTTTGTAGTAGAAAAAGGCTTCAGATTTCCCAGAGCTGGAGTTGCGGTGGTTGTGAGCCACCCAGCATGGGTGCTGGGATTTGATGCTGCTCTTCTGCAAGATCAGCAAGTGGTCTTACTGCCAAACCATCGCCAGCCCCTCACATTTCTTTATATGCTGCATAGTCCACCACAAAAACACTTGACTTCAGAGAGCTGTCTGGCCAGCTCTTCATGGTTAGGAAAGCATAGTGACTACAGTGCCTTCATATCTCCACAGAACCTGATATGGCTGTCTCTGGAGTCAGACATCCCAACTTAATCCTAGATTTATAGATGAATATATGAACATGGTCCGGTTACAAATTTCCTGGTGCCTTGGTTTCATATCATAAGATGGTTATGAGATACCAATTTAAGTGAAGCACTTATGGCATTGCATGGGGTAATATCTCAATAAGCATTAATCATCTGTTGATACAGAAGTATTAGTTACTTACTAGGGTGCCTGGTTCAGCATAGGTGTTCAGTATTTCTTGAATAAACACAATTCTTTTTTTTTTTTTTTTTGGTTTTTCAAGACAGGGTTTCTCTGTGTAGCTTTACACCTTTCCTGGAACTCACTCTGTAGCCCAGGCAGGCCTCGAACTCACAGAGATCCACTTGGCTCTGCCTCCCAAGTGCTGGGATTAAAGGCATATGCCACCACCACCCGGCTCAATTCTTTTTTTTTTTTTTTAATTAGTTATTTCTCTTTTATTTTTATGTGTATGTGGATATGCATGCAGGAGCAAAAGAGGGCATCGGATGCCCTTGCACTAGAGTTACACAGACTATTGTGGATTGCCATGCTGGGAATTGAACCTGGGTCCTCTGAAAGTAGCTCGTGCTCTTAACCCCTTAGCTGTCTCTCCAGCCCCAGAAGGAACACAGTTCTTAATTTTGCATTGGTTAGTTGTTACATATTCATATATTTTTACTTGTTCATGTGAGTGTGTGTCCAGAAGCACATGCCATGCCATGTGTACAGGAGATGATTGATTTCTACCATGTGGGTTCCAGAGATTGAACTCAGGTCATCAGTCTTTGTGGCAAGTGCCTTTACATGCTGAGCCATCTTGCCAACTTAAAGTTATATATTTTGCTCACAAGTTCTATAACTCAGGCTAATCAGTAAGATCGTGAGTTAGTTTTTTAAAAGGTTTAGGTAAGTACATCTAGCTTAGCTGAAAACCTATTGAGATGATTAGTAGAGGGAAAGGAAGAATAATTTTCTTGGGGCTAGAGAGATGGTTCAGTGGTTAAGGTAGCTTGTTGCTCTTTCAGAGAACTGGGGTTCAGTTCTCAAGCACTATTGTCAGGTGGCTCACAGCCCCACGGGATCCAGTGACCTCTTCTGGTCTCTCTCTGAGGGCACTTGCCACACATGTACAGAACACATGTACTTATATACATGTATACACAAGTAAATAATAAATCATTTTATTAAGAGTACTTTCCGGGTCAGTGGGGTCATCCAAAACAAAGCATCTTACCCAGCCCACAGTTGTCCCCCCCCCCCCAACACACACTTTGTTCCTTAAATCTATGAAACACCTGTTAGCTTTTATCTTAGGTAAATCTAAATTAAAAAGCCATGGCAGAGGAGATGCTCAGTGATTAAGAGCACGGACTGCTCCACAGGAGCTGAGTTTGATTCATAGCAACCAGGTCAGGTGTCTGTAAACTCTAGCTTCAGGCCAGAGCCTCTACATATCTATATACACATAATTAAAAATAATAAAAAATAACTTTCTGGGTGTAGTGGTGCACACATTTTAACCCAACATTAGGGAGACAGAGGCAGGCAGATCTCTGAGTTCAAGGCCAGCCTGATTTACATAGTGAGTCGAGGACAACCTGACCTACTTAGTGAGACCCTGTCTCAAAAACAAAACAACAACAAAAAAAAGCCAAGTATCTGGGGGCTGGAGAGATGACGTTACGGAGGACTCAAGTTTGGAGTTTGGTTCCCAGCACCCACGTCAGGTGGTTTACACTGTCTGAACTCCAGTTCCAGGGAGTCCACTACCTCTGGACCTCCTGGGTAACTGTACCCATGTGCACATACCCACATGCAGACATACACACTTACATATAAGACATAAGTAAAAATGGTAAAAGTCAGTTTTTTTAAGCCATGTAATTTATGTATTTCTCTTTTGAGTTCTCTTTAAATTATGTATTTCTCTTTAGGATAGCTAAGAAAAAGATGGATGAACAGAGTTTCTTTGGTGGGTTACTTCATGTGTGCTATGCTCCAGAGTTTGAGACAGTTGAAGAAACTAGAAAAAAATTAGAAGAGAGAAAGGCTTATATTGCAAGAGCTACTAAAAACAAAGGTACGGAAAGTCTGTTGTTAACACCTCCTGTGTGTCAGGCACTGCTAGGGATGTGTGTCATCATGGAGTTCCTGCTCAGTCATGGTCTCTGGTGACTTGAACCATGGGGTTCCATGCAGCACTCTACAGCCTTGGCTGGAAAGGGAGAGATGTTGGTTCATGGACTATTTCTCTGTGATGTCAGAGATGGCTGAATTTCAGTGAATGATATCCAGAAAGGGAGTGAAAAGGATGGCAAGATGAGCCAGGCTACACGTTTAAACACCTAGAGCAATAAACTGCCATCATGCATTCAAGGAGCTGTAATTCTACAGAGTAACCAGAATTCCAAGGTTTTAGTGAGAGAGATTAGGAAAGTAGACAGGAAGCAAATCATGAAGTACCTCGTGTCCCATGCTAAGGAATCCAGTGTTTGACATGAAGGCAGCAAGAGGCGACTGTGATTTATACACCGGTTAGAAGTGCTACTCATCATGGGAAAGTTCCGATTTTTGATAACAGCTGAGTTTCTCCTGATGCGAGTAGGAAATAAACATGGTTTATCCATATAGCAGAATATTCTGAAACTGGAAAAGCTTTCTATGCAATGGCATGGGAAACTCTAAGATTACAGTTAGTGGGAAATGTAAAAGAATAGGTTTTATTATCTTTTGAGTAGGGAGACGAGGAGGCTCCTGAGGAACAGTGGGACATTCCAGATAGACGAATAAGAAAATGCAGTAATAAGAAGGGGAAACGAGGAAAGGGGGGAGCGTGACGCGATACCCTTCGTGTCCTTTCAGAAAGCCTCTGAATCTTAGCAGTGTGTTCCCTGCTCTAGAATATAATTTTGGGAGTAGAGCTTGCTAGCATTAAGTTTGTTTTTAGAATTGCAAGATTCTGAATGATGAAAATGATTAATCAATCTTCTGTTTACCTTTCTCTCAACTTTTAAAAATATAACTTTGAAGACTACCACATGACAAAGAAGAAACTGGTTCCAGAGCAAAGAGGAACAAAAGGTTCTGGACAAGATTTCCATCCACATATGCCTGGGTTTTGTACAACTGCTCTGAACCCTTCTCCTGAGAATTCAAGTCCTTGTCTTCCTTATTCTTGTGACTTGTCTTTATGCTATTTTGCCTCCCAAAGCACATGTTTACCTGGAGAACGTGTGGACGGAGCATCAAATCCCTGTAGTAGCAGTAGGAACCATAGTGAACTATCACAGCATCGTAACTACAGTGCCTTTCTCCCAAAACTACAGATGAACACTTACAAAGATTCACTACCTTGCTCTAGTGTGCAAGAGGCCATTACTACCTCAGAGTCAGTTGGCAGATTTATGCCTAGGACAACGCAGCTGCAGGAGAGGAAAAGGAGGAGAGACTGTGGTCGTGACCTTGGAACTTTTCCTGAAACAAACACAGGCAATAACGAGGCTGTGATTGGACCTAAGTTACCAGGTATTCCCTCAGTGGATCTGCAGGATGATTCCTTGAATACAACAGCAAACTTAATTCGGAGTAAACTTAAAGAGGTGAGCTAATTTTGTTTTTAAATTAAGATAATTTAGTTGTAGGACCAACAACTATATAGGAAATTACTTGGAGGAACTAAAACATTGTAATTATTTGTTTTATTTTTTGTTTTTGATGTATTTTCCTACCTTTATTTTCTAAAATAACAATTTGATCAATATCTATTTTATTTGGCGGTAATTCTTGGTTTAACAATGAACAGATACATTTTGTGTCAGTATAGGTACAAAATACTACATGTTCCAGTCAATCAGACTATGATAGATGTTGTCTCTCCTCCCCTCCCCTTTTAAAGTTCCATAGGTAGTAGTAACAGAAGCCAAAATTGACAGTTATAATCAATTATTTCTTTTAAATTCAAAGTTACTGCAGATTACATCAAAGTCAAAATGCTTTTATGATAGATATCCACAAAAGAAGGAATTATTTTAATTGAATAATTAATCAGTTAATTAGTTTTGTTGGGATAGAACCCAGGGACATGTTGTAGGCAAGCACATCCACAGCCCATAAGGCAAGATTTCTAAAGACCGAGTCTTCAGTTGCCCTACACTTGGTACTTTATATATGACCTTACAAGATTTGGACTAGTTGGAAATCAGATTGTCTTTTCCCCCCATTATTTACATGATTCTCCATTTCCTAAACACAAAAGAAAGCTAACATTTGAAGTAGCTCATGAAAGCTTTCTTTTTGTGGAGTGAAGATGGGCCTTGCAGAAATCATACAGGGAGGGCTGTGCGCATGTTCTTACAGTTATCTCCCAAGTTCAGAGTCTGCTCACACAGATGCTCTCCCGTTTTGCAGTGTGACTAAGAGAGGCTAAGGTGGCCTCGTTTCTTTTACAGAGAGCTTTGTTTTCACCTATTGATTATTATTTGGTAAAGGATGAAGAATTGCTTAAAATAGTAAGTGTATGAACATAGGTTTTTGAGTTTTTTTGTTTGTTTTTTGTTTTTCAAGACAGGGTTTCCTGTGTAGTCCTGGCTGTCCCAGAACTCACTTTGTAGACCAGGCTGGCCTCAAACTCACAGAGATCTACCTGCCTCTGCCTCCCAAGTGCTGCGATTAAAGGCGTGCGCCACCACTGCCCTGGCTATGAACATAATTTTTATGTTTAAGCCTACCTAAGTTTTTCAGTGTGCCAGCACAATATGTCCTCAGGCGCACTGAACTGAGGCGTAGATACAGAGTCACAGCTGTCACAGTCAGGGCTGACTGCATTTTTAAAGTGTAAAGTCTACATCCCACACAAGGAAGTAATAGAACAACAAAAAAGAAATGCGTCATATACTTTACCGTGTATTTTTCCATTTCAAATCAAGATGGTCTTATACTGCTTTTGACTTACTATATAGTTATTTTGGGTAATGGAATAACAACAATGTATTCAGTATTCATCCTTCCCCTGACCCCCTGGGAGCTGAGGATTGTACCATTTTTACGATAATTTTTCCTTTTTTTTTTTTTTTTCCGTTTTGGTTTTTCAAGACAGGTTTCACTGTGTAGCCCTGGCTGTCCTGGAACTCTCTCTGTAGACCAGGCTAGCCTGTGAACTCCCAGAGATCACCTGCCTGCACCTCTGGAGTGCTGGGGTTAAAAGTGTGTGCTACTGCCCAGCCCAATTTTTTTTCATCTCTTGCACTGAACGGTCCTGTCTCTAGACTTAGCAGATATTACAAATGCTTCAAAATGTTAAGCCAGATATGTTTGATGGTGCAGACTTAGCAGGCAGAAGTTACAGATCTCTTTAAAGCCAGTGTGGTCTACACAGTGAGTTCCAGGCCAGGCCAGGCCAGTCAAAGTCACACAATGAGACTCCATTTTAAAAACAAAAGCAGTAAAACCAGGATAGTTTGTCTGCTGTTAGTTTCTTCATTATAACTGTTCTGTCTGGTGTGAGTTAAAATCCCAATACAGTTTTAATTTGCATTTGTTTAATTGAAATGAGATTGCATCATAATATGTTCATTTGCATTTCCCTGATGCCTAATAATGTTGGACACTTTCAAATATTTATTGGCCATATGTATTTCTTCCTTTGCAATCTATTAAACTTATTAGCCTATTTATTGATTGGATGATTTGTTTTTTTAGGTTATAACTTTTGCAGTTCTACAGATTCTTGATATTAACTTGATATTTGTATAGTTGGGCCAAGCTCCCCATTCTGCTGTCTGTTACTGTGCAGAAGCTCTCAGTTCCAGGAGAGTCCTTGAGTCAGTTGGGGTTATTAGCTGTTTCATTAGAGTCCGTTCAGAAATCTGCCTGTGTGTATACCTTGAAATGCCCTTCCTGTTTTCCTTGATGTTCTCAGAGTTCGTTACTTAAGGTCCTTAGTCCATCTTTGAATTGATTGTGTGTGTGTGTGTGTGTGTGTGTGTGTGTGTGTGTGTGTGTGTGTAGTAAGAGGTACAGATGAAGTTTTCGTTTTTCTGCATGTGGACATGCAGTTTTTTAGCACCCTTTGTTGAAAAGGCTGTTTTTCAACCCTGTGTGTTTTTGATACCTTTGTCAAAAATTCCGTGGTTGTAGCTGTAGGTTCATTTCTGGACCCTCTGTTCTATTCCGCTGTTGAGCAGTCTTGTCTTTATCCAGTCCTATGCTGCTTTCGTTACCGTGGCTCTGTAATTTGAGAGAAGATGTTGTTACATCAATAGCCTTGCTCTCACTACTTAGGAGTCTTTTGTACTTCCATGTGACAGTTTTCTCCCCCAAGTTTTATGAAGGATGTCTTTGATATCTTGATAGGGATTGTGTTTATTCTACAGGTCACTTTTGGAAATATAGCCACTTTCACTATATTAGTTCTCCCAGGGCCAGTGAGAAGGTTCCATGGGTCAAGGTACTTTCCATAAGCCTGACAACCTGAGTTCAGTTACCAGGACTCCCGGGGTAGGACGAGAGAACCAATTCCTCCTACAAGGTTCCCTCTGGCTTTCATGCCCATATGTATTCCCTCATACACAAATAAATAAATAAATGTAGTTGTAAAAATTAATTCTGCCAAGCAGTAGTGGCGCACGCCTTTAATCCCAGCACTCAGAAGACAGAAGCAGGTGGATCTCTGTGAGTTCTAGGCCAGCCTGTCTACAGAGCTATTTCTAGGATACAGAGAAACCCTGTCTCAAACAACGAAAAAATTAATTCTTCCAGGGACAGGTGAGATGGCCCAGTGGGTAGAGGCATTTGCTGGCTAGCCTGCCAACCTGTGTTCTGTTCCAGCACCCACTCCTCTGACTTCCACATGTGCACTGGGGTGTGGGTGAGATGGGGCAGAATAACAATTATAGACTGATAAAATTAAGAGGTCCTGCCATTTTCTAGTGTCTAGCTTAAGGCTTTGACTATAGAGGTCTTTGACCTTCTGGTGAAATGTATTCCTGGGTTTGTTTTAAGTGTGTGGTGTATATGTGCGTACGTGTTCATGGCTTCCGCTGTCATTTTCTATCTCATTATTTGGGACTGGGTCTCTCACTTAACCTGGAGCCCAATGGTCTGGCTAGCGTGGCTGCCAGCAGGCTGTGACACAGCCTCTTGTGTCTGACTCCCCAGTGTGAGGCTAGAGGTGTACAGCTGGCCTTTCTACAAGGGGCTGGAGATTGAAACCCAGGTCTTCATGTTTGCCTGTGAGGACCTTTCCAGCTGCCATCTTCCCAGCCCCTATTTGTTTTTGTTGTTGTTTATTGTGAATGGGATTTTTTTTTCTGATTTTTTTTCTTGGCAAGTTTATCGCTTTATAGAAAAGCTACTGGGGTTTTTTTGTTGATTTTTGTATATTTTGATGAAAGTACATATCATAGTTAAGAGTTTTCTGAACGAATCTTTAGTCTTTTAAGTATAAGGTTGTGTAGTCTACAAATAGAGACAGATAATCTGACTTCTTCCTTTCCTGTTCGTTATTTTTCTTGTCTTTTTGCTCTGACTTAGACTCACAATATTATATTGAAAAAGGTGGAAAGAAGTGGACACTCTTCATTCCTGATATTAAAGGACATGCTGTGTTTTCTATCGGGGACTATGAGGGTCCAGCCCCTCGATAGTCCCCTCCCAGGGTCCGGGAAGAATCTACAACCAGCTGATAATTTTTGATGAGAAGAAATGAATCTATGTACATGAAACTCCTTAGTCCATACACTTTATTCTTTTGAGTCAGTTACAAGCTTATATTCTGCTCTCGTATTTAGCTCATTTCTAGCCTGATTTCTCTCTACACTTGTCTGTGGTCCCCTCTAGGTTCTATCTTAATTCCTTCATCTAGTTCTGCCCCTTCTAGGTTCTCATCCATCTTGTTCCTTCCCATATCATCTTTTCTCCCATCTCCTTCTCTCTCCTCATCTCGTTCTTCCTCAACTTGTTCTTCCCCAGCTAGTTCTTCCTCATCTGGCTCTTCTTCATCTTCCATCTCGTTCCTCTGGTACTTTCTACTAGCCCTATAACCTAGTTCTTCCCCATCTCAGTTTGTTCCTCTCAAGCTCTTACCCGTCTAGTTCTTCCACTCTCTTTTCTCTTCCCCATCCCTCAGTGCCCTGGAAGTCCTGGTATATAAGGCCAGGCTTCCAGGGTCAAACGGAGGGGTGATAAGAATCACATAGGGAGCCAATAACCATTAATTATCATTTGCAACCCCAAAGGGAAGTGACCAGTGGGGAAATGAATTAACTAAAGGCTAAATTCGGGTAATATCTAAGAAGAGGGAATCTTATGTGCTCAACTATAGTCTTAAACGTGATTAGTAGAAAATGTTAAGAATCTTTAAGTTGCCAGGTCAATGGGAGAAAATAAAACTGTCTTCTTTTTTTCCTGTGGCTCCTATCTGTCCAAGCTATCTGCCGTTTTTCTGCAGGGTGGGGGAAAGTGTGCTCAGTTGCTAGGCAACCTGTGTACAGCTGGATGCCTCTGGTGATAGTTAAAGGGAGATCTGGAACTGGAGGTAAGGTTTGGGAAAGGAGGAAGTAAGGCTTAATTGGCACATCCGCCAGGCCTTCTCAAACAGGTAGCCTGGATTAAGTCTGATACGGTACTTTCCTCCATCCGGTGATGGACCTGGCCGGATGCTGCCAATAATGATAATTACAGGGAGGCTTGAACTGGGGTTCTGGCTGAGCATAGCTGTCAGGGCAGGAGGTTATCTAAATATTCCTAGAAGTGGTTAGGTAAGGAGTTAGCGGTCTATAAAGTTAGTAAGGCTGTGAGAAAGGAGGGTCTGAGCTGAATTGTGTAAAGCTATTACTTAACGTCCACTTGACCTAGGTGTCGTCTCCTTGTGGAATTTACCTTAAATCAGGAGACTTGCATGTGGACTGTTATTACTGCTAGTCCTTGAAAGTGGCTAAGGGAGATATCTGATTCCAGAGAAAACCTTTCCTGAGGCTGTCCTCCAAATACCTTGATCCAGAGAGTGATCAGTCCACACTGTTAGCCCTTCTTAGGGAAAAGTCAATTGGGAAAACTATGAAGGCACACATGATTTTCATAACAGAAGACAGCTGATATATAACAAGCCAAGTAACACCAAAAACTCCCTGGGATTTGGCTTCCTCTGGAGGAATTCCCTGATTCCTCCAGATAGTGACTTTGCCATAACCAGCTGAGTTCTTATAATATATTCCTTTGGCCCACAGCAGTTTTCCTCTAGTACCTACAGAGATAAACATGTAATTTCTGTTCTTGATTCTGTGTGCTGTATTTGCCTATGTGGGGACCTTCCTGGAAATCTTGAAGTGAAACTAACTTTGTCATGGTTGTATGATCTTAATGTGTTCTTCAATTCAATTTGCAGTAATTTTATTGAAAACTTTTTATTCCTATGTTGCTCAGAGGAATTGGGTATAATTTTCTTGTTTCTTGATTCCTATATGATTTGTCATCAGGATGATGCTGGCCTCATAGAATGAGTTAGATAATGCTCTGCTTTTTTAACTAGTTGGAGGAGCATTGGTGTTAGCTCTTCTTTAAGGGTTGGTGGAATTCAGGAGTGATTCCACTGGTCCTGAACTTTACTTTTCTAGGGACTTTTATTGGTGCTTTAGTCTTGTTGCTTTTTGTGGATATATTTAAATTGTTTATAGCTTCTTGAGTTAATTTTAATAGGTCATATTGTTAATCCCACCAAACAAGAGTAAAGACCATACCCAAATTTTTTAAGCAAGCTTTGTTTTCTATCAGACAGGACTGTCTCCTTAAAGCAGGTTTGAGAAAATAGTTTTGAACACAAGAGAGAGTGGGATTTGTGTAGCTCAAGAACTGCAAGATGAGGAAGGTTTTCAAGGATTTGGGGTTTCCAGAGGAATTTTGGTTATGTAGGAACCAACATCTCACAGGGTGGAGATCAGGGTATATATAGGGTGTGAAACATGTGCAAATTCCAGAAAATGGGTCAAGACATGGTCAAATCCAAGTTTTACAGAAAACAGGAATGAACTTATTTTGACCTTGTAACAAAATGGCTTTAATCTCAAGAAGAGTCAGGCTGGTCCATCAATATATTGCCTAGGAATTTATCCATTTCTTCTAGATTTTCCAGGGTTTTGTTGTTGTTGTTGTTGTTTTGTTTTTTGAGACAGGGGTTTTCTCTGAAACAGTCCTGGCTGTCCTGGAACTCATTCTATAGCCCAGGCTGGCCTCAATCTCACAGAGATCCACCTCCCTCTGCCTCCTGAGTGCTAGGATTAAAGGCGTGCGCCACCACCGCCTGGTGACTTTCCAGGTTTTTGAAATATGTTTTCAAAGAATTCCCAAATGATTCTCTGAATTTTACTGGACTCTGTTGAAACTTTCCTGGTTTTTTGTTTGTTTGTTTGTTTGTCTGGTTGGTTGGTTGGTTGGTTGTTTGCTTGTTTGTTTGTTTGTTTGTTTGTTTGTTTGGTTGGTTGTTTGGTTGTTTGGTTGGTCGTTGGTTGGTTTAGGTGTGTTTGTACTTTTTCCCCACTCCTCTCTCCCTTCCCTCCCTCCCTTAGTTTGTTAACCTCACATTTAAAAGGAAATACATCCTTATTTGGTTAGTTCTGTGTGTTGTTCTTTAGTCGACATTGTACCCATTTCTGTCTCAGTTTTTGCTATCTGCTGCTGTCTACTGCTGAGTGATTTTTTTTCTTTTTAAACTAGGTGATTTCATCTGTGCCAAAGCCTCCAGAGGACAGATTGGAAGATGTGCATCCAAGTCACCCACGAAAACAAAGAAGAAGAATATAGCTTGCCAGCCAGTTAGTCTTGTCTTCTCTTTCTTTTTTCTTTTTGAGCCGGGGTCTCACTGGGTAGCCCTGGCTGGCCTGGAACTTGCTATAATTCTCTAAGATATCTCACTACCGATGTTTTACTGTAAACTATTTTCTTCTATTTCTTTTCAACTGTTTGTAAATGTTTCTTTCTTTTTTTTTTTTGATCTACACTCAATGTGGCAGAAACAGTTCTTTTCACACTGTATTAGTTCTTATATTACAATATTTAAATTGTTTGAAACAAATACAAAACTGTGGATGCAAATAAGGACAGTCAGGATCTGACTTTAATTCAGGTTTTTGAGCAATTGGTGTTCAAAAACTAGCAGGCGGTTTGTTTCTGAATACCAGGGCTTCAAAATGAAGGCAGTTCTGTAAAGGAAAAAATGCCAATAAAACGTTAGAACAAAGTTGGTATTAGAAATGTACATGCTATTGTAACTTCTAAAAATAATTTAGATGAACTGTGGTGATCTAAAGACTAATCAATGTTGGCACTTCTAGATTTCTACCCTGGCAGCACATTTGTACTTTTCTTCTGTCAACGGGCCAAGTGGTTTTGTACTATTTCCATCTCCTTTTCTGGGAAAAATAAACTGAGGAGGCCCGTCTGCACACGTGCTGTACGCATGTCGGCTCTCGTCCTTAGGGCCTTCTTCAGTGGGTTTTTCTGGCCGTGTCCTAAGAATAAAGTTGACTTCAGTTGCCATGGTGTACAGTCAGCCCTGCCAGTGTGGCTTTTCAGTGCCGGATGATGCCACGGGAAACTGCCAACAAGGGCTTAGGTTCTCCATGCACGAGAGGTGATTACATAGATTGCTGTGCTGAGATCTCAGGTAAGAGATCTATTAGCAGCTAAGCATGGAGCTTGAAAGAAGAAATGTCCTCGGATCAGGCTGCTCAGATGTAAAGATGTACCTCAGGGTACAGTGTGTGACAGTGATGGGCGGAGGAACGGGGTTGTTTAGTGCAGTGGCTTGCACTGCCACAGATGAGGGGTTGGAGATTGGACTGTGCTGCTAAATGGTTAAGAAGATCACTTTCCATGTGTGTAGTGTGTGGCAATCCAGAAACTTCTCTTAGGGCCTTCGTGGGAGAAGCTGTTATGTGGTTCTCTGTCGTAAGTGCATTCCTGATCTGTTTTGTGAGTGTGAGAAGAATGTTTGATTATCCATCTTCAACACACACACTAGTGGCCATGAGAAGAAAGGAATGTGCCATGTCAAGCAGGGAAGGAGAAAGTGGAGGCAACAGGCGGCATCTTCCTGAGTTCCCAGCAGTAGAGGTCACAAGAGCACACTGCAGCGGAACTGGCTGCTGGCTGCTCCATCCTGAATGGTCTCCCCAGCCCTGTCCATTTTGTTAAGCTGTGTTCAAACACCAGTGTCTCTCTCTCTCTCCTCTCTCTCTCTCTCCCCTGCTGTGCCCGTGTGTGTGTGTGTACATGCACACGTATGTGTGAAGATGCCTCCTGTCTCTCTCTTTCTCTTTCCCTGCTTGACATGGTACATGCATATTCCTTCTTTGTGTGGCCAAGAGGTAGCAGGCTAAGTCAAGTCTGCTAACGATAATTACTGAAATAGTAATGCCGTCTTTAGCCCCAAACTGGAATGAGCTGATGACTTATGATTGTCTGCAATTTGGCAATGGGCTGAAGCTACACAGTGAGAGGCTAGCGTGTATTATTTTCTAGTCCTTTACATTTTCCCTTCATTGGGCCAGCAAGATGGCTCACTGTGTAAAGGCACTTGCTTAGAAACCCGACCACCTGAGTTCAGTTCTCTGGGACCCACGTGGTGGCAGGAGAGGACAGGCTCCCACACACTGACTTCTGACCTCCACACGGGTTGTCCTAGATCGGGTTACTATTGCTGTGATGAAACACCATGATCAAAAGTCAGTTGGGGGGGGAAGGGTTTATTTGCCTTATGCCTCAGCTGTAGTCCACTTGTAGGCTACCATTGGAGGAAGTCAGGACAGGCACTCAAACAAGGCAGGAGCCTGGAGGCAGGAGCTTGTTCCTCGTGGCTTGCCTAGCCTACTTCCTTTTTTTGTTTTCAAGACAGGGTTTCTCTGTGTAGCTTTGCGCCTTTCCTGGAACTCACTCTGTAGCTCAGGCTGGCCTCGAACTCGCAGAGATCCGCCTGGCTCTGCCTCTGCTTTCTTATAGAACCCAGAACCACCAATCCAGAGATGGCACCACCCACCATGGGCTGGACCCTCCCCCACAATCACTAATTAAGAAAATGCCCTGCAGCCGGATCTTACGGAGGCATTTTCTCAATTGAGGTTCCCTCCTTTCAGATGACTCTAGCTTGTGTCAAGTTGACATAAAACTAGCCAGTACATGGCATGTGTACCCTACACACACACACACACACACACACACACACACACACATTATATAATTTTAATGAAATTCTTCCCTCATCCACTTTAAGCTTTCAGTATTTGTGACTACCTTTGCATCTGGGAGGCATGGTCCAAACACCTCCAACAAAAGCCTGTCTTTTCTCACTGCTTTTTCAAAGTCTGCAAAAGAGATCTTGCCATCATTGTCATGATCCTAGAGAGAAAAGTGATTTCATGATAAATGATAAAAGTCTTTTTAATTTTGCCATAGAAAACTAGCTGTGTAGACTGCCAAGCAAAACTAGAAGTTCATACCGCGGAAGACATTGACACAAATCTCTGGGTATTTATTTATTAGTAGAAGTCACTGATTGATTATTCTAACCTGAGTCTTCTTTGCTATACACAATACAGCCCTGTCAATAACACACACTGGAATTGAGGAATAATGCAAAACATTGGAAGGGAGAACTATATTAACCTACTGCCCCTTTTGCAATTAAATAAGTATAGTGTGGCTCAGATTTTTTGGCACAATTTTATCCTCTAAAGGCTTTATTTAGGAGCTCATCAGGTAGAAATGACAGCCATTAAGGACAAGGCACCTGGAATTATCATGGTGGCTGTCCAGGCTGGGTTAGATTCATGGAATGGAGGCTGCAGACGCCTGCTAGAATATTAGAGGGTTGAGAGCTGGGTAAGTAGGGAGGTGTGGGGAGCCTGCAGAGTTCTGTCCACCTGAGTCACAGTAGAAAACGGGTGTAAGCCAGCAAAGTGTTCTGGACAAGGCTTATGAGAGATTCCGTGTGTTGTGCAGAATCCAGGGCATGGGGACTGCTTCAGATTGAGTTGGATGAGATGTCCCTGACTTCATTGTTGTGCATAACTTCAGAATCCAATCTAGAGGAAAATGTGAGTGGCCATCAGAAAAAGAAATATTCCATAAAAATTTCCTTTCCAGATAGGAATTTGGGGACATCTTGTCACTGAAGAAGGCATCTGCACTCAGCCTGAGCAGCAGCTAGTATTTCTACAAGAGCATACTTTGTAGGTGTTCGACACTGACCTTCCTGTTCTGTTTCCCATCTTTCTCCCGTTTCTGTCTCTCTGTCCCTCTCTGTCTCTCCCTTTCTCTGTATCTGTCTCTCTCTCTCTCTTTCTCTGTGTGTCTCTCCCTCTGTCTGTGTCCATCTCTCCTCTCCCTCACCCTCTGTGTGTGTGTGAGAGAGACAGAGACAGTCTCAGAGTGTGGCCCTGGCTCGCCTTGACCTTGCAGTCCTTTAGACATCCAAGTGCTAGATGCAGGTGTGCAGCACCATGCCTAGCTCGCTCTTCTCTGAGCCTCAGTGATATCAGGGAGTTTGCTGGGGCTGCCCTGTATTCACAAACCCTCACTCCAAACAGTTCCGGGTCCTTGTAAGAAAAGAGTGGACATCAATATTCTTGTAATAAGGAGCCACTACTGTGAGGCTTTATGGCTTTAATTCTGCTTCAGTTTTTCTCATCTGCAAAATGGAAATAATAGTTCTAAGGATAAAATGAATGAATAGTATAGAGGGCCCTGAAAGGCCTGCTATGTAGTAAGCACTCTATAAGGGTCAAATATTTTTATTGTTATTTTGCTGAAATGAGTGTTGAGATAAATTGAAAGAGGGAGAACACGAAGACAAAAAGCACAGATTTTACATCTATTGAATCTAGCCTCCTCCCAAATTAATAAGGTTTTACTGATAGTACTCTTTTAAAATAATTAAATAGCATTTCTTTTACATAATGCCTCTCTAGTCACTGAACATTCCATATGTACTGAGCACCTGTTTTCAGTGAGGCATTGTTCTAGGCAGTGGGTAGAGCAGAAGAGGAAGTGAGAACTGCCCGTGGGAAAGTGACTCATCGTGGAGGAAAGGCAGCCGCTGCTCGTTCACAGCCTTGTGCAGCAGTTGCCGCTTGAGTGCAGTGCACGCCATGCCCGTGCTTACCATTTTCTTCAGGCTTATCTCCACCAGCTCCCTTATTCCTTCATCATTGTCTTCTTCAGGGGACTGCTGGGAGAGACTGTTCTTCAGCATGTCAAAAATCTTCTCCCGGGAAATATAACCGTCTCCAGTTAAATAATAGACTTCAAAACAGACTTCATAAAGCATAGGAATAAAAAATTGAACCAATAAAATACCATTAGTTAGTTCAGCATAAGATAATTAGTGATAAATATACACTTACTGATCTGATCCACTATATGGCAGAGGTTTTCTAAAAAAGTGCTTCTTGTTAAATTTCTTTCCCAGGATTAAATACCCCTTGGGAGCTAAAAGAAGAGCTTGTAGTTCCTGGATTTGGGGTTTGAAAATGTACCAAGCTGCAATAAATGAGGTGGAATTTTTAACTAACTTGTTTGGATGCTTACATATGTGTTTTTGCATTAAGTGTGTGTGTGTGTGTGTGTGTGTGTGTGTGTGTGTGTGTGTGCTCTGCATATAGACTATAAAAATAAAGCACACACTTTACTGCATTCTTGGAAAAGCACTCCCCCACTCCCAGTACATTCAGATAGTGAATGTGGTCATGTCCTTGGGGTTTGCCCATCTGCCTTATCTTCACGCCTCTCTCTGGAGAGGAACTCATGCTGTCCATCTCAGATGACCTTTTTAATGTCCTGGCAATGTAGCAGTGAAGTAGCTTTCCTGGAGTTAGTGTAGCTAAATGTTTTGGCAAAAACCAGTAATAAACCTGAGTGTCAGATGAGTTGGGTGGCCGTTAAATTTCTCCAGTCCACAGCATAACACACAAAGTTTGAGAACAAGCCTAAGTAGAAAATAGCGTTCCCCAAATGAGCTCCTCCTAAAATGTGTAAGAAGCATTTTAGGAAGTGGGATTAGAAAAGACACATCGTCTTCAGTGTGATGCTGTTTAATCATGCAACTCTGTTCAGTGCCCCAACTGTGTTCACCAGTGATTAGTGTTCCCACAAGGGTTGGTGTCCATGACACAGCTTTGCACTTCTCAGTGAGACTGTGTAAGAACCTGTAAGGTTGGAGGAGGTGGAGTGGAGAGGGAGATGGCTTAGAGTGCTTGCTTTAAAATGTGTGAGGCTCTGGATTCAGTCCCCAGCACAGCACTGCACCCCAGACACTGCAGAGTGGGAACTACACACGTGACCTCATGAAATAGCAAATATGAAGGGAACCGCAAGAGCACAAAAGTACTAAATGTCAGAGAAGTTTGTTTTTCAAAATACTGCTACAAAATGTTAGTGTGTCTTTAGCTTAGAGGTTTTTCTGGGGGGGGGGGCATTCAAGACAGGGTTTCTCTGATCTGCCTGCCTCTGCCTCCCGAGTGCTGGGATTAAAGGCGCGTGCCACCGCCGCCCGGCTCACTTAGAGATATTTTTATTAGAAAATGTGTGTGTGTGTGTGTGTGTGTGTGTGTGTGTGTGTGTGTGTGTCCATGTGAGTGTATGCCCCGTATGTGCAGGTGCCTGCAGAGGCCAGAAGAGGGTATTGAGTCCCCTGGAGCTAGACAGATTACAGACAGTTGTGAGCCACCCAGTGTGGGTGCTAGGAATCAAACCTGGGTTCCTGGGAAAACTCTGATTCCCTTTATCCTCCAGGCATCTTTTTCTATGTCCCAAATCCAAATTCAAGTGAAAGAGCAAAAAGATACGCAGATCTGCTCAACTACAAAGAACTCTGCAGTCTTTTCTTAAAAGCAAAAATGGATATGTTAAGCAGTTTGTTTCTCTGAAAACTGGTGTCTAAAATGGTTTTTATCCTGTTCCAGGGAATCCTATCAGCAGGAGTAAAACACAGGAAATGGACATCACCCTGGGGTGGGGGATTGCAGACCAGAGTTACTGCTGTGCAGAGCTGTGGCTCAGGACAAGCTTCCCAGTGCCCAGCATTCCTTCTATTTAGAACACCCCCATTGGGCTTGGATTGCCTGTGGCCTCTTCTCTCACTTTCCTGTCATGAAGACCAGAGGGATGTTGGTGTCTGGGCTGTTCGGGTGTGTTGGGCTTCGTCCTCATTCTCTTGTGGTGGAGTGCAGTAACACAGGCCCAACCCTGCATCGAGGCCTTTGTCCTGCTGAGCCCAGACAAGATCAGAAACCTTCGCTTTGTCAGCTGACCCTTAGTGGCTGTTCTTAACCCGGGCTGTAACCCACCCTAGTGACAATTGAGCATTACAGACTCAGTAGAGGCAGTGGGTCACAACTGGGTCCCCAATTCATCCTTTGTGGGTTTTTTCTTATTTTTCACTCTTATGTATGCATGCATGGATTTATGCTCATGGAGGTCAGCGGACAACTCTCAGGAATTGGTTCTCCTACCATGTGCGTTCTGGGATTTTACTCAGGTTGACGGATTTGGTGGCAAGCGCCCTTCCCTGACCACCTACCTTGCTGGCCCTTTATTTCTGTTTGATATGTTATGAGGCATTTTTACAAGGTTGTTTTAGAGAACACTGATTTCATCTTTTTGATTATATAAGCATTCACTTGTGAGCAGACATTCCTGGAAGAAGCTACTTCTACAAATGAGAACTCTAGTAAGTTTGGGGTCTAGAGCCTAATTATTTGCCACCTCTGATCTAACATCCTTGTGGCTATTTGGTAAATCCTTTGGAATGTTTCCACCAGCCCAGAAGCTAAGAAAGTCCTCAGTGAGGCCTGTAACAGGTCCCCTCCATGCTGTGGCCACCTACCAAATGCTGCCACCAATTTTGACTTATGACTTTGTTGTTTGTTATTATGGAAACTTCACAAAATTGCTGCCACATTGGAATGTGCAATTTGGGTAAAGCTGAATGTTCCCAGCTGTGGTCCCTCTAGTGAGCTTCAGAATAAACACTCTTGTCCCTGTGGGGGTGACAGCTCCATCTGTTGGTACACCAGCACACTAACAGAATTGATGGGCATAGCGCTAAGCCAGCGAGTGCTTCTTACATTTCATCTTCTCTTCAAAAGTCCCCCGGAGAAACACTGCCAGGCCTTTCACCCACTCCTGCACATTTACGTAGTTGTCACTGTCTTTGTCAAATACGAAGAACACTACAAAGGAGGAACTGTGTGAGCGTGTTGTAATTGTTTTACACCCCCTACCCCGCCGGGTTCAGATAGAAAACCTTTTCTTACAAATTGAGGGGGAACCGTTGGGGTGTTACCTTTCGAAAGGATCAAAATTATTGGAAATGTGGGCTTTCCCCCCTTTATTTCTAAAGCAGAAGAGTCACTCCACACAATGAGCAATAGTGATCTTCATTTGTGGTGGTTTATGTGGTTGCTAGAGCCAAGAAAGCCATGGAGCTAATTAATGACATAATTTTAATAATCAAAAATAAAAAGTGAAAAACCTGATGTAGAGTTTCCACAATGTCTCAAAGTAAGTTACTAATGTTAAACATTTTTTAAGTTCTTATGTAGTTATCATTTGATGTGTGTGTGTGTGTGTGTGTGTGTGTCTGTGTGTGTCTGTGTGTGTCTGTGTATACAAACATGTACCGCGGCTCTGTGTGTAGGTCAAAGCCTTGTGGAACTGACTCTCTTCTATTTTAGGTTGGTTCTGGGGATCACAGCTCAGGAAGTCAGACTTGAGCAAGCACCTTTACCCACTGACCTATCTTGCCAGTCCAATTTTTAGTTACCAATGAAACTTTATTATCTATAGAAAAACATTCAAATGTTACTTGTTCTTTGGAGATGAAGGTGTATTGATGATTTTGTTTGTGGTGATCTTTTCACAGATGTGTGTGTGTCATATCTTACCAAATGTATAGTTTAATGATTTACTATAGAATTTAACTGGATATACCAATCACTATCTTGTTTTAGACATATGACTTTAAATATTCCCAATATAACAAGTCACCATCTTTTGTATTCACACATTTCTATGAAGAAAAAAAAAAGCCAAAAATGATTTACACATTGGTGGCATGGACTTTCATGATTCACATCTGTGGCGTGTACTTTCATGGTTAAAAGCCCTCAGTTTTTTATCCTTAAAAAAAAAATACTGCTAGGCTCTGTAGTTCAGTGGTGATGATTTCTCAAAACTTCTCTGCTCTGAGGCACAAAATTCTGATGGGCTTGTGTTAAAAACCATCCTCACATTCCCTCTGGGTATGTGTTTGCAGCACTTTCCTACCAGAATTATTCCTTTCTAGTTGGGCACTGAGAGAAAGTCCAGTCCTGTGAAAAGGACACTCAGATGGGATCAGTTTTAGGTTGGTACATTTCGGTTTACTGTGACTCCTTACCCCTGTTCATTAACATGTCATCAGTCATTCCGAACACGCTGTGCAGGATCCCTCGAAATGTGTTGCAGTCCAGCCTGGCATTAACAAGCTTTCCACTGGGTCTTTCCACAAAGCTATAGAAAAGGCGTATGAGACATTCAATTTCACTTTTCTTGACTGTAAAATGAGAAGACAAATAAGATGTAGCGTTAATCACCGAGTTATTCAATGCAATCACAGCTGTTTAGTTCTTATGATGCCAGATGGCCATATAGGATGTGAATTTGTTACTGAGTAATTTGTAGTGTTGGGCTTCTACCAGATCTGCGGGCTTCACAATGGAAATCTGGGGTAGTCACACATGGGGCTCTCGTTCCAGACTTAGTGATGTTTAGGCATGCACAGGTGACTGGTGCGGTCAGGACAGAAACTGGCATTCGACCTGGGGGTGGGCATAAGACCTAAAGCATCTGGACTGTTTCCATTTCTTTTCTGAGATTTATTTAATTTGGTTTTCTGTATACATATATGGGTGTCTTCCTGACACGTATATCTGTACCACGTGTGCAGTACCCTTGAGGCTCGAACAGGGCATGGATTCTCGGGAGCTGGAGTTGTAGCTGGTTGTGAGCCCCCATGGGAACTGAGCCTGGGCCTTCTGCAAGAGCAGCAAGTGCTCTTAAACATGGAAAGAGCTCTCTAGCCCCGTTCCTATGTCTTATCCTAAACTGCTAAGACTTAACGACTCCTCGGTGCCCTCTCTAGTAACAGCTGAGTTGTCGGGGTGCTCTCAGATTCTGCAGTCCCTTGAATGTCTAATTCTATGACTCAACAGCTACTTGAGAGAACAGAAATGGGGAGAGGCAGCTGGTTGCCACGTCATTTTGTTTTCCTTTTTTTTTTTTTTTTTCTTGATCCTTTCCTCCTGTGTGTGAAGGAAGGTGGGGGAGAAATAACCTTCTTTGTAAATACTCAGTTTACAACATGTGGGTTCTATGTGAAGAAGGCAGTTTCTATGTGAAGAAGGAAGTCCTTAGGGTAGTGATTGGTAATCTTGAGAGTAAGCAATTCAAAGGTGCCTAATAACATTTATTTTGTAGACCAAATTACGATCTCTTTCTCCTTAATAGAATGTCATACTATAGCAGTGCAGCTCTGAAGTAGGATCCGTCTATGTCTAACGGGACACCCAGGAACCGGGGAGTGGATACAGACTTGACTCCTGCCCTCAAGGCTGTTGCAGGCTGGGCAGGAGGTACGTGAGGGACTGTGGTGTGGCTCAGTGGTGGAAGGCTTGCCTAGCATGTGTGGTCACCAGCTCCTCTTAAACCAGCTGTGAAGTGTTAGAAAAAGTATTATACGTCACACACCAAAGGAAGGGGTTGTGAACTAGGGAAGGTGCTGAGCAATAAAACATTAAAAGTGGGGGTGTCACTGGAGTGGAGTCTCTCAAAGGAGCAGGCACTCACCCGGGAGGCAGCTGGAAGACTCAGGGGTTTGAGTTCTGAGAGCAAAAAGGGGTCCATGGGGCATGTTCGTAGATTTATTTTTAAATCAGAAATGTTTATTTTTTATTTTTTCTGACATATTTTTATTGATTATTTGGAAATTTCACACGATGTACCCCATCACACTCGCTTCCCAGTCCTTCCAAGTCCACCTCCCACCATTATGCCCCCCCAAAAGAAAGAAAAACAAAATAATAACCAAGTCCAATATACTCACGGGGGCATGGTCAATCTCCCAGTGGCCAGCCCCTTAAAGAAAGCTGGGTCCTTCTCCACCCCACCCCCACCAGAAGCCATCAACTGTGAAGAGCTACACTTGAGCATCCCTGTCATAATTTGGAAGGGTTCTCTTCAATGGCTTCTTGTCTAGATGGTTTGCTTTTTGGAGGGGGAGCTTCACAGAACCCTTCACTGTCTCCCATTCTCACCTGTGAGTCTGCAGTAATCAGCAATACCATTGCAAAATACCCCCTTGCCCCTAAGAGCCGGCAGCAGCCTGGGTCAGACTTCCGCATGGTTTCTGGAGACAGCATGGACCACAGACATCCACATGGATTCAGGCAGCACAGACCACCGACCTCAACATGGTGCCCAGTGGCAGCAAAGGACTACAGACATGAACACAGCCTCCAGCTGCCACATGGACTGCAGACACCACATAGTCGCATGGATCACAGACCTCATATGCTGGCAGATCTTACAGACAATACAAAACTTACCAAACAATTCTGGCTGATAACCAGACCGGTATTTAAGTTTTTATCCACTTTCACAATACATTCTTGCAGTTATTTTTGAATGGAAAATCAGCAATTTGTATTTTGCTACATGATCATAACAATCTGTCCATCTTTTTTTTCAATTAATTAATTAATTTATATTGAGACAAGGTCTCACAGTGTAACCCAGGCTGGCCTGAAACTCTTGATCTACTGCCTCAGTTTCCCAAGCCCTGGCATTACAGGCATGCGCTATTGCCTCCATCGATGTGACTTTGGTTTTCATTAGAGAAATGAGATCTAAGTAGCCTCCCTTTAAAGCTAGTGGCATTTGACTGGTGTGGTGGTGGCACACACCCTTTGTCCCAGCACTCTGGAGACAGAGGCAGGTGGATCTCTGAATTCAAGGCCAGCCTGGGCTACACAGTGATTTCCAGGCCTGCTACAGCTATACAATAACACCCTGTCTCAGACAAACAAAACAATGCGGTGAGATTTTTGTGACTGTTTCCGCTAATAGCATACAGTGAAAACGAGGCCCTATGGTTGAAGGACAATACCAAGTGTGATGTTGCCATTTCCCCTGACTCGAACCTTTCCATCCTGGAGGAATGGAAGCCTGAAACTTGGGCTTTTAAAGCTCTTCCCGGTTCTGGAAGTGGTAACAAGAGCTGGGAAGGGGCTCCTGACTGAGCTGCCTGTAAGTTGTGCCCCAGGGATACGACGTTTTCTTACCTTCTTTGACTGTTTCATGTGTGCATATGACGAATTTTAGTCTTCACCTTCTATTCCTCTCAGCCCCCCCATTGAAAACTCCCCCAAGCCCTCTTCCCACTCTATTTTCCCTGTGTGTGTCCCACCGAGTTTAATTAGGTGACTTGAAGGGCCTTGTGTGAAGGTTGTTTACCTCCAGAGAGCCTGGGCAACTTCCCAGTGGCTCTGGCACTGAGAACGTGACATCCCTTCCCCCAGCCACCATTAACTGCCAGTAGTCCCTCAGGGGCGGGGGCTCATGAGCCTTTCCCCTTTGCATGATGAAATGTTGACAGGGCTCAGTCTTGTCTGGTGTGGTGAGTTCAATAGTGCAACAGCAGAGTCGTGTCAAGAAAGACATCATTTCGTAGCACATCCCCCCATCCTCCAAGTCTTTACTCCTTCTGTCTCCCCTCTTCTGCAGTGTTCCTTGAGCCTAGACTGGGGTGATATAGATCAGCCATTTGGGGCCGAGGAGCACTCCACCAGCCTTTATTCCAGCTCTTTGACCGGTCAGCAATCTCTGTGTTAACTGCTGCCTTTGCAATACAGCTTTCTTGAGGAAGACCAAGAGCAGCACCAATTCTGTGCACACCTGAGTGTTTAGAAAGCAGTTTGAGCATGTCCACTTAGCAAAACGACAGCTGGGTTCCCCCTTCGCTGCGATGATCTCCCTGCCACAGCTCTTAGTCCTCCAGAGCAGGTCTCGACTGCCATTAGGAAATGGTTATCCCCAAACATCCCTGCCACCACTGCACCAGAGGACGCATCTTGTCGGCTCTTACTGCAGCTTAGTGTTCGCGCCTAGGTAAGCTGTTAGCTTTCCTTCCCCAGAAGCCTGCAAGAGCACCTTCAGGCGCTGTAAAAGCCAGCTGGCAGGAAGGAAGCACCCAGCCACTGCAGCTGATTTCTCCGAGTCCTGTGACCAAAGTGTGCGGCATCTTCAGCAACAGTCTGAACAGGTGCTGGCAGGAAGGTAAGAACAGTGACAGTGGCATATAGTTCTGGGGCCTCTCTAACCAACAACTCAGGGAAACATCCCTCACCTGCACTGAGATTTGTGTTAGATAACAAGGCTTCTGGGAGGATTACTAGAGATGTAGGTTTCTTCAGTCATTACCCATACTAGGGTGGGCTTTTTGGTGAGATAGAGAGGTCTTTGAGTCATGTTCCTGTAAGACCCCTCACCCGTATTCCTGTAAATAAATTCACTAGCTCACCAAGCTAGCCTTGGGTGAAATTGTTTCTTTGGTGTGTTGTGTATACCCTGTCTATACTGTATGTGTCTCCCCAAGAAAAGTTACACATCGACGTGGTAGGATGTAGATCACCTTGTACATAAATGAAATTTCTGGATTGGGTTAACTGAGGCAGGAAGACCCACGCTAAATGTGGGCAGTACCATCCCACCAGCGAGGCCCTGACATAAGTAAGATTGGAGTGAAAAGTTTGAATTCAGTCCCTCCTCTAAAGACCTACTACATCTAGGTGGCAGTACATCTCTGATAGTGTAGATCTTTCTATTATTTTCAAATTTTAATTTTTATCTCTTGTAGCTCAGACTTGCCTTGAACTTCATATCATCAAGGATGATCTTCAATTTCTGACCCTCCTGCCTCTACCCCCTTAAGTGTTAGGAATGCAGGTGTGAGCGGCCACTTCCAGCTTTGGGGTGCTAGGGATTGAACCCAGGGCCATGCCAATATGTAGCAGGCACCCTAAGAAACTTTATCCCCACTCCGCAATCTCCTATCATACTTCAAGTAAGAGACACACAGGCAGTCTACTACAGACTGAGAGCCCAGTGTACCACAATGTAGTCACCTTTTCACAAATTTAGTGACAACGGGATGTTGATCTGTTATGAGATTAATATTTAGTGTGTTAATTCTATGAGAATGTAGTTTGCACAGCCATGAAGCCAGTATTCAAAGGTAATTCCCTGCCTCCATGCCTAGATTAAGACAATTATTTAGAAAAGGGATTAGAATTGTGTCTTTGGTGGTGCACTACCCAATAGACCTTCCAACATGTTCTCTGTGCTGTTCAATTTGGTAGCCATCGTGCATAGGCCGACATTGACTCCTGAAAAGTGGCTAGTGCGATGAAGAAAATGGGATTTTAAATATAATCATCTATAGATGGTCATACATAGCTAGTGCCTATCTTTTTGGACAATGCAACTCTAGAAAGTAGTTCAAAATTAATAGACAATTTACACTCAGTGTAGAAAACAAAGCTTTCTAGATTGATCTAAAAAGTATGGCAACAGGGGTTTGGGGATTTAGCTCAGTGGTAGAGCACTTGCCTAGCAAGCGCAAGGCCCTGGGTTCAGTCCTCAGCTCCGGAAAATTAAAAAAAAAATATGGCAACAGTTACATTGTAAAGAATTTCCTTTGTGAGGTCACTAGCTTTATGAGGGTCTGAGAGTCACTTAGTGGTGGCTGCTGACCATAAGAGGTCTTTAGTCATGACGTCATAAACTCTAAAGGTTCCAAGAAGTTCTAAACCAGTGGTTCTCAACCTATCACCTCTTCAGCAAACCTCTATCTCCAAAACTATTTACATTGCGATTCATAACAGTAGCAATATTAGTTATGAAATAGCAACAAAAGTAATTTTATGGTTGGGGATCACAACATGAGGAACTGTATTAAAGTGTCGTTGCATTAGGGAGGTTGAGAACCACTGGACTAAACCAAGGAAAGCCAAGAAACTTCTGTCATAAGGGCCTAGAACATTGTACACAAAGAAAAATAAAAACACAAGTTTTCCTAAGAAGCCTAAGGCAAACCGAAGTGTCCGTGCTCATTGTGAGAGCATGATGCAGAAGGCCACCAGAGCTGCCTGTGAGGACCTGCAGGGCAGTCAAGAGGATGATGACAATCCTTTGTGCAGACTCCGAACCCGACCTGTACCAATCCTGTCACTGTGGCTTTAGAAGGCTGACTCTGAGGCCTGGTTCCCTGTCTGTGAGCGCCTCTCACGCCACTGAACTTGTTTATAATCCAAGTGTAGAACAGGCAACCAGTTAGACCAGGGTAGGGCCTTGAAGGCCCTTAACCAGGCTTAACCAGTCAGAGTCTGAGCACTTTGAGCACAACTGAAAAATTAATGTCAAAACTTTTGAAAAATGAAGAAATGCAGCAATTTGTTTCTTTTCAAACTATCTTTGCTGATTATTACAAATTTTTATCTGTGTAACTGCTTTCAAGTAACAAACCATGGTATTAAACACATGGGTAGCAGACATATCTAACATAATTTCATTAGGATGGGGAATTTAGATTTTAAATACACACAAAATTTCCTTTTCAGCATTATTATTAAATAGGCTCACTTTAAAAAGCAGTCATTAAGGGGGACATCTCGGTTGGCAAAACAGTTGCCGAGTAGGACCTGAGTTTGGATCCCTAGCATCCATGGAAAGAGCTGGTGCAGCTGTGACTGTCCCCCAGCACTGGAGAAGCAGACTCTTAGAGGGGCTCGTCTAACTGGGGAGCTCCAGGTTTAGTTAAGATTATCTTCAGAACAAACCCTCCAGAAACAGAAGATTAATCAAGACACCAGCATTCATCAACCTCTCCCCGCTCACACAAGCATACACCTGCTGCATGTATGTGAATGTGTGTGTGTGCTGTGGAGACCCACAGGGGTTTCCTAGTGAGAACTTACTCAGGGTCCACGAACCTGAGCTTGTTTTACCCAGCAGGGCTGCATAAGGGGATGAATTGACCATAGCGTGGTTACCAGGTGTTTGGAAGGGTCTACACTTGGCTGTGTGGTATGCTTTGATCTAGCAAGGGGGGTCTTTTGCCCTGCCCCTTGACATGTTATAAAAAGCCCTTTTGAAGAGGCAGAAGGGGCCGTTGGGTATTGACCAAGGTCCTCCTGAAGCTATCCTGTGTTTCTGTCTTTCTTATCTCCGCTTTCTATCTAGTATTTTCTTTTTTAATTTTTTGGTTTTTCAAGACAAGGGTTTCTCTGTATAGTTTTGGCACCTTTCCTGGAACTCACTCTGTAGCCCAGGCTGGCCTCGAACTCACCAAGATCCACCTGTATCTGTGCTAGGATTAAAGGCGTGCGCCACCACCGCCCAGCCCTATCTAGTATTTCCTTATCCCTCTCTCCTCCTCATAGGAAACCTTTAAAAGGTGGGAGCTGGCCTCCCACAGTGTGCCATGTGCATACATATAAGCAAGCAATAATCAGTATTTACTGTGCTCATTATTGGCTAAATTAATAAAACTTTAAAGGATTATCTAGGAATTAAATAATAGGGTGACAAAGGAGACCTGGAGAAGTGCTTGAGGGATTCGGATATTTTATAGGCCAGCTTGAATATTTTATAGGCCAACTTGAATAAGGGAAAGCTAAGCCAAGCTTACAAAAACCTTATCACCATGTCCATCCACCTGAAGTCCCAAGGAAGACGCAAGTGTTCAAGACTGGCTGAAGTTAAATTAACGCCAATGCCTGGATGACTGAAAATGACCACTGGTCAGGATTATTTGTAGTTATGTCTGAGAAACAAACCCTCAGGAGTACATCACAATTTTCAGGGTAAGGCTGAACAAAACTGACCTATTAGATTGTTTACAGGCAAACACCTGTAACACGGGAAGCATCACACCATTTCTCTGTTGTTGCTCTTGCTGCTGTTGTTTGGGAGACAGGGTCTCACTATGTAGCTCCAGCTAGCCTGAAATTCTCTATGTAGATCAGACTGGCTTTGAGCTCAGAGACCTACCTGCCTCTGCCTCTGGAGTGCTGAGATTAAAGGTGCTCACCATGTCTGGCTAAAATTATATTTAAAAAGGTTTTTGGGGTGGTGTGTATGTGGGTACACAAACATGCCACAATGTGTGAGTGGAGGTCAGGACAACTTTGTGGAGTAAGTTTTTTCCTCCCACCTTACGTGGGTTTCGGCAACCAAACTCAGGTAGTCTGGCATGTATCTCCCAGCATCAAGTTCCTTTACCCACTGGGCCATCTTGCCCTCCCACCCTAAAAATTTTGTTATGATATGTGATCTGTATTTATAACTGTGTATGTGTACACCCATGTGTGGAGGTCAGAGAACTTTTGGGAACTGGTTCTCCTTCCACCATGGTTTACAGGACTCAAACTCAGGCCTCAGGCTTGCATGGCCAATGCTTTAACCCACTGATCCATCTCACTGCCTAAAATCACCTGATATATTTCTATTAGTCCCTAAGTTTTGTGCCAGAAACCACTGGAACTGGTCAAAGCAAACGCTTGTAATTAAAAAATTCTTATTGTCAACAGAATAAAATCTATGCTTGGCTGGCAGATTATTCTCCTGCATTTATGACTTTCTTAAGACACTCTCCCAACATGCCCAGATGTGTCAGGACACCTGATGGCTTACCTGTTTCTAAGTGCATGGTAACACTCACCTGCCCATCTGCTTGTAATCTATTCTGTGTGGAACGCAGGTCTAGGACAGCTGTGTCGGTTCTCGGGGCCCCGGGGACTGAACTCAGGTATCCACCTTGGGTGGCAGTACTTTCTTTGGCCCCTGACCACAATTCCCCCTTTTTGAGATAGGGTCTCAACATGTAGCCCTGGCTGGCCTGGAACTCTTATGTAGACCACGCTTCTGCCTGCCTCCTGAGTGCTGGGATTCAAGCTATGTGCCAGCACGTGCAGCTCTTACTTGTCTTTAACCAAACATACTAGAACTGGATTCTTAGTGTATGGTTACAGAGCACTCAGTGGTGTGCACTGTCTCCACCCAACCCAGCAACCCACGTCAGTCTGACTGAGTCGAGGTGCAGAGGCAGTGGTGGAGACCTCAGTACTCACAGCTCTTGACAGTTTTACTGATGGACTCCACCAGTTTCTTCAGAGCCCTCTGTTCCATTTGAGAGTCGTTTCAGCACACTGCTTTCCCAAAGACTCTACTTCAAGCTTGTGTCCCGAGCTGGCAATAACTCTGTAACTCCAAACAGAATGTGGCCATAGCAACTTCCTAGCAACCAGACAGAATGTTCTCAAGCAGCTGGGAAGATAAACAAGTGGACATTGCCATTCAGTACATATTCAGGGAAGTTGTAAAGGTTGTGTATATCTGAAACCTGCAGCCATTTCAATATTTAACAACGTGTAAAATGGTATTTCATTTATAGTTCCTCAGTGCAAATTAAAAGCATTTTTCTATTTGAACATATAACTAAAAAAAAGATGACAAAGTCTTCCTTTAGACTGTAGTAATTTCCCAAGCTATGAATAGCTCCCTCAAAGGCTGCCACCTACTGAAAAGTCACCAAGCACCTTCCCATGAGACCCACACAGCCTCATATACATGAGCTTCTCAGATGGAAAACCCACTTTCTTGCTCCCAATTGAGACCTGCTGGTGAGAAAACATGGTGTGGCTATGCTAGGCTGGTTAAAATGTCCACTGTCCTATGGCATCTTGGTTGTGAGACAGAGGAGGAACTGGCGTCTAGTCTAAGTGCTGATTTTCACATAGGGGAAAATAAACAGGGGAGGCCATACCCAAGCCATGTTTAGGATTTAGGACACAAGATTTTTTGGGGGGGTCCTGAGGATTAAACCAAGGCCTCATGTGCCACCTTGCTATATATGCACACATACCCCAGTCCCTCTAAGTTTTTAATAAAATATAAAACAACTTCTGTAACAACGCAGATACAACTGAGGGAGAAAAGAAGATTTTTTTCAGCCCCCTTACAAATACACCTAAAGAACGCCAGTGGTTTCAAGTTGCAAAGTGGCGAATTTCTGGTGTGCAGGCTCCCAGCTAAGCCTCGACAGCAACTCCCTTTCGTCTTCCCTGAGGCAACTGCACTGCTGGTCTGACATGACAAGGACGCAAGGAACAGGGCTCAGCACAGCTCGACTGAAAGGCACAAGTCTCTACTTTGGATAAAATTAAATTTGGACACTCTTAGGGTACTTAGAACACCCAAGGGCAACCAAAGGACTCCTAAGTGACCAAGAAGGCCAGCGCTGGTATCAAGACAACGTTTCCACAGACATTCGTCACTTTCTGGTGGTTACCACAGTGCCCTTCTGTAAGAGACATGCCGTGTTTGTAAAACTCGTGTAAAAACACCCGAGAAAGAAAAAGGGCAGTTTTGGTGGAAGAAGGAAGGTATGTCATTAATTTATACATTATCAAAACCATGGAAGTAATGTAAGGGGCAACACCCCATAAACATCCTTTGTATACCTCTCAGGAGACTGCTAGAGTCACCACACACCAAGGTGAGTCCTAGACAACAGTCTGAAAAAGACTCAACATTCTTCTCAAGCACCCATTTCCCACCTTCTCCAGTCTAACAAACCGCTGCTTCTTGCAGGGTGTAGCTGTCCCATCTAGACCAGTCCTTAAACCGCCCTGTACACTCGGGAAAAGTGACCAACAACTGACCAAATAGGCTTGGACATCAATCTTGGAAAATTTGGGGCGCGGGGGGGGGGGGGGGAGGTGATATTGTATATATCATATATGCATCTTAAAGCAGAAAAATTTGAGGAACTTCCCAAGACACACGTTCTTTTTATCACTAAAAACCCCAGGGCATATTTACCATTAACCTTTGTAACTACTGTGACCCAAAGGGAGGTAAGAACACAGCTATTTTAAGTAAAATAGCTATTTATTCAGCCTCTTGTCATGCCAAAATGTTCTGTGCATATTTCACTAATTACACACCCTCTGAAACAGGCAAAATTGTACATCGTTATATTTCATATTACCTGATTATATAAAAGTGTAAAATGAAAATGACTTATCAATTCCTTTTAACATTCCTAATAACCCAGAGATATGAGGCACAAAATCTCAGAAAAACATGACACAGGAAGAGCAGTTCTCAGGTAAGTTAACATGTCATAATCTGTTATGAATATCCAAAGACAACAAACTTTTAGAACATTCTATTTACTAAGATTCTGGCATAGCTTTATGTAACAAGATACAGCACACCAGGCCTGCCACTCAACTTGTTTGGGGAAGACTCAGCTTCAATATGAAGCCGTTAAAAATGAAAACCAAAAGTCCTGCTTTTTACATGCTAAATATCTTGTAAGTGTGCCATTAAACACAGTAATGAACTTAAGACAGCAAGAGTATGGAGTTAAAAGCTAAACACTGCAGCCTAAACAAAATCTATACAAAACATAAAGAGCTATCACTGGCTACATAGAAACCTTCTGACTGGTTAAAACCTGTATAAAACATGCACTTTAGAATTGTTAGCTATCAGTTCAGAAAGTACCAGTGTCTACTAAACAATTCCTCTCCAAAGTGTAGATAAAATGAATTAAAATGACATAACACCATCTAACCCTAAGAAACATTCAGTTATGACTCAAGTGGAGGTAAATTCCAGAGCTTTGGGGGCTTTCTCATGCTGCAAAGTGCTGGGTATCTCTGGTGCATTCAAAGCAGCATACGAAGAAGTCTATGGATGTCATCAACCTCAGTCAAGGGCAGGACTGATGGCGCCCAGCTCTGACCTCCCAGGAAGCATGGCTACTGTGTCCACAAAAGTAGTGTGAGATCAAAGGCACGCTGTTCTGGTAGCTAAAGAGATAGCAAACCACCCCCCTCTTTAAAAGCTCCTTCCCCAAGTAAATCAAAATATACGTGGGGAAAAACTAAAATACTTATCTACAGAGTAAGGATTGTGAAATATTTATGTAATCCCTACTTTGAAAATTTTTACTAGAGTCATCTCATTATTTCTGGTTACATCTTAAAGATGGACCCAGATTCCGTTTCTGCTGATTTATCCTTAAGTACTTCTAGTAAAAAATATTAGCTTTATTCCAAATATCTTAACCACTAGTATGACTGCAAAGTACTGTCCCCCAGAGTCACCAAGCACTGGAAGAGGAAAAGGTGTTCAGGCAGCAGGCAACAATCATGGCCCTTCACACAGCGGTATCCAAGTGGCTACTGACTAGTCCAGGAAAGTCTAAACACAAGGGAATTCATGCACGTCACTACGTAGTCAGAATCTTCACAGTTGAGAGCTCCTTCGACATTGCACTCTGTAAGGGACCCTGGTCTTCCTTCCCGAGGCTACGCTGAGTCTGAACTTGAACCCGCAGCCTTCTTTTTCTTCTTCTTGCTGTGCTTCTTATGCTTCCTTCTCTTCTTGGCTTTGTCCTGTAAAGATATTCCACGGCAGGCATCACTACTGTGCCTATTGAAAACACGCCAGCGAGGAACATCAGCACTTCTACACCCAAGCTGCTACATAAACAACCAGAGGAGCAAGCAAACTAGTTAGGACGTTCTAGACAAGCCCCAACAACCACAGCTATGGAGTCTAGGAGTGCTTGCTGAGTCTCAAAGACAGGCACGTTAGCAGTTTCCAAGAGAAACTTCTCTGGAAGACTCACCTGAATCATGCTATCAATCGCTACATCTCATGTTATACACAACTTCCAAAGGAAAAGGCACTACAGTTCCAACACAGGACACTCACAGACAGCAAGCCACAACTGCTTTAGTGTGTCCAAGTATGTAATCTAATATATTTAAGTTGGAACATAAACAGTGTATTGTTCAGACTGCAGCACTACTTTAGCTACTAATACCAACCACTAACACAAAATACTGACATATCCTTAGAAGTATCTTTTATTTAATAAAACATATGCTTACTGTTTTTTTGTTTTGTTTTGTTTTGTTTTTTGTTTTTTTTTTGAAACAGTATTTCATGTAGCCCAGGCTGGCTTTGAACCTTGAACTCCTGATGCTAGGATTACAGGCACAAACCACCACATCCAACCAAATGCCATTTTACAGGGTAATCTCTGCCCTGGAAAAGGAGTGAAATTTTTAGTGGATAAAGGGTGCTGGAGTTTTGTTCATCTCTAACTCTTCTGAGTGCTTCTGCTACAGAAGTAAAGGCAGAAATTCTGGGCTACTAGTGTAGCTATTCAGGAGGAAGAAGTGGTACCCAGGCAAGGCAGGCAGAGCTCCCTCTTCTCTGCTACTGTTACAGAAGAACCTTGCAGCTTGCCTTCTTGGGGATGCTGCTGAAGACAGAGGAGCAGCTTTGTGCACAGATAGCAAGCACTATCACCAAGGCACATCCGGGCTCCCCAGAGCTTTTTTCTTTTTAAAGCATGTACTTGAATATAATTTTACGAAGAAGCCAAAAATCTTCAATTTGAACATTTACTTATTGTGGTACTGGGGTGGAATCCTCGGCCTTGTGTATGTAAGGCAAGCACATTACCACTGACTCACACCCTCAGGCCATGGGGAGGCTTTCTTTAGCTGCTCACTCTTTTCTCCATATATACACTTCTCCCTCTCTCTCATACTCTACTGCATCTCTAAGAACTAGACCATGCCTAGTAGAGATGCTGGGTAACAAACACACACCAGTAGAAAGAATAAACCAGTACGCAAGTAC
Organism: Peromyscus eremicus; assembly: GCF_949786415.1. Lineage (NCBI taxonomy): Eukaryota > Metazoa > Chordata > Mammalia > Rodentia > Cricetidae > Peromyscus > Peromyscus eremicus. Next base: position 16,979,638 of record NC_081418.1, read on the forward strand.
ACACTAGACTTAGTCAAATGTTTTTCTAATTAATCTAAACTACAGTCTAAAACAGTCAACTAAATTATTTTTGCACTCAGAAAAAAATGTTTGCCACTGTGGTCACAAAACACATAAAAGTGATTTTGGAATCACTTATACCCAAGTAAACCCAAGTTTCAGAGAAGGGCCTTGTATTAAGAGCCACAAAGTTCTAGAAAAAGTTACCCTAACCCTACAACTGGGGATATCCTCATTTTTTCTTTCACCTCTCCTTAAGAGAGTGCCTTCAAAGGCCCACACTTATACAGGAGACCCTGACATTACCTCACAGCTATGCTCTGTACTACTCTCTGAAGGTATCCGCTATTTTCCTTTTTTGGCCTGCTTCTCATTTGGATACATTCCCATTCTCTTAAATTTTCTTCTTTCTCTTTTCCTATTTCTCAATTTGCATAATGGCAGAGCTGGTTTTAAAAAGAATATGGTGGGTGGTGGTGGTGGTGGCGGCGGCGGCGGTGGTGGCACACGCCTTTAATCCCAGCACTCAGGAGGCAGAGCCAGGCGGATCTGAGTTAGAGGCCAGCCTGGTCTCCAGAGTGAGTTCCAGGACAGCCAGGACTACACAGAGAAACTCTGGAAAAAGCAAAACCCAACAAAAATTCATGTTACCACTTCCAGCTTCTCACTGCTGCTAATGTTTTGAGAAGCCTTTTCTATTATTCTAGGTTTGGCTGACCTGTAAATACTTTCTTTTAGAAGACTGAGGAAATCACTATTTAATTATCGCTTAAGAAAGTTAAGTAAGAGCTGGAGAGATGGCTTAGTGGTTAAGAGCACTTTCTTTCTTTCTTTTCCCGAGACAAGAGTTCTCTGTGTAGCCCTGGCTGTCCTGGAACTCGCTATGCAGACCAGGCTGGCGTCACACTCAGAGATCCTCCTGCCTTTGGCTCCTGAGTGCTGGGATTAAAGCAGTGTGCCACCACCACCTGGCCTGGTTAAGAGCACTTCTTACTCCTGCAGAGGACCTGGACTCAGCTGCCAGCACCCATGTAAAAACTCCAGTTACAGGGTGTTCTGTGCCTTTCTGAACTCCATGGTCCATAGACACACACTCAGGCAAAAACTCATACAAGCAAAAATTAAATAAAAAATAAGTTGAAGCGTATGTGTGTTTAAATATATAAATTATACATATGATTTTCTAACTCTATTTTTATTTATTTTGCATGGATAGGTGTGTTATGGTGCACATGGAGGTCAGAGGATAAACTGGTGTCCTAGAGATCAGCAAGCACCTTTACCCACTGTGCTATTTCATCAGCCCCTTGAACTTGTATTTCTTTTTGTTTTCCTTGATAGGGTCTCATTCTGTAGACCAGGCTGGCCTTGAGCTCGGAGATCCGCCTGCCTCTGCCTCCCACGTGCTGGGATTACAGGTGTGCGCCACTTTGGCCAGCTCTGAACGTCTGCTTCTAACAGTAAGATACTGAAGTCAGGGGATGTTTGCTGCCCTCTCCTAAGCCTACTTGCTTCTCCCCATCAAGTCACAAAGGTGACGGACACCACTCTCCCCAGTACTTCACTTGGTCCCAGCTGAACTAACGTGACAGTCAAGAACACTGGGTCTGCCGCTGTCTGTAAAAACGAAAGATACTTGCTGTTCTCTCGCGCTCTTCACCGCTTTTCTTCCTTTTCGCTTGCACCTACGAAGTTGAAATTTGTGTGAACCAGAAGACAAACGTAATTTGTACTTAGTGCATTTATCTTACATGTTCGAGTTACACGTAGAAAATTTTGATTGTAAAAATACATTTTTATGACTCCTGTTATATCAATAAAGTTTCAATAACAAAATGGTAATTAAGATTTTAAGTGTTTCTAAGAGCTCCCCTTGCATTGTCTCTCAGCACCAAAACCGAGGCGTGCCAACTGTGGGAAGGCGTCCTAACCAGCACAACACAGCCCAGCACCTGAGTCTCAGCTGCAGCTCAGTCACTGTTAGCACTCTGCATTGCCAAAGTGGTCACACATACAGTGCACTCTCTAGAGCAGCGGGTTCACATCCTTGGAAATAACAATGCTCGTATCATCTGTACTTCCCTTTGACCTTTTAAAGAATGGTGGACCGAATTCAAATTAAATCAAAAGTTGTTAAAACCCATGTGTATTAAGCCCGAGTATATTAAATGTTAAGTACAAATAGGATATTTTATTAGCATTCCTTATTATATACTGGCTAAATGTTAACTATTAACAGTACTAGACCATAAAAACTGCCTAACTATTGAGTTGTATGGTATACCTGTTAGATAACTGTATACTGTATACATGGCACAACACATAAAAAAGTCATCAACAACCTAAGAAGACTAAGGATTAAAGGAACAGACATAAACAGTAGATATGTTTGCTTGCAATTAGGTGGTAGCTCTCTGAAAGCTTGTCTAAATACTTCCACTATTCTGGAAAATGACTGGAGGTAGAGATTTCTGAAGGCCACCTGTGAGGTCCCAACTCTAGCCTGAACGGACTTTTTATCTTCCAGTCTCATACTCGAGTGCTTACATGTTCAAACACAACTTCATCAGGTTATACACTGTACTTACTTTCACGTCTTCTATTAGGGGACAGTAATATAAAAATTAGTGTATCTAGTTTATATTAGCTATGAGTTTCATTTCAAAGAGCATAAAACACACAGCTATAAGATGGGGCAGCTGGTGTGATGGGTCTGAGGGTCATTTTCATAAACCAAAAACAATGAAGTAAAAAAGGAGATAGGAACAACCAAACAAGGAAGATACAGAAGGAGCAGGGAGCTGAGAATCAGAGTAGACAGACAGACAGACCGACAGCTGGGCAAGATGGACGCCAAAGGAGAAAGGCCTAGTGAAGCCAGAGTCCGGAAATCAGCTCCCTTGGCAGTGCCCAGACAGTCCACGTAAGACACAAATGAACAGACAGCACGTGTGACCCTTCTTCCTAGTGGAGCCAGACTGGACCTCAGTCTGCGCACTCTATCTGTACAGCGTCTTCCACGTAACCAGAAAGACACTGATACAAATACGGCACTGGAAGGGTACAGGAAAACACGGCGATGATGACAGAGTCCTTTTCCTGCCTCACCTCTTCATAATCCGACCCGGACAACGACGCGGAGGAGAGCGCTCTGTCTTCATACAGCTTTCTTTTTTTGCTGAGTCCTTTAGTGTCCTATGAAAACAAATACATGCATGCCAATTTAAAAAATACTCTGCCTTGAAAACCTTATGCTTTTTTTTCAAAGTGAAAATTTTATATTTGTTATAGTGTGTGTATATCTGCATGTAGGCACATGTGCACATGTATGGCAGTGAGGGTACCTCCACAAAGTCTTTTTATTCTTTCCTGCAACTTCGTGGGATCCAAGGATTCAGCTTAGGTTGCCAAGTCTGCACCAAGGGCTTTTTTTTGCTGAGCCCTCACATAAACCCCAAACCCCATGTTCCTAAGTTACATTTAATAATTATTCTAATTATTCTAATAATTCTTCTACAAATCACCCAACTTTAAATTTAGAAATTTCTAACATAGTGACATTTACCAGGACTTAATTTTTTATTCCACTACAGTAATACTTTCATTTAATAAATTGAAGTAACTACATATCCATTTAGATCAGCAGTTTTTAACCTGTGTGTTGCAACCCCTTTGGGGATCAAATGACCCTTTCACAGGGTCACCTAAGACCATAATAAAACAGATATTGACATTATAATTCATAACAGTAGCAAAAATATAGTTATGAGGTAGCAACAAAAATAATTGTATGGCTGAGGGTCACCACATGAGGAACTACATACTAAAGGGTCGTAGCATTAGGAAGGTTGAGAAGCACTGATTTGGATATAATGTTTTCATTTCCTTAAACTAACAGATACAATTTTAAGGTCCTAAGAAACCAAGATGGTGGAAGATTTAGGTCTTTTGTATTTTAATCCTTTTGTTTCTACCCAGGATTTCACCAGAAAAGAAAACCAGTTGGTAATTACCTGCTATGATTTAAAAGGATGTCTGTATAATGACATTGGTATATTTAGAGTTTAAAGATTTATTTCATTTGTATTTATATATATGTGTGTACGCAAGAGTGTATGTCATGTGTGTGTGCAGGTATCCATGGAGGCTGAAAAAGGGTGTCAGATCCCCTGGAGCTGGAGTTAGAGGTGCTTGTAAGCCACCCAATGTAGGTACTGTGACCCAAACTGGGAACTCGGGTCCAATGGAAGAGAAGCAAGCCTGCTTAACTGCTGAGCCAACTCTCCAACTCCTACACGGACATCTTAAAGACAGCTTAGTCTGGGGCAGCAAGACAGCTCTGAGTAGAAAGACACCAGAGACTCCACGGCGGCACAAGGGGAGAACCTGCTTCACAAAGCTGTTTTCTGACCTCCATACACACATGGTGCACACCATCACCCCCACATCATGTGCACATGTGTATGTGTATATACACAGACTAAAGCTTTTATAACGTCCTTAGGAATTTAAGCAGACATTTTAAGATCTAAAAATTATGCAAACATCTAGTATGTAAACATCTAGAAATGTAAACTAATGAAAACTTTGGTGAGAAAATCTTTAGATAAATTAAATGTATCCACATTCTGGGAACCTAGAAATTATAGTCCTAGATATGCATATTAGAAAATTAAGAATAACTCATAGGAGAAAAAAACAGTTAAGAAATACCCACTGTACAGAGCCAGAGAAGTGAACTTGTTGCTATTGCAGAAGACCCCAGTTCATTTCCAGCACCTCCATGGTGGCTTCCAACTGCATGTAACTCCCAATTCTGGAGTAACTGATGCCCTCTTCTGGCTCTTTTGGGCACTAGGCATATACATGGTGCATATGCACATATACAAGCAAAACATTTAAACATATAAAAATGAGTATTTGCACTGCAGCAGTCTGTATTGTTGAAAACTGTAAATAACTGGTGGCCGCAGAGAGGGCTCAGTGGTGAAGAGCACTTACTGCTTATGCAGAGGGCTCATTTCAGTTGCTAGCACTCACAACAACCACCTGTAACTCCGGTTCTAGGAGTTATGTGTCCTTTGCTGACCTCCACATGAACACACTTGCATGCACGTGGTGCACATAAACTCATACAGACAGTATACAAATAAATAAATCTATTAAAAAATGAAAACAATCTAGATGATCTATAGGACAACAGGGAATAAATGTAATATTGTAAGCAAAAGAAATAAATTTGAAAACATCAAGGATCAATGTCAACAGTAATGCTGAATAAAAAGCTGGTTTTAAAACTTGACACTTGGCCAGGCGGTGGTGGCGCACGCCTTTAACCCCAGCACTCGGGAGGCAGAGCCAGGCGGATCTCTGTGAGTTCGAGGCCAGCCTGGGCTACAGAGTGAGTTCCAGGAAAGGCGCCAAAGCTACACAGAGAAACCCTGTCTCGAAAAACCAAAACCAAACCAAACCATACTGTGTGTTACTATGAATACATACATACTTATTTGCTAAATGTGGACGAGAGCATGAACATTCATCCCAGGACCACTGCCTCTGCAGGAGTGGTGACTTCAGTCAACCAAGATCAGAAACAAATGTAAACCATTTATTAATTCTAGCCACCAGGAGGGTGGCTGGTTCAGCCTCTCACTTGTATTACTTAGTTTTAGGTTCATGTATACTTTTTTGAAATATGAAAACAACCACTTTTTTTTAAATAGTTTTGAACATCAGGAGCTAATACCAAACCAAGTGACATCCTTTGGTAACTACTAAAACAATCATATGGGTTTTTCCCTTCTATTAGCTAATATACACCAACTAATATTAAGAATAGAGAAGCTATGGTGGGGACCATGTGGTCACAGCCCCAGCTGCTCAGGAAGATCCCACGAATCTGAAGCCAGCCTCGGCAACACAGGGAGTCCCCATCTCATAAATAAATAAATTCGTATTTTTAAAAAAACCACTGCATTAATATGAAATTCCTGGATATGATACACACCACCGTGAACTTCTTCGTCAGTGCTGTGTCAGACTATCTGAAGGCAGTGTAAAAGTAGTTACCTTCTCTTTCTCAGTCACATCCTTTGACTTCTTTTTCTTTTTTGAACCATCCTGCATGAATACACAAAGAGACACAGTACAAGTGTAGTCCTCCCCCAAAATGATCTGACTCATGACAACATCAGAATTTATTGCAAAAATAAAAAGCTCAATCTATTTTATGTGTATATCTGCATGTAAGACAATAGACCTTTTCTGTTATCTGAGTAAAACCTATGCACCCCTACAACAGTCTGCAATACCCAAATGGCTTATCTTAAAATGGGGCCTTATACCACTGTCTGCCTGTAGTGGCCACATGCATTCAAATTCTATAATCCACATGGTTTTCTGCCATCCACCAATCTGATTTGCTTACTGTCCTCATCAGGAATCCTGCTTTTATTCCCTTAGTTCTAACTATTAACCTCTGTATTAACAAACAACTCCCTCACACAGTTGCTCAAAGGGTTAAATGCATTACCTGTCAAGGGCCTACCCAGGACCTACCTACCACACAGCAGGCCTTCCAGGAACACTAGCTATCATGATCACAGGACTGCTGCCTTAAAGACACAGAGATAGCCAACAGTCACTGAGGGGACTTTCCACACTGGGAACTTTGTCAGAAGAAATCTTCCCAGGGCAAGTGAACAGGAGAAAGAAACCTGAACAGGAGCTTTAGTTTCCTGAGGCTCCTGTGTTCCTTGGGTGCCCTTTATCAGAACCATGTAGGGCATTTGTCAAAAATATAGACTATTTCTGATCCTAATCAGACTCTGGAAATGGGACCTAGGAATCAATTCTTTCTTTTTTGATACTGAAGATTGAACCCAGAGTCTCTCCCATAATACCAAGCAAGCTCTCTACCACATTTCTCCAATGGGAATAAATCAATCTAAATAAGTAGGTACCAGTACTTCATAGTGTCTACCACTGAGTACAGTCCTGGCTGCTGGAATCAACACTTTTATAAAATACTTCACACTTTTGTTCTTGACATTCCTAGTTAGTACAGAAGAAATTTAGGTAAAATAGAAAGCACACCAGGCTAGCTACTGAAAAATAATCAGCTCCACTCTCACCTCCTTTTTGCCCCTGAATTACAAATATTTTTTTGAAAATGGAAGAAACAATAACATGGAGATTTGGAGACCCAGAAACATGTATATGAAAGTACTCAGGGAACAAATACATGCTACATGTGCAATATTAACTACACCAGTCAACTGGTGCAGAAAGAACCTCAGAGTACAAAAATCGTACATGCTCCTTCTGACCACAGTGATGTCAGACAGGAGCAACGGACAGAACCACGGAATGCTTTTGCTCTCGGCAACTCAGTGCTGGGGTCTCACCTTGCTGTCCGAGTCAGAGTCCGACACTGAGCTCTCGGGAGACTTATGGCAACGAGTCTTCTTTTTCTTCCTCTTTCTTGTTTGTTTTTTATCCTACGAAACATTTAGAAACATTTATTTCTGTTTCAGAATATAATTTATCTGTTTAACCAGTATCACAAATGTAGTAATGGCCAGAACTTAATGAAAGGACCAACTTATAAACATATTTTCCTCAATGAATATTTATAATGTAACATACCATTTTTCTATTTGAAGAAGAGTCAAATGATCTGAATTATGTTTGTAGTTCTAACCAATGAGTCAAATGCATTTTAGATTTTTCAAAAAATAAATTCTATTTTAAATGGACTAGGCAAACTTAAAAAACAAATACTAATATCTAAACATCTCATCATTTCATGTATTCATTTATGGGTACTTTAAGCTATGAACAATTAATTAAAATCAGAAAGTCAACATGCCTAACAGCAATTTCACCACAGGAGTCCCTTGACATTCAATTCAAGTAGACAGCAATTACTTCATGAACCACCACAGCCAATCTTACCTCATCTTCAGAATCTGAAGAACTGCTGGAAGAATCAGAGCTCGATGAGGAAGAAGATGAATACTTGACCAAGCACAAAACAATTAAAGCTTGTGAGATGCAGGAATTGGTTTATTAACTCTCTCAACTACTTAGTGAAATCAATCTAGTGTCTAACAAAAAAGTCATCTCTGTCTCCCAGAAGTTCAACAATGTGAAAACTTATGCAGCAATGATCGACAATTATCCTCCTTAGTAGCAACAGAAAAATCACTAGGTTATGAGGGAGTTGACATCTCCTTCATGTCACTAAGAGAACATCACCCCCCCCCAACCAAAGGACTCCCGGACTACTTGACTAATCTACAGTCTAAGTTACCTTTAGCATACAGGTTAAAAAAAAATTAATCATTCTTACTTTTTTTTTTTTTTTTTTAGCTTTTAATTGTAACATTTAGAAAAAGGAAAACTTTTGCTCACCCTACCAGATTTCTTCTTTTCTTTTTTCTTTCTCTAAATAGAAATAAACACAAGCCTGAATAAGTGGATGAGATTCAAATGTATTATTAACACACCATCATGAAATCCAAAGATAAGAATGGCAATAAACAAAAAAGGGTGTTACCTGTCTTTTTTTGGATGAGCTCTCATTTCCACTTAATAATTTCTCTCTGTGTTTTTCTAGTTCTTTTTTCCAATTCTGCAAAAAGGTGAAGACATCATTAGAAGCTACTGTTCCCTTTTCTTTCCTAGATTCTTTATTACCACTCACCTATCTCAGCTTTCTTTTTCTAAACAAAAAGATTTATTTATTTTCATTTGTATACACATCTGTGTAAGATGTGGTTTTTTCTTTTTTTTTTCTTTTTTTCTGGTTTTTCGAGACAGGGTTTCTCTGTGCAGCTTTGCACCTTTCCTGGAACTCACTTGGTAGCCCAGGCTGGCCTTGAACTCACAGAGATCCGCCTGCCTCTGCTTCCCAAGTGCTGGGATTAAAGGCGTGCGCCACCACCGCCCGGCAAGATGTGGTTTTTTCAAGACAGGGTTTCTCTGTGTAGCAGCCCTGGCTGTCCTGGAACTTGCTTTATAGACCAGGCTGTCCTTGAACTGAGATCCACCTCCCTCTACCTTCCGAGTGCTGAGATTAAAGGTATGTGCCACCATGCCTGGGTTCAAAAAAATTTTAATGAAACTCTGTCTCAAAAAAAAACAAAAAAGAAGTGTGACTATGATTACCACGAGAAGTCAGAGGACAACTCTGTGGGGTTGGTTCTCTCCTTCCATGTTCATGTGGGTTCTGAGGATCAAACTCAGATCATCAGGCTTTGAGTCAAGTGCCTTTACTGAGTCCTTATTTTTATAGAAAGTATTCATTGACTCACAAACCTGCCTTTCAATGTAACAGTAAAATTCCTAAAATCTAGAGTCCCCTTAATGCCTAAAGTGCCATGCTCAAATCCGTGGTTTATTGAAGTGAAACAATTAAAGGGATTTCATGTTTATGTAGGGAAAAGGTCTGTCTAGTTCTTAGACAATGCTGTCTACAAACCTCATTCATCTTCTCTTCAAATTCAGCCAAGGCTTTGGAACCTTTCTTCTTCTTTTCCAGCTGCTCCTTTACTTCCTCCCTTAAACACACAAAGACAAACACAATTCCCAGCGTTCCAATTTAAGTGGATGGACAGAAACAAGATACAATTTTTTGTAAATAGCATTTTAATATTCTAAGACCCTTGTCAAATTCATAGTTCAAATTTCTTTGTTTACAACGATGTAAATAATCATAATAAAGCCCACCAAGTGATATCAATCCTCTTCTAAACCCAGAATGCCTAATTATTATTTTGATTAAATCTCACAACAACCCAGTAATAGGTACCTTACTGCCTTACTCAAGTTCAGAGAAAGTAAGACATCTGCCTCAGACCACAAGCTGTCAATGTTAAGATGAGCCAAGTAAGTCTATCTTACTCAATGCTACATCCCATAGTAAAGCCTGTGACATAAAATACTCGACCTGCCTGCCAAAGGCTTCATACAGCCTACCTTCTTGGACCACTGGCCTAAAGTGGGCATCTTGGAGCTGGATTTTGGATGTCTTACCATCCCTCATTAAGAGTAGCATATCCCTGGGGCTGGAGAAATGGCTCAGGGGTAAAGAGCACTGACTGCTCTTCTAGAAGACCCAAGTTTAATTCCCAGCACTTACACAGCAGCTAACAACTGTCTGTAACTCCAAGGTCTGACACCCTCATATAGACATACATGGAGGCAAAGCACCAATGCAAATAAAATAAAATAAACGATTAAAAAAAATAGTGTATTCTGTCTAAACTCTGTAAGTGGGACAACACAGTACAGTTTAGGGCGAGTACCTGCTTTATTTCCGGGAATGCGGAATTTGAGAATGTGACGGCAGAGGCTGACTAACCAGCAATAAAAATCCTGGGCACCAAACACCTAATGAGCCTTCTGGGCTGGCAACATCCCACATGTCGTCCTAATTCCTTGCTAGAGGAGTAAGTGTGCCTTGTACGACTCTGTTAGCAAGACCCCTTGCAAGCCTGCGTCTGACTTCCCACCGGCCCCCTTTTCAACAGGACCTGACGTCCTTCTGCTGCCATTAATCTTGTTAAGGGTGGGCTTATCTGCCAGGACTCCTCTAAGTGCTCTTATGAACTACCCAACTGTGGGTTGTTCTAAAGGCTTCTGACTCACGGGCATTAAAATGTGTTCTTGAGCATGTCCTCTTTAAATTCCATCCCCTCTTAGCATGTTAAAAGTAAAATAACATTTTATTTGGGGGAACTTTTCTGGTATGCTGCAGTGGTTAAGAACAATAATTAAGCACACTGGAAGAGATGGACATTCGAGCTGAAAGGATTCCCTATAACATACAGTAAGCATCAACTACAGCTGCCTGGATCTAAAGGTATTCTGCAGCTGGTGGTTTGTCACTTCGGGACTGTAGTAGAAACAAAAAGGATGAAATATTAAACAATAGTGCCTGAAACTGGGACTGTATATTTACAAAGAAGAGAGCTACTCCTCCAGTTTTTCTGACTCGCCTGAATCAGCTGCTACACTTGGAACAGCACCATACAGTATTCCTACGACTCCTCACTAACTTCTCCATGAATCTCCATGAAGGCATCATCATTTTAAACAGCACGGAACTGCAAAGTTAAGTGGGACATTTTAGAGGCTGCAGAAGAGAGTGACAGAAGTCTTCTTCCAAGTGTTTTAGCCATGCCAGGTTCTCAAATGTCTATTTTGTTCATGAGTGTGAATCACATATTCAAAACAAAACCCCTGTTAAATGTTACTTTAAAAATCACCCATTATTCTGGATGTTCACATGTAGAAGAATGAAATTAGACCCATATATATTATCCTGAACAAAAATCAAATTTAGCCAGGTGGTAGTGGTGCACGCCTTTAATCCCAGCACTCGGGAGGCAGAGGCAGGTGGATCTCTGTGAGTTTGAGGCCAGCCTGGTCTACAGAGTGAGTTCCAGGACAGGCACCAAACTACACAGAGAGACCCTGTCTCAAAAAACCAACCACAACAATCAACTCTCGATGGATCAAAGACCTCAATGGGAGGCAGAAAGGCTACAGCTGCTGGAAGAAAACATAGGCCGTGCCTACAAGACACAGGGCCAGGGAAGGACTTTCTGAACAGGACTCAATTTGACCAGGAATGAAGGCCAACAAGTGACAACTGTGACCTCATTTAAACTGAAGTTTCTGCATAGCAGAGGAAACACTGACTGAAGAGGAAGCTCACAGAGAACTCTAGTTGAATTTTTGATACAGGATCAATACCCAGATATACAAAGAAATCTAAAACAAAGAATCAAGTGCTGGGGATGTCTTTCTGTATGCTGTGAATATGTTGCTCTGATTGACTGATAAGTAAAATGCTGACTGGCCAGTAGCCAGGCAGGAAGTATAGTATAGGAGGGATAAGCACAGAGAATTCTGGGAAGAGGAAGGCTGAGTCAGGAGACGCTGCCAGCTGCCGCTATGAGAAGCAAGATGTAAAAGTATCGGTGAGCCACGAGCCACAAGCCACATGGCAACTTATAGATTAATAGAAATGGGTTAATTTAAGATATAAGAACTAGATAGCAAGAAACCTGCCATGGCCGTACAGTTTATAAATAATACAAGCCTCTGTGTGTTTACTTGGGTCTGGGTCTGAGCGGCTGCAGGAGCCAGGTGGACACAGGAAAACTTTAGCTACAATCAAGTAAACACTCAACATAATTAAAAAAGGGAGTTGTCCCCAGGATGATAATGCTACCCGAAGGAGCCATAGATTATAACATTAAATACCCAGTGCCACGCATGGGAAACTTCCCTGAGTTGTTGGTCAGGGGTCAGAGATTCCAAAACAATATAGGCTATGGCCACTACCTTTGGTGGCCTCCCAGAACTTGAAGGTAAGAGCCTACTGCTGTAGACTGATTACAAACTTTGGACAAGGGACTTGGAGGAGACAAGCTGGACTGATGTGTAGCCTCTTTTCTGAGGACAGCTCTGGAAGTATCTGAAGGTGCTATCCAGGCTGCCAAGAGAGAGACACCAGTGGTAAAGCCTGCCAACCACAAAGATGAGCACGGCATATCCCTACTGGTGCAGGAGTGATACCTTTAGCTTGGAGGCAGCCATCAGTTCACTGGACTTAAGGCCCATGTAGGAGGGAATTTACAGCTAATACTGCAAATGTAGCCAACTGCTTGTGGCCAGTAAGACCACAGACCCTGGAGGAGAACCTACTACTGCCATTTTCCTAATCAGATAAAACTTCTAACACATTCTAAATACTTATCCTTATATCCAGATGAGGGCAGGTCTCATCCCTCAACAGAGAAGCTTCTTTTTGTAACAGATGGAGACATGGGTGCTCACCCCAAACTGGTATATCTACAATGCAACCTCTACATGTAAGGCTCAGGGAAAATTATAGAAAAGGGGGCCAGAAAGATTTTAAGAGCCTAGGACCAAGATGCCCACTGAGAGATAGTGTCTTTTAGACATGGCAGGGGAAATGCACCCATGAAATTACAACAATATGGCTGCCTAAGTAAGATCTGCATAATGACACCACCAGATGACAAGCCAACTTGGATGAAGATGTCATCCAAGGAATGCTGGGGGTAGGTGGGTGGGTAGGGGCCGCTGAGGGGAGAGGGTGGAGAGAGAGAGGGAAGAAGAGGGAGAGAGAGAGAGCATGAGTATGAATCAGTTTTCTTCAGGGATGAATTCCCGGATAGGCCATCCAAACCCAACTGGTCAGCCTTAGACACAAGATGAATTCAATTCAATAGGGTGCATGCATGTGTAACAATATTAAAGAAGTCATGAATTGAGGGGAGCAGGAACGGAAAACAGGAAGAGTAGGAGGGAGAAGAGGGAGTGGAAATGATATAATACAATACTCCTGTATGAAGTTCTGAAAGTAAGTAAACACCACCTGTTACCTGGCAACTGTTCAACAATCACTAGAGGCAGTAGGAATAAACTCTATGAACAGGTAAATGGAGAAATACCAGGTAGGCCTTGGTCGGTTCAGATAATCCTGGATTGTTGGCCCTGAAGACTGGACAGGACCCCTTGAGCGAGCCATCGCTATTGGATTCATGTAGGCCTTGAGGAAAGAACACAAATTCATTTTGTTAAGATAACCAGTAAGGGAAGTCACTGCTACTAGTAGTGTTAGTATAAATGAATACTATATCCAACTAAGCATGAACAAGCTGACTAATCAACCTCTTATTACAAAATCAGTTTATTCTTCTACATAGCCTTGAATGCTTGTGAGATAAGTAGTTACTCCATATAACACATGCTGCTGTTGCTTTAGCAGAGATTTGAAAAATAATGATGCCTCTCACCTGCTGAAGCCTTTAGGGTAACTTTTCCTGAAACCCAGTAGCCCAGTGAAGGTGATCACACTATGCTACTGGCCAATTAAGAAACCCACTTCCAAAGAAACAAAAATGATCTAACTCTGCCTTAGTGCTAAATCTCCTAGTCCATACTGATGGTAATTTTATTCTCAAATTAACATCAAAAATTAAGTTACAATCAACAACAAAAAACGAGGACTTCATAAAATGGTGGCCAGTCACAGGGGCACACACCTACAATTCTAGCACTTAGGAGCTAGAGGCAGGAAGGTCAGGAGTAGCTACATGATGCTTTATCTCCAAACAAAAACAAAGCCCAGAATAACCTTAAACATGTATTTTATGTGCATGGGTGTTTTGCCTGCACGTCTATCTGTGCACTGTGTACACACAGTACCTGTGGAGGTCAAAAAGTGCACTCGAGTGTCTGGGAATGGAGTTACAGATGGCTGTGAGCTACCATGTGGGGTTGGACTCAAACCCAGGCCCTCTAGAGGAGTAGCCAGTGCTCTTAACCACTGAGCCATTTCTCTACTCTCCCAAAATAATTTAAAATGTGGAAGAAATAAATGTGCTGCAAATAATGAAACGACAATTTGCAGAATGGGAAACCATTGGCAAACCATATTCTGAATAAGAGAGTAATGCCCAGGGTATAAAAAGACAACAAAACACCTGATCATCTAATTTAAAACTGAGCAAAGAACTTAAAATAGATATGTCTCCAAAGACACACTGTCAATGGCCAATAAACGCAAGAAAGAATCTCAATATTACTAGGAAGGCTATTAGCAAAGAACCAGAAAATCACAAGGATTGTTACAAATGGAAGAAAGTGGGGCCCTTCCTGCACTGTTGTTGGTAGGAGTATAAAATGGAACAGTTGTTGCAGACAATAATTTAGTGCTCCTCAAGAAGTTCCACATAGGATCACCGCATGAACCTCCAATTCCACATCTAGGGACCACAGACACCCAAACAAACGCAACGCAGACTCTAGCAGACACCAGCGTTCACAGTAGCAGTCAGTAATCACGACAGTCAACGGGCAGAACAAAACAAATGTCCATCCATGGACGACGACGAGATTAAACACAACACACGCCCCACTCAATTTTCAAAAGCTGAATTCGAATACTGTATCTGGATGGGTCTTGAAAACAGCTATGCTAAGTGACGTAAGAGAAATACAACTGGACAGCGTCGTAGTTCCACTTCTAGGAGATATCTGTAGGAAGCAAATCCAGAGACAGAAGACAAAACTGGGCTTATCAGGGGAGAGAAGCTTGGGAGTCACCACTTCACTGTGCACAGCTCACTTGGGATTCTGAAAGTTCTCCAAGCAGACAGACGGTGGCAGAGCACCGTGAATGCAGCCAATGACACTGAACCACGCTTTAAAACGGCCAAGGTTGCAGGGCATGGTGGGGCACCCCTTTAATCCACACACTCAGGAAGAAGAGGTAGGACGATCTCTGTGAGTTCAAGGCCAGTCTGGTCTACAATAGTAAATTCCAGGCCAGCCAGGGCAACACAATGAGACCTTGTCTCAAAAGGAAAAAAAAAAAGTTGTTAAGTTTTATGATATATGAAACAACATATCAGTCTCCACTGTTCTGCTTTCACACCAACTGAAATGATCAACAGAAGCAGCTGAAGGAAATATGTGAGAGTATATGTTTATACAAAAATAAAACGTACTCTGAGGACAGGGAGATGACTTAAGATCTGATCCTCCTGTCTCCACTTTCTGATTTTACATGGTGCTAGGGATCACACTCAAGGCTTTGTGCACGCTAGGCAAGCAAGCGTCATCAACTCACCATCAACTGAGCTACAGCCTACATACCGTATGCATATAAATATATATAAATGTATTTTACAGTTACTATAGTAAGATAAACACACTTCAGAGACCCTTTCCCCCCTCAAAAACACTGAGACAAAATAAAGCAAACGTTTGTTTAGTGATGGTTTCTGGTAGAAATAATGATTTGCTAAAATCTGCTCTAGATATAAAATCTGTTTTGTTTTCAGACAGGATCTCCTGAAGTAGCTGTAGTCTGTCCTGAACTCTGAACTCCCTTGCCTCAGCCTGTGATCATAACCATGCACCACCATGCCTGGCCCAGTCTCAACCTCCTGATCCTCATATTCAGTTTTCCCAAGTTTAATTCAAGTTGCTAAATGTTTACTCTATAAACGATAGGAACTTAGGTTAAAGATAATTACTCTCAGTTGATTTTTAAGGCCTTCCTCTTCTTAACACTTGAAAGAAACAAAGAAAGCACTGTATTTGCTGCACTTTATCAAAACCTGCAAAAACTGACCATTTCCACCTTTCTAACAGATGTGACAGACAGACTTCCAGTTTCTCTGGCAGAGTAAACAATACAAAACCACCACTAAACAGCACATGCTGAGAATCACCTCCACTAAGACAGCACTGCCTAATTACTTGGAATGAGCCACAAATCTGACATAAGTTTCTTATAAGCAGGAAGGAATGTTAGAAGTTCCCAACGTTAGGGATATTTAGAGAATCAAGGCAAGGTATGGATATCAAACGCAAAATACAGAGGCATACTCTGTGCGCGCGTAACCAGAGGCTGACATAGGGTGTCTCCCTCAATAGCTCTCCACCTTATTTTTTGAGACTGGGTCTCTCACTGAAGCTGGAACTCACAAACTTACACTGGCTGGCTAGCACGCCTCAGAGATTCTGGGTGCTGAGGACCAAACCCAGGTTCTCCACAAGAGCACTAAATACTTTTAACTGCTGGCTTTTTAGTAGTCCCTAATGGTAAAACATTTAAAGTTTAAAATTGTAAAAATTATTTCTAAAGAGTGCAACTACATAAAAGGACCATCCCAACTAAATTACAACAGTAAAAACTGAAGACCCCTCGGTCATTATCAAGTCAGGATTCATAAAATATACTGCAAGTATGTCCCCTAAATGAAATATTATGTAGTTACTAAAAAAACGAAGTAGATCTATAGTCTGTGATTTGGAAAGATGTCCAAGGTTCTAAAGGGAAAAGCAAAAGCAGTTGAAAAAAAAAAAAAGCATTTTAATCAACACCAAAAACCAAAAAATGAATGCATGTGCACCAAAATGAGAAGACATTCCCCTCAACTATTTTATTTTTGTAAATATTTATTATTCTTATTCTTTGATTGTGTGTATGTGTCTGTGTGACTGTAGAGGTCAGAAGAGGGTAATGGATGTCGTGGAGCTGTAGTAATCGAGATGGTTGTGAACCACCTAATGTGGGTCCTGGGAACCAAATTCGGGTCCTCTTCAAGAGGAGTATGTGCTTTTATCTGCTGAGCTATCTCTCTAGCTCACCCCCTTCACCATTTTATATGCTTAATGGCTCAGTGGTTAAGAGCACTGACTGTTCTTCCAGATGACCCAGGTTCAATTCCCACAACCCACATGGCAGCTCACTGCCTGTAACTCCAAGATTTAACACCTTCATACAGACATACACGCAGGCAAAAAACACCAATGCACATAAAATAAAAATAAATTCATTATTTTAAAAGATTAATTCACTACCTTGATAAAAGAAATACTAAGGGTGGGGGAGATGCTTAGCAGGTAAGAGCATCTGCTGCTCTTGCAGAGGACCTGGGATCAGTTCCCAACACCTTATAGCAGCTCTCAATTGTCTGTAATGCCCATTCCAGGGAATCCTACACCCTTTTTTGGCCGCTGGTGCCTGGTTCCCATGGAGGTCAGAAGAGGGCTTAAAATGTCCTGGACTAGAGAACAACCCTGGGTCTTCTGGAAGAACAGCCAGTTAGTTCTCTTAACCAGTGAGCCATCACTATCACCCAGCTTCATCACTTTAAAGACTGGGCCACTGGCTGGGGAGATGGCTCAGTGAGTAAAGACATGTGCCTCCAAAGCCTGAGGGCACAAGTTCGATCCCTGGGACTTACTACTGACTCTGGAAAGTTGTCTCCTGGCACCCACACATAAAGACATGTGAAAAATTAAAATGTAATCAAAATTACAAAAATAAATATCTTGACTTTGTAAGTCACACATTCATATTATACATGACTATAACTGTCTGTGGCTGCATGAGTTAAGTAAAGGAAAATGATTTGTTATTGTAACTCAGAACAGCAAGCTAGGCTCAAGGGGATACACATGTGTGAAGGTACCAAAAGAGCAACGTAGGACAACTGTGAGAGGCACAAGCAGGATCTGATTGGTTGCTTTGACTGTCTTTACCTAGAGGATATATCTACTCACTTTAGAGGACACAGATTACCAGAAAGAATACAAAGCAGGCTTCCAGAAAACAGGCATAAAGGCACTGTGAATGCAATAGTCCTTTACAGATGCCAAGAACTACAATGTTCAGGCTATCCATGAGTAGGAGTACACACGCACACACACTCAGAGGACCTCTCTCACTTCTAGTCAACTCTTCTGTGAACCCAAAGCTTCTCTAAGAAGGGCCGAAGAGATGACTCAGTCAAGGCGAGTATTTCTAAAGGACTCAAGCTCAGCAGCCTCAAAGGTTGTTAACTACAGCTTCCAAAACAAACACCCCACAAAAAAACAAAAAAAAACAAAAAAAAACAAAATAAAACCCATCGTTTAGGAAGAGATATTTTATACCCAAACCCGATGAACTGAGTTTGATCCCAGGAATCTTCACAACAGAGGAAGAGAAATCCTGGCTAGCTGTTTTCTGGCCTTTCACAAGCTTACTGTGGAGGTGTGCACACATACACACAAAATAAATAGATATGAATAAAACAACAAAACAACTGTTCAACAAGATCTAATGTTTTTAAATTTGTGTGTGCCTGTGTATGTGTGCCTGTGTGTGTGTGCCTGTGTATGTGTGCGCACACGCTCGTGAGCATGTTCTCACAGACGTCAGAAGAAGGCACTGGATCCTCTGGAGCTGGGATTACAGAGGGCTATGGATGGCCTGATGTGGGTGCTGGGAATGGAACTTCAGTCCTCTGCAAGAGCAGCATGTGCCAGGCCTGGTAGCTCATGCTTTTAATCCCAATACTCCAGAGGCAGAGGTGGGTATAGGCCAACCTGGTCAGTCAGGGACACACAAGAGATTCCGTGTCACAACAAACAAACATAATTAAGAAAGAGAGAGGAAAAAAAGAGCAGTAACATGTGCTCTTACCCTTGAGGCTTCACTCCAGTCCTCTAAAGGTTTGGGTTTGTTTTCTTTTAAATCCTGAAATCCTATAATCTTTAACACCATGACAATATCATCAATGTAAGAAAAAGAACTGGACTGCCTCTGAGACCACCTCTGAACAAGAATAACAGAACAGCTAGTATTTTCAGAGACAGACATTCAAAATCTGAGACAGACTGGCAAAACTATGGAGCCAGTAAAGAAAGCGTTGATTGCAGGAACTGAAGCGACAGGAGTGACTGAAGCGGAGACTTTCAGTGATACTGCATCATAATGGTGGATGCATATCATTACTAATTTGTCCAAAGGCACAAAATGCACAGCATGGTGTGATTCCTGAAATATAAACCACAAGTTCACCAGAACAAATGTACCTTCTCGGTGGGGGATGTTGATAATGGAGAAGATGTGCATGTGTCGGAAATGGATAGGATATCTGTGGTTTAAAAGTGCTGTTAAAAAGGGGGCCTTTACATGGAAAAAAAAATCCAGAGTTATTAAGTACTGAACCAAGTGTCAAATGAGCCAAGTTCTTCTGGTAGTTTAAGCAGCCTCAACCTGTCCCCTACAAATTAAGAGATTTCATCGGAGCTCCTACATCTCCTGTCTCTTGAATTAATGTTCTCAGTCTTATAATCTCTGAAGTGCAAACAAAAGGCTACCAGAACATTCTGTGCTAGGACAACAATACAGTTCGGAGTTGTCAAAACGCCCTAGTAAACGAAGCAAGTCTCATGTTTCACAAATGCCTTAGGGATGTATAAATGGAAAGTTCCCAGTAAAATGGAACATTTTGGATTTCCGTAAGAAAACTCGTGTTTGTAAGCAATCCTATAATCTTTAAACCCACGAGAGCATCATCAGTGAAAACAAAACTAAACTGAAAAATCTCCAGAAAACGGGGTGACTTCCAAGCGTGGGAGGACATTAAAAGGGCCCAAGCACTTCAGGACGTCGAACTCAGGATGCCCCGTGCACACGGCCATTTCGACTCCAGTCTTCGGTCCAGACGACGCGTGGCCTCGTCCTGAAGCCAGGAGGAAAGAACCCTTCTGAACCGTGTAAGCACTGTTCCTGACCGAAGGGGCTCCATCGCGGAACTAAGCGGACGTTTTGAAGCCGGGGAGCACTCACTACCACCGCACAGGCAGCTCTTCGGGTACCCACGCGCAGCCGCTCGGGCAGCTGCCTTTGTGGTCGGGCTGTGATGACGCGGCCCCCGTTCGCACAGGTAGAAACTTGGGCTCGGGAGTCACTAACTTCCGTGGGCACAGCCGTCCGGAGCACCCCTGCCCCCGCGGTCGGGCTGCGGGGCGAGCAGCCCCCGGGGCCCGCCGAGCCCGCCGAGCGCGGCGCCGAGGGCGAGCAACGCGCACGCGCACCGCAAGGCGCGGGGTCTCGGGGCCCGCAGGTGCGCCGCGGTCGGCGGGCCCCGCCGCGCCGGGCGACGGCTTCCGCTCGCTCGCCTGCCCCCCGCCCCCGCGCCGTCCGTCGGTGTTCCCCACCGAGTACTCACCACGCGATTGTCTCGCTTCCCCATGGTGGCCGGCGGAACGCGCGGGAAGCCGCGGACGGAGCAGGCCCGAGAAGAAGCCGAAGCGGCCCGCCGCAAGTCCGCCCACCGCCTCTACGCCCCGCCCAGAGAGCGGCGCCCCGCCAATCCCGAGCCCGCGTACGCCACAGCGCCCCCTGGCGCTGCGGAGGACAGGCCGGCGCCAGCGCCCGCCCGCGGTTCCCAGGAGCTGCGGCTGCAGGGTTCCTGTGACCACCCACTCCTGGGCAGGAGGACACGCGCTGTACCCGGTCTCGCCAAGGCAGCTCACTCCATTTGGCCTTGGCTTTCTTCCATTCTTTATGCGCCGAAATACTCATTCTAGGGGAAACTAAGATCGCTACAACTCTTACTGTGCCTGTTGGAAAAAAAGTGAGGACCAACACAAACTGGTCCTACAGAGTCGTTCACCTGGTGGGGGAGAAAGCGCTGTTAGAGACTTAGGTTACTTGTACTGCTGAACTTCATTCGTTAATCACACGCATTCATTTGTTTTTTTAAAAATCATCTACCTTGCATAATTTTCATTAAGAACACTTGCTGCTCTTGCAGAGGAAGTCAAGTATCCACAAGGTGGTTCTCAACTATCTGTAACTTCAATTCCTGTGTTCTGGTGCCCCCTTCTGACCTCCTTGGGCATCAGGCACATATGGTGCGCACACATGCATGCAGGCAGCCAAACTACTCATACACATAAAATAAATCTAACAAAAAAAAATTAAGTCATAAAACTTTAAAAAGTGAGGCTGGGTCATGACAAAGATAGTTAAGACACAATCCCTACCATTAAGGAGTCTGTGAGTTTCTAGGGTGAGATAAACACACACAGGTTAGATCTTACTGCTTGGCTGCTATGGCATTATCTGGACTGTCCCAAAACTTCAGAAGAAGTGACCTGGACTCCAGCAAAGAATACACCGTGCACATTGATTATCACAGGCTTGGACATAGTGCTCATAGGTTCGTGTCAACATGAGAGCATTAGGAAGTAATTTAAAATCGATCAGAATCCTTTCTGGACTTTTGGGAAATGGCAATATGGGGTTTTCATTACACTGAAGAAAATCTTTTAGCTCCGCCCCCACCCGGGAGGGGTGGGGCTTACGTATACAATCCTAGCATTTGGGAAGCTAGGGGTTGGGTTGGTAGAAATCCTAAGTTCAAGGCTATCTTGAGCAACAAAGTAAATGTAAGTGTGGTGTTATTTCTTTTACTCTTTTTTGGGGCTGGGTGGGAGGCGCCACCCATCTCCCAAATAAATCACACACAGAGGCTTATTCTTAATTATGAATGCCTGGCCTTAGCTTGGATTGTTTCTTGCCAGCTTTCTTTAACCTATCTTGTCTACCTTTTGCCTGTGGGCTTTTCCCGTTCTCTTACTTCTGTAAATCTTACTCTTACTCCGTGGCTTGCTGTGTATTTGGGTGGCTGGCCCCTGGAGTCCACCTCCTTCTCTGGCTACTTCCTTTTTTTTCACTCCTCCATCTCTTTTCTTCTCTTCATCCCAGATTTCTCCTTCTACATATTCTCTCTGCCTGACAGCCCCACTTCTCTCTCTTCCCTGCCTTGCTATGGGCCATTCAGTTCTTTATTAGACCATCAGGTGTTTTACATGGGCACAGTAACACAGCTTCACAGAGTTAAACAAATGCAACATAAACAAAAGTAACACACCTTAAAATAATATTCTACAACAGTATATATGTATATATGTATATATATGTGTGTGTGTGTTATATAATTCAGCAGGAATCAATTGTGTTTCCTTTAGCTCTCTTTAGCTGACAAATGACCCAGACCTAGAGCAGGTATCTCAGAAGTGGACAGGTATCTCAGATATGGAGTCTGGTGAGAAAGGACTTCATAAAATCTAGATCATTCCAAATCTTTTCAGAACAAAACTCCCAGCAGCTCTGTGGGAAGACCGAAGTGATGCCTTATACATCGCCCACACATGTGATCTGCTAAGAAACACACTTTCCTTTTAGCAGTGAATTACATGCTGTCCCAAATACTTAAGGCATAGCCAAGAGATTGCATTTCATTTTTCAGTTGGGAAAAATAGAGGGTAGGGGAAGGCAAGTCATTTATTCTGTGTCTCACGGTGACAAAGCAGAGCGGCTGAGCATTTGGGCCCAAGTGTGTCGAAGATGAAAATGAAGCTTCCCTTACAGCCTTACACGTCATTGGCGGGGGCAAGGAAGGATGGAAATTTTTCAGGTAGACTGTGAGCCTGGGCAGACTTCCCACAGAAGAGCTGAGAAGGAAGAGAGAACGTCCTGGGTTAAAGGAAGCCGACACAGCCAAGTGTGACAGTGTGGGGTACTTGTAATGCAAGGCAGGAAGGTCACATGGGGCTGGAGGCAAAGGACCTTGACTGTGAAGGGAAAGTCTTATTTTATTGTACAGGCAGAGTTTTGAATGGGAGTAGATGAGCAGCTTCAAAAGGTCAAAGATGTAAATAACAGTAATAATTATATTAACAACCCTCTTAGGTAGAGATTTTCCAGGTGAATAGCATTCACTGATTATAACCTGGGTTGTCTTCTAAATGTAATAATATACTAGTTGACTTTCCTACACGGTGAATTATTTTTGTATGGGTGCTTGAGATTTTAAATGGAAAGAGATGTAGGCAATCTAAAACCTCAAATGTCTGTTGTTGGGGTGTACACATCCTTAGACTGGAGTCGTAAGAGTGACATTTATATTTGATAACAGCCACTGAAAGGATATTAACCTAGGCAGCTCTTTTGTTGGGAGAGATCAAGTTTGATATTTGTGACAAAGGAAATGACTAAGGTATGTCACTCTCATGCTGTGACCAACCATGTAGGAATTTTAAAAGTGAAGGAGAGCTGTATGTGTTGATCTGGGGAAATGGCCATTATATATTATTGGAGAGCAATGAAGTATAAAACAGTATAGACCATGGCAGCATGCAGTAAATAAAAGGATGCATTGGAAGGTGGCTCTGTGGGTAAAGAGCTTGTTGTGCAAGTATTAGGACTGGGGTTCAGATCCACAGCACACGCCTGAATGTTGGGTGGGTATAAGCGGTCCACCAGTAAGCCCTAAGCTCTGGAGGTGGATATAAGTTCTCCAAAGCAGGATGGCTAGCTACACTAGCTGAATTGGTGAGGGACTCTGTCTCACACATACCTACCCATAAATGTGCACCTGCATACATATGAACATGTACATCACACACACACACACACACACACACACACACACACACACTAAAAAGAAAATATATTGGTTCATGTGCTGTCTGGATTTATGTCAACTTGACACAAGGTTTAGTCATCAGAGAGGAGGGAGCCTCAATTGAGAAAATGCCTCCATAAGATCGGGCTGCAGGCAAGCCTATAGGACACTTTCTTAACTAATGACAGATTTGGGAGGGCTCAGCCCATTGTGGGCAGGCTACCCAAGCTTGCACCTTGTGCTGGTCACTGAACTTGGTAGTGCAGGAGGCACCCAAGTGGTGCTAGTTTTGAATGTGAAGAGGTCACGGAGAGCAGCTGAGTTTTGGCACCCCTCCATGGCCTCTGCTTCAGCTCCTGCCTCCAGGTTCCTGCATGTTTGAGTTCCTGTCCTGACTTCTTTTGACGATGAATAGTGATGTGGAAGTGTAAGCCATATAAACTCTTTCCTCCCCAACTTACTTTTGGTCATGGTGTTTCATCATGGCAATAGAAATCCTAACTCAGACAGTTAGGCGTTATGAAGTATCTAGCAATTGCTGACCTGTAAGGGTGACAATTCATATTGTTCAGTGTGTGTGTGTGTGTGTGTGTGTGTGTGTGTGTGTGTGTGTGTGTACGTGTGCATGCATATACATGTGTGGGTTGTGAATGTGTAGGGCAGAGGCCAACCTCACATTCAACCTCAGGAGCCATGCACCTTGCTTTTTGAGACAGTATCTCTCATTGGCCTGGAGCTCAACTGTAAGATGGGGTTGAGTGGACTGCTGTCCCCAGAGATCTGCTGTCTCTACCTTCCTAGCACTGGCCCCACAAACACTCACACCACCCCAGCTTTTCCAAGGGGGCTCTGTGGATTGACCTCTAGCCCTCATTCTTGAGTTGCAAACACTTTAGCAGCTGAGTCATCTCCCCAGCCCTCAAGAGTGTGTGCATGTGTGTGTGCATGTGTGTGTGTGTGTGTGTGTGTGTGTGTGTGTGTGTGTGTGTGTTTGAATATATTCTAGAAATTTTCTAAAAACTCTCCACAAACCCTTACTGGTGAGTACTTCATAATAGTATTAGTGAGTCAAGAAGGTAGACAGAGAAATTTTTACCTCTCATGGATTCTATTCTGGACCACTCTCCTTGGAGACCCACACTTGTAACTTCCAGATGCAATTTTACCCATGCAGGGTTCGACCAGTAACCTGTCAACATGATCATCTAAGTGCTCTCGGCAATCCTATTTCTTACTGTACAAAATCTATAAAAGATATATGTTTAAAGAAGTGTGCCACCGAAAGCCAAGTACTCATTCACTTTAGTTAGTTTGTTTTTCATAAGCCCAGGTTGAATTCTTTTAGTGGGTAAAGGCCGAGAAAGTTATCAGAAAGTGAGTCAGACAGGAAAATTTCCCACATCCATGAGAGCTTCAGCTGCATGGGTCGGGGCTCTGCTGTAATCTTCCTCTTGATCCATCCTCGTCGACGTGACTCATGAGCTCGGAAAGTCATTGGTCAAACATTCCAAGTTGGCTTTTGTTAGCACTGAACATGACATCTTTAAATCTATTAAGAGTCAGTGTTACTGCTGTGATTTACAGATAAGAACATTTTCCAGCTTGTTGTGTAGTTTGGATTTTGACAACTACATATGCATGTCAGCATGGCCACAATCAAGCAACGGCAGATTTCCAGCTCCCTAAGTGCTCTCCCGTGCCTTTATAGTAGCTTCCTTCCAGTCTCCTAGTCTGCACAAACCTCTCATCTGTTTTCTGTTGCTTTAGTTCTACTTTTACTAGAATTTCATATACATGGGTCTGTGTTTGTGTTGTATGCATTGTGTGTGTATGTATGTGTGCATGTGCAGAAGCCAGAAGTTGACATTGGATGTTTTCTCTATTGCTGTCCACCATATTATTGTTACTATTACTATTATTATAATTTTGTTGTTGTTTTTTCGAGACAGGGTTTCTCTGTGTAGTTTTGGTGCCTGTCCTGGCTCTCGCTCTGTAGACCAGGCTGGCCTTGAACTCACAAAGATCCGCCTGGCTCTGCCTCCTGAGTGCTGGGATTAAAGGCCTGCGCCACCACCGCCCGGCTCTATTATTATTTTTGAGACAGGACTTATCATTAAACGTGGAACTCACGGATTCAGCTAGACTGGCTAGCCAGTGAGCTGAATGGGATCCTCTTGTCACTGCCTCACCCCTCCAGCACTGGAGTTATAAACAAACATGCCTGACTTTTAACTTGGTGTTGGGGGCAGGCATCAAGTCCTCACACTTGCTGAGCAGGCACTTTATCAAATGAGCCATCTCCCTGGCCCCTGAATGGGTTACACAGACAGAAAACATCTATACTATAGGCATATAGTGTAGGCGCAGGCATGAGCTCTCTTGGTAGTGAGCTTAGGCCATCAGACTCCTGTGGTGAGTCCTTCACTGGCTGAGCCATCTTGTAGGGCCTTCCTGCTAGTGCAGGGCAGTGTTCCACCAATGACAAGATGCTCTTCCATTCCCCCTTTGATGGATATTTATGTTGTTTCCAGCCTTTAATCATTGTGAGTACAGATGTCTTGAACAATATGAACAATGTTGATGCACACTGTTTACATTTTCTAGTAAATCCCTGTCATATTATTGGGTTGAGTCTAAGTGTATCTCTAACTTCTGGTCTCTTTGGAAATGGCTGTATCACGTGACATTTCCACCATCAATGGTGAGAGTTTTTGTTCCACATACGTACCGACACTTGGATTTGTCAAAATTTCATATTCTAGCTGTGTAGTGAAGCTCATTGTTTTAAATTACATTTGTCTAAGGAAATGTGGGTCATCACTGCAGATAGTGTTCATCTTATCTCCTGTAATAAAAGGCCATTTGAAGTCTACCTATTAAAAAAAATAAATTACTGCTCTGAATATATACGGTTTATCAGAATATGCTCTACATTTTCCTGCCAATTTGTGGGTTTCCTTTTTCTTAGTTTCTTTCAAATTGCTAAAGTTTTAAAATTTTATAAAGTACCATTTACTAATAATTTCTGTTCTATGTAGCAAACCTTTGCCAAAACCCAAATCATATGACTCTGAGTCTCAGTTGTCCTTTTCACATAAAAAGAATTCTGCGGATGCTTAGGTGCTAGTAGTTAAGCTTCCAGAATTTATTTGTTGCTTGAGAAATTGTTTTTTTTTCCCCCGTTAGTTCTTGTGTTTAAGCTTGTGGAACTACGAGTATTGAAAAGTTAAAGGAGGGATTTTGGTGGGAATACTCATTGATTCCTTCAATAATATCCACTCAGCACGTACACACTGGGTGTAAATTCAAGAGCTAAAGGCAGAGTTCACCATAGCAATATAGGTAGTTTTGGAGTCCAAACAACTCTTAGAGGGAATCAGGATATTTTTATCTTTCCTTTTCTGTCTATAGACAGATTTCCTGTGTTCTGTACAAAAGAAGAAATAGGCCAGCTGCAGCCGAAATTACAGGTAGCAGTCTGGGTGTAGGAGACAATCACCACAGATTGTCTTGGTCCCAACCCAATGAAATGGTTTGCTTCAACTGTGTGTCCAAAATGGCTTTGATGGAGCAAACCAGCCTCCAGGGACCTATTTATTCTTCTCCAGAGAGTGGGGTGGTGGTGCTTAGCCTGACTTGTGAAATCAGTGTAATAAACTGCCTCCTCCTTCTCCTCCTCTTCCTTCTCCTCCTCCTCCTCCTCCTCCTCCTCCTCCTCCTCCTCCTCCTCCTCCTCCTCCTCGTTTTTGTTTTTCCGAGACCGAGACAGAATTTCTCCGTGTAGCCCTGGATGTTCTGGAACTCACAGAGATCTGCCATCCTCTGCCTCCCGAGTGCTGGGATTAGAGGTGTGCCCACCACCCAGCTTGTAATGAACTTCTTCAGATTTACTTCTATTTTCATGTGTAGGGGTGTTTGTCTGAATGTAAGTCCATCACGTGTGAAACTCCTGCTGGGGCCACAAGAGGACAATGGATCCCCTGGAATGGTTATGAGCTGTCATATGGGTGCTAGGAACCAAACTGTGGTACTTGGCAAAAGCAGCTAGTGTCCTTAATTGCTGGCTACCTCTCCAGGACTCCCCTTTTAATTTTTAAGAAATATTTTTGTGTCTGTATGCTGTGGGGCATTTACCCACCAACCCCACAATTCCCCAGAGTTTTCTTGAGTACGAGCAGCAGGAAATATTAGACAGAAGGATTTATGTTGCAGAGATAAACAGATAAAAAATAAAGGATAGCCTCAAGAGGGCCCAGAACCTTTTCCAACGGGCCCTGACTGTCTCTGCCCAGGGTAGTTACAGAGACACCAAGGGGGTGGAGCAAAAGACTTCCCCGCCAGCACAGCCAAGTGCAGACCATCTCAGACACCTGCACTCAGGCCCATGGTCCTAATCATCCTCTCTATGAGGACCTGCTGGGTAAAGCCACGAGGAACCTGAAAATGGGCTCCCACAGTATGCCATGTACATCTCGGTGCCTGCAGAGGGTGTTGGACCCACTGGACCTGGAATTACAGGCCTGTAGGAGCTGCCTGACATGGGCGCTGACATCTGAACCTGGGTCCTCTGGAAGAGCAGTAAGTACTCTTGATTGTTGAGCTATCTCTCCAGCACCAAGGAACTTTTTATTTTATTTTATTATTTATTTATTTATTTATTTATTTATTTTTTTTGGTTTTTGGAGACAGGGTTTCTCTGTGTAGCTTTGTGCCTTTCCTAGAACTCACTTGGTAGCCCAGGCTGGCCTCGAACTCACAGAGATCCGCCTGGCTCTGCCTCCCGAGTGCTGGGATTAAAGGCGTGCGCCACCACCGCCCGGCTGGAACTTTTTATTTTTTGAGACAGGGTCTCATTGTGTAACCATGACTGGCTTGGAACTCACTATGTAGACCAGGCTGGCCTTGAACTCACAGACATCTGCTTGCCTCTGCCTCCACAAAGCTGGAATTTAAGATGTCCACCATGCCTGGCAGGAGCGACTTCTTAATGGCATTCAGTCTTAAGAGCATATAGCAGTAACAATGAAATGATCTATTTGTACACAGCTTTGAAGAAAATGGTTGTTTCACCAGACCTCATTGTAAATGCTGAGCATGTACTATGACTAACTTCTTAATAAGTCGCAAAATTTCAATATCTTAATAAGATTAATTTTCAGCTTTATAGCATCCATCAGGAATATCTCCCTTATAAATTTAAAATTCAAATGCAATTTATGGTCTAAAAATATTAAAGGCAAGTCATGTGCGAGCTTCCAGGTGATGCTTGAGGTCTAATTTAAACATATCCACGATTACCCACAATGAAGGGACTATGCATAAGCAACTATGGTCCACTTCTGCCTTACTGTGTAATATCTCAGCTCTGTCTATTAATTTGCTTCTAATAAGTATATAGTCAATCAAAACTGAGCAAATTCCTTTGTATTGACTATGACTTCACCTCCTGACTTGGTTTTACATACTCACATTCCAGACCAATTTATGTTCTACTATGGGCTTGTGCAATCAACTCTAGCCACACATAATTTTAAAGAACAAAACAGAAAAAAGAACGTGTATGAAATACATAGCAATATTTTACGAATTTTGAGTTAGCAGACCTGAAGAATTCCCTGTAAGCTCCCACTAGAATTTGCCTTTTAGTCTGTACGTTGCATTTAACTTTAAAACTGCAATATTCATGATGGGTAAATCGAAGCTGAGAACTGAAATAATAAATGCGACCTCCTGGGACCTTCTCATCTGTTGGTTTTCCCTTGGAAAACAAGTAAGTAGGAATTGGGCTGAACTCCAAAGGGTAAAAATCTGTGACAAGTTACAAGGATCTTGATGGAATTTGAGTGTGGTGGAGATAATGGAAGGGTATGTTTGGGCACAGCTTGGGAGGAAAGGATCCAGAATAGCTACACGTGTGGCATGCACGTACCAGGTTGTGCTTTTCTATAGTAATGCCACTAACCACAGGCTGTGCCACAAGCCTTCCTGCCATCTTCCGCCTTCTCCTTCATTGTGGGCCTGTACACATTCAGAGTACGTCTCCCCTGTGACCGGCAACTCTAGGTCTTTGAGCGCTCACCAGCCTTATTTCTGCAAGAATTCTTTGCTTGAGCGTGTGTGCGTGTGGAAGCTGAAGTCAGCATCCACGTCCTCCGCTGTTGTTCTCCAGTGTCTCTCACTGCACCTGGCTCAGCAACTGACCAGATGGGCTACCCTTTGAACTCTAGGTCAGGGGCTGTCTTTGTCCTCTCCTCAGTGCAATTACAGGACTGGGTGACATCACCTGGATTTTATGTGGGTGCTGGAGATCCAAACTCAGTCCTCATACTTCCATTCCAGGCACTTTACTGACTGAACCCCATCCCTCAGTGCACTTAATTTTTTTTTTTTTTTTTGGTGTGTATGTGTGGTTCACGAACATGCATGTCAGGTATGTATCCATGTGTGCATGTGTAAGCCAAAGGAGGGCAATGGGGCTTCCTCCTCTCTGCCTTATTCTTCTAAGACAGACTCTCTTGCTGAACCAGAGCTCACTTGTTAAACTCAGGCAGGGGTCCCACAAAATTCTCAGGATCCGCCTGTCTCTGCCGTCCAATGCTGGGGTCACAGGTACAAGCAGCCATACTCAGCTTCTCTACGTGGGGGCTGGGCATTTGAATCTGGTGCCTCATGCCCACACAGCAAACGCTCACATCCACTGAGTCATCCCCTCAGCTCATCAAGCCTTATTTCTATGAAACCCTTGCACATCTCTACTGGATCAGTTTCGTGACGCAAACCTTTTTTCACAGTCCCTTCTCTCAATTGCAAGTTCTTAAGTACTGCTGCCATTTTATTTATTTATTTCTATCTAAAGCACTTAGAGTAGTCACCTACTCGGTATTTGTTGAATGAGTTGTAAGCACGGCGAGCTGCTCAATCTCTTTAAAACATTGTGCTAACATGTCTATGATGTAATAATATCTTACTGAAAATATATTCATTTAAATAAAAAGACGAACAGGTGCGAGGGCAATCCATCTCTCAAGAAGGAGTCAGAAATGGCTGTTTTTAATTGCTATCAACATTTTTATTGTAGGAAATACAAAAGGTATGACAAACGTACAAACCATTTTCTGGTTTTGCTTCAACCAATTCAGCTGGCACACAAGTGAATCCAATGGATAGTGACCTTTGAACAATGGTTTTGAAAAGCAATGAATTCAATTACCTGACAATAAATACCTAAATTTGCAGTCTAGCACCCAGTAGAAATCCAGTTTCCAAAGGAGTATTGATCTGTAACCCTCTTCATTTCCTGCCCGTTTCCTCTCCTACCGACACAGAAGGAATACTGTAGCCCTCCCTCTCCAGGGAAGTCCCAGGTTAAGATGCCCTCAGGAAGCCTGGAGTCACCCCTTCCCCAAGCTGCTTTTAAAAATGGACTTCTAGTGACAGGAGATTTGGTAGAAGCTGTGGTCTTTGGATGACAGAGACACACCACACACCTCTACTTTCCCATTCTTCTAAGTGGAAAGGGCTCAGATAAACTGACCAGTATTTTCATCTGCTTCAAAGGAAGGGAGCAAAAGTCTTCAGCTTGGGGCTGTGAAGGGCAGCCTTAGAGATACCCTTTTATGATTTTCCTCCAGAGGGCTTACTGTGTGGAGTGGGGTGTGTGTGTCATTAGAGTGACACAGGTCTACTTGCCCATCCATTCGTTTGCTATGTGTTCCCCAAGGTCATTTTTCTGAGGGCTAGTAACCTGGATAGGTAGGGCTGCCAGAGAGGATGAGCCACACCCACTCTTGAGTATACAGCACACGGTTGGTTCACAGACCCTTCAAAGAAAGGTCCCCGGGTGAACCTGGCAGGCTGGCCTGGCAACCCCACCTAGTGGGCACAGAGAAGAGCCGAAGCAACGCCATCACCAGGACTCCTGCCCCGTGCTTCTAAGACTGTGTTCTAGGCAGTGAGCTCCCACACCGCTTCTTTGACCTGTTGAACCCAGAGCACCAAAACAGAGCGTTCTGTAGCAATATGAGCAAACGGAACGACAGCAATTATGCACCTTGAGGGAATGTGCACCCTGATGTCTGCACCGTGAAATCAAAACAGCAGAATGAGTTTCAAGTATGAAGAAACACAGTAAAAGCAGAGCCTGCAGATGGACAGCATACAGCAGCCTGGAATGTTTTTCTCCTGGGACCACAGCCAACAATGAACACTGAATAATGACTGGGTTTAAAGATCAGGATGCACAGAAACATGCTGGGGGGCATTTATGACTGACATCATGAGCACATTCTGTGCCTGGCAACAGGTATTATCTCTTGATGACTATGGCCAGCCGAAGGCAAAGTGGGGGTGGTGGCCAGGCCTAGGCAAGCACACTTGGTGCTGAAAGTATTTCTCATCACATGCTTGATACCCAAAACTCGGCCAAGGAGGTGGAGAGCGCCAAAGGAGCAGGTCAGGGTAGTAGCAGGAGCACCTCGGGAAGGGAGGGAGCAATGCAGGGCTGGGGTGTACAGTGTGGGGGACACTGGACTTCTGGGGCTGGCTTATACAGCCTAGATTAGCATCTAATATGTGAGACCTCTACTATTCTAGGACCGTGACTTCAGTCCAGAAAACTACGAGTCCAATGTCCAAATGAAGCTCTTTTTACCTTTAAACATTTCTATTCTAAGAATAAGTCACACAAGAAGCAGCTTACCGTGTACAACAGCTTCGCTAAGGCCTAGAAGCAAGTTTTAACTCATCTGTATAGGAATCCAGAAACAAAACACACCTTATAGTGAAAACATACTTCTGCATATCTAGAAAGGACAACCCTGTAACAGTCCCTACAGCTAACATGCACTCGGGGACACGGCACTGAGCCCTGACACACACTGCTCATCTATACCAAACACTTGCCCATTAACCTTCAGCTCAGACCAGAAACAGCAGAAACACAACAGGCTTTTGAGTTGTTGGGGATTTCTGGCTGGTAAGATCTCAAATAACATGCGATCCTACAGCAAAGTTGCCTGAAATCTGAAAACACGTCCTGAAAGCCTCGAGGCATAAACTGGCAGTTCCGTTTCTACAGAAGCCCCCTCCCCACTCGGCTCCCTTCTCCACAGTTCCCACCGCTGCACGGGGCACCTACAAGGGCACCAGATTGCTCTGAGAAGCTTTTGTTCACAGAACCAGTCAGGAAGCAGCACCCAGATGCCTGCTCTGCCTGGCATCCACTTTGCTGGACACCTGCACAGTTCCTAAATTAAGGCAATCTCTACATGCTTCTCTACCTTAGTATTTGCTATAATTATTCTTACACTAAATACACACCTGCCAGAAGCAAAGGCTGCAAGTCTGTGCCTTTGCCTCTTAACACAACAAGACACCTAGACACCAAAAGTACTACACCTAACCAACTGAAATTTTAATCATGTGTATACTCATGCAGCTTATTTGGGGTATCACTGTAATTTTGTTTCCTTAGCTCCATTAAGACCATGATAATGAGCATTGAATTCAAGCCCTAACATCTGCCTTTAGTTGCACTTTCACAGGACTGGTACGGTTTAGCAATAAATAATATACATGAATAATAATAGAAATAATTTATGTAATGTGGAACTTGATAAAAAAATTCCCCATCTGCTAAGTGCTGTTTCTAGTACACTATTAATTCCATGTACTAATACATCTATTACTGTTCATAGGAAAATAATGAAGATAAGTAAGAACTGAAATATACATGGATACACTGTTAGAAATAGGGCCAGAGTGAAAAGATACATGATGTGGGGGAATGCCAAGAAATGATGGAATCTATTTTAATCACTCAAGAGAGAGACTTAAGGTCAAACTCAGAGATATTGGTGGCCACAGAAATATTGCTGGCTAATACATATTACTGCATTTTATAGAACGGAAGATAAGAAAACATCAAGTAGGGGGAGAGGGCCCCTCAGCCTTAGCTCATCAACAGAAGGTGGCGAACCCCTGCCTGAGTTAGGATGTACAGAACTCTGTGGCTTTGTGCTCAATTAGGGCCAGACATAAGTCCTGGCAGTCAATGTGTGCCTATGTGACCCCTGAAAAAAAAAAAAACAACAAAACAAAAACAAATGAACAAAAAACCCTACATTTGCCAGTCTCAAGGTGTTGATTATTTGTGTGACCCAACAATTCACACAAAAGCTTCTTCTGAACAGGAAAACCTTCTTTCTGCTCAAGGGATAATTTGTTCATTAAAGAAGAAAAGAGAGAAACTGGAAACTAAAGAATTACATGCTTGTGCCAAAATGAAGTAGAAAACAGTTTTTCAAAATGAAACATTTCCAGGAATAACTTTCTGCCACCATGTATGTAGCAGGAAAAATAAAAATTTCTTCTGTAATTATACATCTAAAACAAACAAACCAAAACAAACCCCACAAACTTTGAGTGTGAGACGTCTGGTAAAGGAGGTGCAGGCAGCATCCAGCATGTCTCTACACCTGAGCGAGCGAGTGAACTGATGCTCAGAGGCAGCCACGTGCTCCTCAGAAGGCACCACAGAGGTTCTGAGCTGCAACACGGCATTGGCTCTCCCACAACCAGCTCTGGGCCTGGCCCGGCTCCCTGGCCCGGCGGCTGCCCTGTCCCATCGTTCTGCCTGGTGGGCTTCAGAACGATTGCAGAGAGCAGACCTGGGGGAACTCGGCCTTTCACTGAGGGGCTTAACCTGGATCTGCCTCAGTGAGAGCAGAGGTCACGAAAAGAGCCGGAGGTTCTCAGGGCCTTGGCAGGGCCTGGTTCGCCTTCTGATTCAGTGTAAATAACTGAGGCTCGCCTGCCTGCCATTCTGGAGTGAAGTCAAGCAGGGGCGTGTGTGTGTGTGTGTGTGCGTGTGTGTGTGCGCGCCACTCAGAAGGGACAAACTGCTTTCTGCCATGGAGTGCCAGAAGCTGAAATACCGTGTCTGTTCATCCCCTCTGCACTGTCATCACTGGCTGCGGGGGAAGGTCTCTGAGCAGAAATGTGAATTCACAATGCAGCATAAAACCGACTCTGACAGCGGAAAACCCAAAGCCTTACGTAGATTCCTTCCTGAGTTGTTATGTTCATATATACAAACCCAAAATTTAAGAATTAGAATTGAAGTGTTTTCACTTGTGGTTTATATGGGTCAAAAAACTACCAGTTCCTTGGTTATTTGCAGAGCCGTTTTAGCACTGCAGCCTTTAGAAAGGGGTTGCTATACTCAAATTACTGACGCACTACTTCTCTTGTTCACTTGAATTTAGAAATGAATCACTGTCACAGGGCCACAGAGGGCGGAGGGGCAAAGCAGCAGACAAGGGAGGTGGGAGTCCTGACTGGGGCCCCTCTTCACAGAGGAGGGTTGACTTCAGGGAAGTAGAAGTAGTTGGATGTCCTAGAACTGCAGGGAATTTTGGGTGCCTCAGAAATGTCCCCTCAGTAACTGTAAAGGCATCCCTTCATCTCTGAAGTGCTATTCTCAAGCATAACTTAGTCACTCAGAACCTAGCTAAAAAGCAAAATGTACAAGCTGCACAATATTGTGAAGACTGTTAATTATCTGAAGAAACATGTTAGATGACAGTTAAAGATGCGTGGAAAACAGTTTGGGGTAATATCTCTTTAGCACCTCTTTAGCCTTGGTCAGATTTTTCTCTGAGAGCACCACCCTGTGGAACATACTGGAATACAGCAACAACCTCCCCTCCCCCGCCCCCCAACTTCTGCCCCGACCAAACCAAACCAACTCCCAATTACCTTCCATTCTCACCATTTTAATTTGGAATTATTGTAAAGTATTTCTGTAGACTTTTGAGGAAAAACCTGAGGAGAATTTATTCTCAGGTGGCTATTTTCTTGGGGGCCAGAGAAGCAGACCACAGAGGCATGGATATCCTAGCAGTAAGTTAGATTTAACTTGCTGAAAACCCTGGAAGAAACATCCAAAAAAGGCAATTCGGTACTTCATTAGAAAAATTCAAAAAACCAAATTGAGAAAAACAGTTAAAAATTGAACCTGGACGGTGGTGGCGCACGCCTTTAATCCCAGCACTCGGGAGGCAGAAGCAGGCGGATCTCTGTGAGTTCGAGGCCAGCCTGGTCTACAGAGCGAGATCCAGGATAGCTAGGGCTACACAAAGAAATCTTGTCTTGGGAGAAATAAAAAGCATCTCTTTCAGAAGACAGTAGGGCAAAAGAATAGTTTTTGCTTATTTCCTTTAAAAACAACAAAACTAAAAGCCAACAGAAATTAGATATGCTTGAGATGTGCAATCCTGGTGCCTGGAAGAGGCAGGAGGCAGGAGGCACCAGGCCAGCCTGGCTTGTCTAACCAGACTTACCCCCTCCATAGACAGGAAGCTGGGAGGAGATGAAGGTGCTGTGTTTCTCCTGCATGGGAGGGCCCACTGTTACTAATCATTCCAGGAATCACACCTTGCATCAGGCTTCGGTAGCATGAGGCTCTTCCATTGTGGAGAATGAAGGTATGAACACCTTCCTAACTATGGACCCAGATGTAAGGATGCACATGATGAAGGATTTTTGGATAAGGCTTATAGGTTGTCCATTCTCAGCTGCCTAGGAGGTAAATGCCACTTAAATTTTCATTTTTTTATAGTGAATATTCCTAGGCATGTATATATAGTGAGTATAGCTTCAGATAGCTGCTTTTTTCCTATGAAATGAGGGAGGAATACCAATGATTCTGTGTGTCTCCACAAAATTTGTGGTTTTTTGACACACCAAGTCCACAAGTGCTGGATGACTTCAAATTTTTTTCTTGGAATATACTTAAAGGCAAAAGTGTATTATTCAAAACTGTATGTAAATTTGAAAATACCCTTTGAATACTGTTGCTTGTTCCCGTTATTTTGTCATCTTTAAAGGTTCTGAAATCACACAGCATGGTTATTTCCCTCTCACAATGTAAAGCATGCATTCTTGTGCAGGCTATCAACAGATGCTAACACAGGAAGCAGGAACAGTGGCACGGGACTTAATGCTGCTCTTTCCTGGACCCAGCTGTGCAACAAAAATGTGCTTTCAGGAGATGTGAGTCACTTGGTGCTCCTAAAAAACAGGCAGACTGGGGCAGCGGCGCACGCCTTTACTCCCAGCAATCAGGAGGCAGGGGCAAGCAGATCTGCTTGAGTTCGAGGCCACTCTGATCTATAAAGTGAGTTCCAAGACAGCCATGGCTACACAGAGAATCCCTGGTGTGTGTGTGTGTGTGTGTGTGTGTGTGTGTGTGTGTGTGTGTGTGTGTTTCTCTAACTATGATGTTAGAAAGTTTACATGATTTAACTCCCACAACAAGAATGACTATAACTGACCTTGGTAGGCACAGCTTTTTAGAGAAGCAGCTATGGTTACTTAAAAAACAATTTCAGGACATACTTTAAAGTTCAAAATGTTTGCTCCTTTTGACTTTCTCAAACAATGTGGCTAGCATCCTATTCCAGAGGCAACTGTACCCCTTTCTAGCCAACTGCACCCCTTTCTAGCCAACTGCACCCCTTTCTATTTAAGGGGAAGTGCTGTGTTATGCTAGAATTTTCATTTTCACTAAAAATGATCACGTGGAGATACAGTTTTTAAGTGACGACTTCTGAGCTGTTTTAAGTAAATCACTTAAGGCTAAATTCAAATCTACTGTTCAGTGAGTGGGTTCTGAGAGAGAATCGTGAGAAGCTGGGGGCAGAAATGGTCCCAAGCTAATGAAACAGTTTCTCTGCTGCTTGAGTGCCCATCTTTCAAAGAGGGACAGAGTGGGAGGCTGTGGCCCACTGGGTGCTCACAGACTGTGCTGCTAAGGGTGGTGGGCGGTGGGGACCCCCGCCACAAGACAGCATGTGAGCTTATGGGGACTACTTGGAAAACTCCCCTTTTGTTTCTGAGGAGGCTGTTAGAACGCCGTGAGTCCTGCAATGCCATGGCCTCTGGAACCAAACCCCGAAGGGAAGCGATTAGGCATGTTCTTGCACTGTTCCTACTGTAACTTCAAACTTGTTTCTCCTTACTGAAAGCTGTTTCGGCAGAAGGCTGGGGCAGTAGGATCTTCTCAGTGACAAGGGTGCGTGAAACCATCAGCCACAAGGGGGAGCCCTACTCACTGAGCCTTCAATCTACTTTAGGTTTCCATGTGCTACTAAGGGCCCCAATGGCAAGGTCCCTTGTATGGAAACTGGGTTTCAGAAGTGTGAGCCTCAGGGAGACATACATCCAGAGAACAGCTGTATGAACAAAGATCTGGGGCAGAGATGAAAAATCCAGAGAGGTGGGATGCCCTTTCTGCACCATCCAGGCACAATGTGACAAGTTTCTAATACCAAAATGTTTGTGATTTAAAAATACCACTTAAAGCAGGGCAGTGGTGGTGCGTGCCTTTAGTCCCAGCACTCGTGAGACACAAGCAGGTGGATCTTTGTGAGTTCGAGGGCAGCCTGGTCCCCAGGACAGCCAGAGCTACACAGAGAAACCCTGTCTCAAAACCAAAAAACCAACTAACAAAAAATAAAACCCCCCCAAAAACAATGCCCCCCAAAACCCAGAATGAACAACCAAAACACCTACTAAGAAATAAGCCCAAAACAGATGACAATAATGAAGTTGAACTCTATATGTTAAAAATTCTGAAGAGTAGATAGATTCCAGTTTAAGACAGCTGTATTTTCCTTGAACAAAGCTAATTGGGGAGGGGGGATCTTTTTTTTCTTCCAAAAGCAAAACCCTCAAAACTATTTTCACTTTATCACATGGATACTAATCCAAAATGGAGTAGGCCATGGCAAATGAGTTCGATTTCTAGGCCCCAGCAAAAACCCGCCTTTTGAACCTTGTTCAAAGGCAAGGCAGAGCTCACTGTCACAGTGAGACCTAGGACAGGCCTTGTCTGCTGCTCTGAGCCCAGCTCAAGCTTTGGCCACACTGGTAACACACCCCAGTGCTTTAACAATGAGGCACAGAACATTCTCCCAGCCTAGCTTTTTTTTTTTTTTTTTAATCTTGCTTTTGAAAAAAAAATTCTGTTTCTCAAGATACTGAATCAGAAGAATGTAATAAATGTATTAAGAAAAAAAAGAATGACTCCCAACCCCCAAAGCTCTCAGGAAGGGCATCTAATTATTCTATTCAAGATAATCACATGTATTATTCAGCTACAAAGAATTCAGTAAGGCTTCAGAATATATAAACACCATCTGAAGCCTGTCCTACTGTGTGAAACATCAGACATTCTTTCAAAGTTCCACGCTGAAACACGATCTAGTTTCTATACACATGCACCTGAAACGTGACTGAACACACAGCTACACTCCCCCAAAGCTGCTCTCTACGCCTTCTAATCACTAGGGCACTAAATTCGAGCACAAGGCAAAGGTGGCATGGAGTAGAAGGGACTGAGAGAGAATAGCAAGGTCCAGCTGTTTATGATGCCCAGGCCAGGCTGGCTCTGCAGAAAGCAGAACTGAGCACAAGGCACCAGAGAAAAGTACACCCTGCGGATGGAGAGAGAGAGAGAGATCACTTTAGAAAGTAAACAGTTACCTCTAAAAGGAGGAAAAGCCGTCTTCCTCTCCTCGGACACTGCACTGACAATGTACTCTACAGGAATGTAAAACACTCAGTGCCCGCTGACAGCAACCTCTACACTGGTGACACACAGAACAGTACTGCCCAAGTGACCTCATGACAGCAGGCGGGAAGACTTCACTAAGAAGATGTAGGAGGACCCTGTTCGGATTGCAGAACTGGAGCCATAAGCCATAAACAAGGTCATTTGCAAAGCATCAGTGAGACAGTGAGCAGGCAGGTGTGGTGTGGGGGGCAGCTGGGCAGTCTGTCCTTAGTCAGGCAACACGTATTAGACGTGCTGGCACTAGAGAAGGTGGGCACTATACACATAAGGCAGACCGTGGCAAGTGCACGGTGGAAGTATGGGGTGGCAGGTGTGGAGACCTAAATGACATGCTTGTCTCTAGTCAGAACCAATTCCCTAAGACAAAGAACAAAATACCAAGAAACACAAAGGAAATAACAACATTTCAAACCAGAAAATACAGGCCTTCTCTATCTTTAAAATGTATTTGAGGTACACTCCCTAAATCTATTGCAAGTAATAAAATGCTTATAAGGCCTTTCCGAAAAGAAACAATTGAGTACTGTACTATATATAGGACTTAGGACAAGTAAATTCAGCTTTCCAAAGAGCAAACAGAAGGATGCATGCTTAGAAAAAGTCTCTTAAAAGATACTAGGGGTTTTCTCCTCCCTTTTTCTTTCTCGTTTTTGTGGCGTCTACAACTTTATCGTTTACTGCTAGCAAAAGCTTCTGGACAGAAAGGAAATGCCGAGGATGTAGACTCACCTTTCTAACTGAGAGGACTACACTGCTGAGTCACCTTCACTGAACAAGCCCTTGTTCCTATCAGTCATTTTAGTTCTTAAAATTCAACTATTCTTGTTGTCTACAAAATGTAACACTTAGGAGATCAGGGATCTCTCTCTCACACACACTCACAAGTACCAAGGCAGGCCCAGCAGCTGCAGAGGGATGACATCATAACTCAGCTGGGCCTGGATTACCCATCCCACACTGGCAGCATTCAAGGTTAGGAAATGAAACGGCAGCACAATTGGTCAGCAGCTTCTCTTCTTCTGGAAGTTTTCCAGGCTCTTGAAACAGACAGACAAACAAACAAGTGAACGAACATAAAGCTGCAATGACTCTTGCATTGATTTCTGAACAGTAAACTAGGTGGTGTCCTTGGTGGAGCAGAACCCATCCAGAAGCCGGCAGCTGGAAGGTCCACAGACAGCAATCTTCGACTGCTCTGCAAGCCTTGCTGAGGGGACTCGCCAGCTACCAACATGCTTCGATGACCAGCTCATGGCATCCCCGGGGAACCTCAGGCTGTGTTCAGCTCCGAGGTGCTCTGGGTGGGAGACAGGTGGGTGTGCAAGCTGTCCTTGTACCTCTCCAGGTCTTGGAAGTATGGGTGGTTCAGGGCGCCATAGGCAGATATTCTTTTAGCTGGATTAAATGTCAAGCATTTCTGCAATAAAGAAAGCATTTTATCAGAAACATATCAAGGTGAATAATGTGCTTATACATTGGACCTCGGGGCAAGCCTTGGAAAAGGTGGCCTCTAAACCTCTAACGGTTCTGCTTTAGGAAGAAAGTCACCAGTATGAGAATGAACTAAAGCACCCCAAACAATAAATACTGCTTCTGTTAAAAAAATTTAATTTCATTGCCAAATAACTGACTTAAAAATCACCTTACAGAATCACACCTTTTTCAAGGGTTGGTAGGCTGGGAGGAACAGCCTTACCTTCATTGAAGTTACCCTCGACCATTAACTGACCTAGGCCTTCAGGGTATCCCGTGCTTCCATGAGAAAAACATATGGCAGGAACCTGCTGCCTCTCTGGCCTGGGCAGCAGAATGAGATAGAAACACAGAGAAGAGCAGGTTTTGACCCACAGTCTGAATCAGGTAATAAGGGCTCTTCACTCAGGAGGTTAGCAGCAGACTTCTTACTCACAGGGCTCTGACGACAAGGACAGTCCAGAAAGAAGGGCCTTCCGAGTTCCCAAGGGCAGCACAGTATACACAACGTCGATAATTAGGGAGTTTGAGAGTACAAAAGTACTTATTTTTTAAAAAAGTCCTACATTTGAAGCATGTGTGTGTTTGTGTCTGTGTGTGGGAATGTGCACATGGGTGCAGGTACCTGTGGAGGCCAAAAGAGAGTGCTGCTTGGAGTTGGGAGTTACAAGCTCATTTGAAGCATGTGTGTATTTGTGTCTGTGTGTGGGAATGTGCACATGGGTGCAGGTACCTGTGGAGGCCAAAAGAGAGTGTTGCTGGAGTTGGGAGTTACAAGCTGTGGTAAGCTGCCTGCCATGGGTGCTGGGAACTCAACCTGAGCCTTCTGCAAAAGCTGTGCATATTCTTAAGAACCGAGATATCTCTCCAGCCCCAGAATCTGATTTTCAGTGGGATTTTTCATATGTGCATGGCACCCTAAATGCTTATTAAATAAATCAATAACTAGAAGTACCGTTACTTGGTTCCTTTGGGGAAAACACCTGCATAGATGTGAGTCTCAAGTTGCTTCAAGTCTCACGAACTTTAAACAAGTAAACATGTTTACTTGTCAAGAAGCCTGTGCCCAAGGAATCCAGAGTCTTCTAACACTGCATCCAAACATGCATTCAAAACTTTGTGTTAAGAGTTGGAGTAGAAAAGACATTCCAGAATCAAAAGCCACCAGCTGGAAACAAAAATCCACAGGAAGACTACAGCCTCTCATACCATGTGGTTGTGGCATACGATGCTGTTTGTCTAAATGGGCACAGGCCAACTACATCCCGGGAACTTACCAGAAGTAGGTCTTTGCCTAGTTCATCAATATCTGTCACAAACTTCTCGATGGGTTGGGCAGATTTGGAATGAAAAGCCTGCCTGGGAAGGGCAACATCCCTGGGCCAGTCTTCTTCTCCTGGGAGTCCAATCACACTACAGATGAACAGAAGTGAATGTGAACATTGGCAGTCAAGTGAAGGGCTTCCTCACCAAATCCTAGAGCAGGTAAACACCATGGGGCAGGTGCAGGCGACAGGAGCTCCAGGAGAACCTCGCCTCATGGCGGAAAGGAATTCTCACTTAACCTACTGCTCTGTACAGGGCAGGCACACGGTACAATCTCAGACACTATGGAGTTCTCTGGCAGGAATGAGCAGCGTCCCTGGCAAGCAGACACTAATGGGAGGTGTGTGGATGGGACCTGTGTAGCCAGGGGCCAGTCCTAGTGTAGTGACGAGGCAGGGCCTGCTACTCTGAAGACAGACACTTGGATATACAGGGTCCTCCTCTACGCCCGATGACGCTCTGCTCTGTGTTGATAGACCAGCTTTGCGAAGACGGGTTTTCATGATGCCCGCCCAGCATGGCTTATTAACACGTTCCTTTGGCCAAGTTTTTAAATTAAAGAGTAATTTTCTAAACGATTATGTAAATTAGACTCAAAAATAAGGTTAAAAAGTATGTCGGTCCTATCTTATGCAAGCACTATTTAGTGGTATCCCGAAGTGAGGAACAGCCAATT
Organism: Peromyscus eremicus; assembly: GCF_949786415.1. Classification (NCBI taxonomy): domain Eukaryota; kingdom Metazoa; phylum Chordata; class Mammalia; order Rodentia; family Cricetidae; genus Peromyscus; species Peromyscus eremicus. Next base: position 17,022,557 of record NC_081418.1, read on the forward strand.
AAAAGGGTGTCATTTAGGTTTCCCCCCTGACAACCATTCTGGGATCAGAAATGTGGAGGGAATAGCAAGCCATAAAAAGAGCTTTGGGAATAGGCAGATGTGGCTTCAAATTCAGCACCTGCCCTTAACTGACAAGTGAGGACAAATTACATGACAACCATGAGCTCTGGGGTCTTTACGTACGTGACAGTGGTAATTTATGGTTATATGAGGGATGGTGGTAATTTATTGAAGCTGCATACTACAGTGCCTGGCACACGGTACATGCAGCCAACACCCATTTGTTACTTATTATTGGTAGGCTGGTGGCTCTGAATAATTTATACATATGTAGTATTATTTCTAGTTTATGTATAGATCATACATAAATATATCTATTATTTATAGTTTATGGTAAGTGTATTTGGACAGTACATAGACTCTGAGTAACTGTGAACTGAAAAACAAAAACATGGTTTAGTAGACAGGGAATACAGTTGCAGATACTGATCCAAATTGTTTGAACCCTAGTTAGAAATGGCACTGGCTTGCATTAAAATCCTCTTCTGTACTTTCTGCAGCATAGGACCAGAAGGTGTGGCCATAGACATCTTTCAAGAAGACAGATGGTAAATGTCACAGGATCTACAGGACGTTGTCACTGTTCCCATCCCACATCACAGACCTCCCTGGGAAGAGCAGATTCCCCCGCCATTCATGCAGATGCCACCAGATATGGAGGCAAGACACTAACGCTGTCCCCTATAGGCATCGGCAGCAAGCCACATAAAGGCAGACTCATGGACATACTGGAATCAATGAGCGAAATCACGACTTGTGCAACATGCAAGTGTGTTCAATAGCAAGGGCTATAATGTGAGTAACAAAAGGGTAAAAACACTATTATAACTACAAAAGGAAACACGGGGGTGTGTTTGAATAGGATGGGCTATGGCAGTGGAGGAAAAGAATACTTATTATAGACAGACTTTTGTACATTATCCTCAGCTACCTGGAAATGGATTATAATGATGCTTAGAATTTAAATTACTTTACTGGCAGCATTTTTTGAAAAGGTAGTATTTCACTGTGCAGCCCAGGCTGGCTTCAAACTCACAATCCTCCTGTCTTAAGCCTCCTGAGTATTATTAGCAGCTTTGAACATACCTATAGATTTGAAATCTTATGAATACAGCAGTCAGAGCCAAACACTTTCAGAGAAACACTATGTCTATCTATATAAGTAAATGCATATTAACTACACATAGGCGTGGATATATACGCATATATACATACATACGTAAAAATAAAACTTAGAGCCCACCCTACTGTACAAACCTGTGAGACACTTGGGTCAGGTGCACCACCTCAGTGACGGGAAGACAGAATGAGGAGAATGCCTGCCGCAGTCACACACCCAGGTCTCCTTACTCCGTACCTCGTGTTTTACTTCTATTTAATGATGCTACCTACCGCTCTTAGAAAATGCTAATGTGTGGCCTCACACCACGTCTCACTTCTGAAGCACTCGACGGTCTCTGAAAACAGAATCTGTCTACAGCTTACCTTATTAAGAGTGAGAGACTACAGGACTTTCCTTAGGGGGAAAAATCCACTTCCTGTCCAATAAAGACTGCCATGGCCCATAATGAGCACAATGAGATTGTGACAAGTTCATTAGAAAAGGCTTGCATCACATTTCACTATTTGGACAGCTGAATAGAAGCAGTCATCGTTGACATTTACACTGGAAAGCCTGTCAGGGCGCAGACTCGATAAATGGCTGTGCTAGATGGGACAGAAATAATTCCTCAAGCAGTTTATCAGTGACACTAGGGTGCAGCATTGTCCCTTTTCTGTTGAGAGGACCATTTAGAACCATGAAGCCAGCCAGAAACCAAGAAGTATAATCTAAAGGCACAAAACATACAAGGCTTTGCGGCTGCTTTTCTGCTAGCCACGTGGAGTGCCAGGCCTTGGGCAAAAGTCGAGGAGGCTTTCCCACGGGACAAGCCAAATGTCCCTTTTGGCCTACTGCACTGGCTCGTGCTCTAAGAGTACACACAGTGCTACAGGTCTGCAGACCATGCTGGGGGTGGCCAGGAATCCCAGGAGGAGTAGGCAAGGGGGGGGGGCAGGTGATGACCTCCAGGGCCCAGCAGGCAGATGCCACCAAGACAGCCTTTCCTTTCCATGAGTGTTTACTTTCCTGGGTCCCTCTTGAAGATCACATGCACACAGAACACACTGCACAGTCCCAGGGAGAATACGAGTCCAGCAGTGAACAACAGGAGCCTGCCTTGCAGAGGCAGGGCACAGAACAAAAGGGATTGGCAGAGAATGCGCCCATTTTACAGGACTGTCAGGAGGTGTTGGTGGGTGCTCAGGACCTGGGAAGTCCCCAGACAAGACCAGACCGGACCAGACCAAACCAAAACAACAATAACAAAGTAAACTACCTCCCCATCACACAAATCAAAGCCAGCAAATGTTCTTTCGGCTTCAAAGCATTGGGAACAGCTTCTAATTCCCCAAAGAACCAAGTTATCAGCTTTGGGGTGAATTCCAGGTTTGAAGCAATCACACTTAAATAGATAATTCTGTAGGGACATTGTATTTTTTTTTTTTTTTTTTTTTGCGGGGTAGAGGGAGGAGGAAGTCTTATAGATTCAAAATTCCATGAAAGTCACTTGAGATTCATAAAAATGTCACCAACCAATGATGATGGTGATGTTTAGCCAGGACCCCTATGCTCTTTCCAACCTATCTAACTTGGGGTGGGGCTCGGCAAAAGTACATTTCCAAATAGGATGCCACACAGCACACCTTGTGAGAAGAAAGGCCCCAGCTACATTCTAGCAACATGAAAGCATGCACATCCTCACATGCACAAACATGTAGACACGAATGAAGTTTGCAAATCATCACAGAGCAATGGAACGAACCTCACGTCAGTTCCATTCCTCAGGTGCAGAAGTTAAAGAAGAAAGGGTTAAGGTAGCAATTCCGAGCTGGGCATAGTGCAGTAAGCTCACCGTAGGGGGCTTCATGTGACGACATCTCACACAGTTACTCAGCCACAGTCTAAGATGAGAACCTAGGTCTCTCATTCCCTATTTTGGTGTTCTGAGAGAAAATGTGACGGGGTAGCATTTTTTGTCCTTGGCTTGGGAATGCGATGAAAAACCAACAAGAATGATCAAGGACTCTCAATGAGAACAGGATGCCTCCCTGGACAGGCTGGGAATCCTAAGCCATCAAGGGTCCCGTCTCTTAGGGGAGGTAAACTGGACGTGACCACAAGCAGACAACACATCTGCACTATGGAGCTTGCGCTTGGAGCTCAGCCCAGCATGGAGAAGCAGCAACGACCCGCCCAGGGAGCACACAAGCTTTCAGAGCACAGCAGCACGGGGCGGCTATGCGTCATGACCAGCCCTGTGAGGGGCTCTCTTCTACCCTGTCCCCACTCACCACACCAACTAGTAAGAGACTGTCTGCAGCAGCAGCTTGAGGCAAGAAAGAGAAGAGAGAAAGGAGAACATCAGAGGAAAGTCACTGCAAAACTTTTCATGTGATGGAAGACCGTAATTGTTACTTACTCCAAGATTTTTCCTAGTTGATCCACATCTGAACTTCCGCGAAAAAGAGGCCTAAAAGAGTAAAGACACGTCTTAAAAGCAGGCATTTCCTGAAGTTACGTTCCAATCATTGTCATTATCACTGTCCAGCCGAAAGCCAAATACTCTTCACCGGTGGGAGGAAGAAGAATGACACTCTCTCTCTGGTTAGGGGAGGTTTTCCATGCATTTCTCTTGCGACAGACACCCTCCTGTTGGCTGTTGACTTTTATGACTATGCACCCGGTTTCATGCCATCACAACAACGAAGCACCATGGTCTACAGGCCCAGGTCTTAAAGTTCAGTTTAACTTGCCATAGGGTGGAGCCCATCTTGGTCCCAGCCTCCCACTAAAGGTACGTGGGAGTCCTGAGGCTGTCCTCAGTGCCTTTCACACCACGCCACGCGGGTACTTCCTCCTGGGCCTCTCTCCTGTCTGTCCTGGGTCCTGTAGTGTACCACTGCTGGGTCTCTTTTCTTAACTATGCTCCTGTCCTTTCTCTTAGTATTATAGTTGCTAACCATCACATGTTCAAAAATCTGAGCTCCGGGCTTCAGAGGCAACTGTGCCCCCTTCTGAACTCAAAGCCTTCCTTATCTACAGCAACCATTTCACTAGCAACGAAATAAGCTCCCTTTGTGACATTTCTGGTGTTTTCCCAAGTAGACCAAATAGTCCTTTGAGGGTGGGGACGTCTCTAGGTTTCCCCATAAGTCTTGTCCTAATACTTTTCCTAACAGACACACAGTTACTAAAATTTGTTGTTGTTGTTGTTGTTGTTTACACCCGCAGTATACAAATAAATCTTTTTCAACTCCTTGTTCAGTGAATGGCATAAACAGCTATTTTCCTCTTTCTCTTTTAATTTTTTTATTTTTGAGTCAGAGCCTTATTGCAAAGCCCACTCTTGCCTGGAATTCATTATGTGGACTCAAGGTAGCCTCCAACTCACCACTACTACCGGCTCTATTAATATCAATCCATTTCAAATATTTATAGGTTTTTGTCAAGAACTGTATTCCTTATTATATTAGATATCAAATTTGTGTGTGTGTGTGTGTGTGTGTGTGTGTGTATGTGTGTGTGTGTGTGTTGCTGGCCACAAATCCAGAGCCACACATGTAAAAATGAGCACTCCATGACAGAGGCAGCTGCATTCCCGGCCCTTAGACAAGTTTCAGAAATAGCGAAGCAGAAAGTGAAAAAGTGATAAAACTCAAAACAACAACAACAACAACAACAACAAAACAACAACCCACAGAATTATGGACTCTTAGCAGCTGTCTTTTATAGAGTGTGAACGTTGTATCTAGCACATCTCCAAATGTTCCCCAAACAGGGTATTATTATTATTATTATTATTATTATTATTATTATTATTTTTGTTTTTTCGAGACAGGGTTTCTCTGTGTAGCTTTGCACCTTTCCTGGATCTCGCTCTGTAGCCCAGGCTGGCCTCGAACTCACAGAGATCCGCCTACCTCTGCCTCCCGAGTACTGGGATTAAAGGCGTCTGCCACTACCGTCCGGCCCAGGTTAACCAAGTTTATACACAGAGGAAGGATTACCAGCTAACCTGGTGAGCTGATTATGTGGCTATGTAACCGGGCTAGCTGCATCACCTCTCATGAAATGGGGGCCACAGAAGCTGGTGAGAAATTACTTTTGAATATCACAGAACTGCTTAACATCAATATTCTGGCCACAGCTATTGAGAAGAAAGCAAAATAGGCTATCTTGAATGGATGCCTCCTCTCCTACGCAAAGGCCTAAGTCTATCTCTTGTTCTGGGGTGCATGTCTTAGGCTATTACAGACTCATAAGCCAGAGAAGGGTCATAGGTACAAGAGAAATGGTCCCCTCTCAGTTTAAGATGATGGCAAGCAGGTGAGGGCCCCACTTCCTGCTTTGTAAAACGGCATGGCTGCCTTCTTGCTCCCTCAAGACCCAATTGAAACAGAAGGTGTTGTAGAATATTATTTTAGAGTGTGTTACTTTTCTTTATGTTGCATTTGTTTAACTCTAAAGCTGTGTTACTGTGCCTGTGTAAAACACTTGATGGCCTAATGAAGAACTGAACAGCCCATAGAAAGGCAGGAGGAAGGACAGGCGGGGCTGGCAGGCAGAGAATATATAAAAGAAGAAATCTGGGAGGAGAGAGAAGAGATGGAGGAGTGAAAAAAGAGGGAGCCGGAGAAGGAGGGGGACATCAGATGCCAGCCACCCAGCTACAGAGCAAGCCACGGAGTAAGAGTAAGGTTTACAGAGAATGGGAAGAGTCCAGAGACAAAAGGTAGATAATTTAAGAAAAGCTGGCTAGAAACTAAGCCAAGCTAAGGTCGGGCACTCATAAGCAATAAGAACCCTCCGTGAGTGATTTATTTGGGAGCTGGGTGGTGGGTCTCCTAAAATAGAACAAAAGAAGAAATAAAAAACAACATTTTGGCGTACCAACTTGGGGCTCGAACATCCACCTAGAGCCTGAGAAAGCTGAACAACAGCAAAAAAGGGACGCGTCTCCTGTAAGAGTTTCTGCCAGGCAGTCTCTGCCGGTCACTGAGCCCTTGAAGAGCTAGTACGTCAAGTAGGAACAAAAAACTAAGTAAAAATGCCTGCTGCAGTGCAAGCATTGGCGGTCTAGAGCTCTAGGATGGGTGATGCAGTTCCTGGTCAGACAAACCTCCAACTGGCCTTGAGCTTCAGGCTTGGCTTTCAGGACCTGGGAAGTGGGAGGAGCTGGCTGAGAGCCCCACCAGGAGAATCCGGGTGTAGGTCAGCAGTTTAAAGGTTTGCTCCTACGGTCAAAAAAGGCTGAAGATACACGCTAAGAGAGATCCAGATAAACCTCTAAACAGGTTACAGCACGTTTAACAATGTGCATAGCTTAAGAAAAGGAAAAGGGTATAGTCACAGATTTACAAAATAAAGTCTTTAAAGAGAGAATAAAAGAAAAAAAAGCCATGTAAGATGGGAAATACACAGGCAGTCTGGATGCTGTATGTTATTGTGTTGACTTTGAAGTTTTTTGATTGTTGAAAAGCAAAGGACAGCTACAAAGAGACCTGGAATTGAAAGAGGGACTGTTGAAATAAACCAGCCTATATGCTTTAGGAGTGCCTAAAAAAGTGCCTTAAAAAGTCAAAAAACAGATCTGTCAAATGGAGATCAAGGGGCAGAGACTTTTAAGTTTTTGGCTTAGTATCTTTTGTGGGGAGAAATGAGGTGAACGTGGCTGGATCTTTGTTATTGAGACAGAGCTGAGCTGGAAGGAAGAAACAAAGAAGCAGAAGGACAGAGAGAAGTAGAGGTGGCCAGACAGACAAACCAGATGAGGCTCACATTACCCCAGACTCAATCTCAACCCATTGCCTGAAAACCACCGTCCGTCCCAGAATTCCTAAGATGCCTTAGAGAGGTCCTACATGAAGAATGAAGGTGGACAGGGATTTTCAATGGAAATCAGTGGGACAAATGCACACAAGAGAAAAAAATGACGTAATTTCTTCATTTTTAAAGGAGCCACAAAGCAAAGCCATTTTGTCTTTTTTTTTTCTTCTGGGTCACACTCGTGCTAATTCTTTTAAATGTATTATTTAAAAATAAAATCAACAGTAGAGATACTTTGTTAAAAGTAGCAAATCTGAAGACTTTTTTTTTCAAAGTTTCAAATATATTTCTTTCGTACACATTTTTTTTTTCTGGTTAAATAATGAAACATGAAGATAACTACTTTCTAAGACTAACATGTAAGAAAAAAATCATTTTTTATTACACAGGACATTTCCAAAGCTCGAGAGTTTTAGACATTTCCTTATGATTATCACAAACTACATTGACTTGATGACTTTCCAACAGGTTAAGCATACACTTACATAACAGCACCACACCCTTCTGCTAAAGGTACTGGCTGGCTCTGCCTTTCACGGGCCCATTTCTAATTTTATGTCTGCTTTTCCTATCACGCAGCTTGGGATACTGCTTTTGCTTTATAAGATTGTTTCTATAGTCGCCTCTTTTCTTTCTTTCCTTTTTAAAAAAAGTTTCGACACTATTTATCAGACACTCAATCTGCAAAGAAGAATTCTAAATTACTCTGCAAGTGAACACAGCATGAAGCTAAGCTCAAGTGCTTTGGAAGCATCCCCTTTAAGCCTTTTTAAGGTTTACATGCATTTTCATACTGTAACCTGCATTCCGTGATAAATCACTGAACATTTACACCAAATCAACCAGAGGAGCATCGGGCGGGTCTTCTGATTAGTCACCTGACAGGTGCCTCTTCCTCGCTTTCGTCCCCCGGCTTGCTTGCCTCCACAAGAGGAAGCTTTTGCATACTACCGTGAACTTGCAAAGCTCGAAAGAACAATTCTGTCCTAGGACCCCCTAGTTGTTGTAGTAGATCTATTCTTTCAGCTTGTGACAACTCGTGCCCCGGGGACAATGCAGCCCTCCAATTATGTCTCACCTGTACGCCAACACCAAGCCACTAACACTGTTAATTCACATGGATGTAACAGCTTCTCCCTGACCCCAGCGTGGCTTTTCCCCAGCTCTTTCAGACATGACTCGATCTGCACGAACTATTTATTTATTCACTGCTCAAGCCATCACACAGAATGGGATCAAACTTTATTCAATGCCACACATAAACAAGCTGCTGAAAACACTCTTGCCAGCTCTGAAAGGAGCACAGCTGTTTCATGAATGATAGCATAACAAAAGCGAAAATAAAAAAGTAATCTGAAAAATCCCTTTTATGGTATACTCTCAAATAAAGGAAAAAGATAAATGATAGTTTCTGCTAGCCCAAAATTGTATTATTATTCATCAGTCCTGTGTACCCCTCACTTCTGTGCATATGTGGCTATAATCTACCTTATATATGTTTCTTGAGATGACTGCAGTAATTTTTTTTAGTTTTGAATATGTATGTACATATATATGTCTGTACATATATGCACATATACATAATCTCTTCTTAATGAGGTACAGATGTGAAAACTGTTAGAGCAAGACTTGGTAATCAATAGGAGCTCAGTAAACACAGAAGGAAGGAATACATATTTAAAACAATAAATAGCATATACTGATAAAGTGGAAAGTATAGCTACAGAAAACACACCACAGTCATGGTCTACGCTATGAATGGCCGAGGAGATGGCTTGGTGGGTAAAGGGCTTGCTCTATAAGCACGAGGTCCTAAGTCCTGGAACCCATAGGAAGCCTGGTCCAGGGGTGTCAAATGTCATCCCATTGGGTCCAGCGCTTCAGTGTTGAGATGGGAAGCAGAGAAGGAAACTCCCCTAAAATCTGTGGGCCAGCAAGCCTGTGTAGGCATCAGTGAACAACAGAGACCTGTCTTAGACATGGTGGGGAAGGCAAGGACCAATACTCAAGTGACCCTCTGACCTCCACATGTTCTCACCCACCCTGGCACGATGAATTTTTTTTTTTTTTGCATGAATTCTTTCACTTGTACATAGGGATCATTTCCTATTTTGCCCCCCCCCCCCCCGCCCCGCCCCACACCTTTTTTGTTTTGTTTTTTGAGACAAGGTTTCTCTGTGTAACAGCCCTGACTGTCCTGGAACTCACAAAGATCCGCCTGCCTCTGCCTCCCGAGTACTGGGATCAAAGGTGTGTGCCACCACCACCCAGCTCTTTTCCTATTTTGAACTCCCACATGAGCTAGGGCTTTGTCATGTCACACTTTGAAATGAACTTATTTGTCAATATTTGTGTATGTGTAGATAATGCCTGGAAATTGGATATTACTATAACATCTATTTTGGGGTGTAGGATCTCACAAATGCCAAGTATGTACTCTACCACCAAGGTATACTACACCATTTGTAATGATTTTTATGAATAATATTTTTGACTTACTTTCAAGTTCTTCTGTTAAGATATTCCTTTCTTCGCTTCATAACAGTTAATGTGAAAACTCTGGTTTTGAAACGACATTATTTATTTATTATTTATTATTTATTCATTTAGGGTGTGTATACATTCAGGCCACAGTGAACGTGTGGAGGTCAGAGGGCAGCTTTTAGGAGCTGGTTCTCTCCTTCCGGCCCGCGGGTGCTGGAGACCAAATTAAGGTCATAGGTTTGGCAACAAGCATCTTTACTCACTACACATCTTTGCTAGCCCTGAAATCCTTTATGAAATAAACAAATTTCATTTATATAGCTGAGCATTTTTTTTTCCTACTACGAGGAGAGTATTGCAAAATCCAACGGCAAAAATGCATTCCTTTCAAACTACAGTGAAGTCAATTCTGGGGCACCACCATGTCAAAACAAACACTTTTTGGTGTTTAGTGGCAAGGATTCTCCTCAAGCCTCTCTTGAAATTTTCTCTACGCATCGTCCTTTCTGTTAATATATACATGTATCTTTTTGGTGGTGCTGGGAATTAAACTTGGGGACCTCACAAGTGCTAAACAAGCAGTCTACCACTGTGCTGCCTTTCCAGCCCAGTGCTTAAAGGATGTTTGTTAGCTGGAGAAAAGACAGGCTGTACTGGAAACACCCAACTCAACCATTTCTCCCTAAATGACTTTAGGAAAGTCCCTTGGCCTGTTTTATTCTCAGCTGACTCATTTGTAAATGCAGACAGTAACTCCTACTTCATAGGATCCACTAAGTGATACTTTATCATATGCTAGAATGCCCAGCTCCAAAACAGATCCAGAAGTGGTAAACACACGCACGCACGCACGCATGCACGCGCGTGTGCACACACACACACACACACACACACACACACTCCTCTTGCTCCTGGTCCACATTATACTGGATGATAAAGGGCTTCAGATGGGAGAGAAGCAGGGAAAGAGGCCGGGCGTGGTCACACACATCTGTAATCCAAGCACTCAAGTTTGAGGCCAGCCTGGTCTAGAGTTCCAGGCCAGGCAAGCCTACATAAGTTAGACTCTGTTTCATAAAATAAAAAAAAAAAAAAACTAAGAAAGAAAGAAAAAAGCAAATAAAAAACAAACAAACAAACACCCCTCCCACGTTTCTACAGGGAGCTCTCTCATATTTAAGCCTAGTAGTCTTTTCTCTGGGTTACTACGTATTTATTAGCCACATTAAAGATCTTGTAACTAATCCAAGAAAGAATGCTACTTTTCCTAAAGAGAGCTCTTGAAGTCTGAACTGGCAAAACCACCTCCTCTTCTGTATGCAGTTTTGCAAAAGTCCTCAAGCACCACAGAGTAAGCCTGTGATCAGCGAGCTTCCCTGGGTCAAATTACAAAGGGACAAGTTTCAGATTAACGTCCTTTTAAACAAACAACTAAGAAGAGCAAACAGATACCACTGGCAAACTCGATGAAACAACGTTTAGAAGAGGGTGTTCCCTAGTACATGAGTGTACGTGGGCATGTCCGTTACAGAAAGGAAATGATTCATGCATAATGGAAGATGAAAGATTTAATTCATAAATTCTTCCATTGTACTGAACAGGCACGGAAGCCAGGGGTCACCCTATGGAACACCTCTGTAACCTGCATCTGAACTGTGGCCACGCTTCGGCTGCTGCCTTCCTTGATGGGTGGAGGAATTTTCCACGCCCATAAAGTGACCTTTCTCAAAATATTACCTTCCTATTTTATACGTGCTCTATATTCCCTTCTATAGTTGTTATCTAAGAAAGTTAACTTCCCACTGTACAGTTACCAGCTACTCAAATCAGCAGATTCAACAGAAAAAGCAACTCATGGGTTTGCCTAATAAATACTAATCAAGTGATAATCCACTTAGCACATAAGGCTCTAACTTGCAGGCAGAGACAAAAAACCCTTGCTACAGAATACACTGTGATATTTTAAATTCTGCAACATTATATGCTCTTTATGTATAAAGCTTTTAGAGGGACTATAGAAGTGGCTCTGTGGTACGTGCTGCCCTTGGGCTTGGTCCCAAGTGCCTGTAAACTCTAGTTCCAGGGGACCTGAGGCCCTCACCAGGCCTCTGTGGTTTCCTGCACAAACATGGTGCACATACACACACACACACACACACACACACACACACACACACACACAGAGTCATAAGTAAAAGTAAATTAAAAGATAAAGTGCTTAGGATACACATAATCGTTATTTGAACTACACGGTTAGTTTACACATACAACCAATTTATTGAAATGTAAACATATATTTATGAACATTAATATTTACCCTAAGAATCTTTGCTCCCACAGGAGAAGAGATAAAGAAATGCCTGGTTACACAGAGATGTCTACGTCATGTTAGTGATGAAGCCCCCACACTCTGCAATGATTTAACACTTACCCTACATGTGGAAGTGGCCTGATTAGCCCTCTTTTACAGACGGAAATGAACTTACCTGAGGAAACAGCTTAGGAAGTGGATAGGGTGGGCTCTGTGATGTCAACAGACAGCAAAACAGAAGCAGTGCTTTAGAGAGACTAGTTTGGCCAGGGTTCACCGAGTTAGTTGTGGGGAGAAGACTACGCCAAGGTGAGGGGAGACGGATGGTTCAGCGCTTAAGATCACTGACCGATGTTCCAGAAGACTAGGGTTCAATTCCCAGGCAGTCTGGAGTCTGATCGTGCCAGGATTTCAAAAAAAAAAAAAAAAAAAAAAAAAAAAGGGAAGACTACGCCAGGGCAGACTACTGGCAGGTCAGTGCAGAGAGAGACAAAAAGGGCCTAAGTTGGCAGGATGAGGCAGTGTGGAGAGATGGAGAGACACTTGATATAAGACGATCTGAAGAAATACTGAGCCTGACTTGGGAGAAGAAGCAGGGTTTTAAGTTGGTCGTGTTTTTTTATAGCTACGCAGAATGACACAGAAGTGTGTGTGTATGTGTACATGTGTTGGTGTGAGTGTGTGACGCCCATGGCGATCAGAAGAGGGCTTGGTATCCTTTAGAGCTGGAGTTAGAGTTGGTTGTAGCCACCCCCCATGGTGTGGGTGCTGGGAAATGCACTCAGATCCTTTGCCAGAGGAGGACATGCTCTTATCTCTAGAACCATCTTTCTAGCAACTAACAAAATTAATTTTAGCTATATGTTTTATAATTAAAATGTGCAAGACAGTTTATTAAACAATTGAAGAATGAGTACTGTGAAAACCAAGAAGTTAGGCATGCTCAGGTATATACCCTATGGAACTGAAAACACATGTCTATACAAAGATTTGTGCATGAATGGCCATAGCATATCATTCCTAATAAGCAAAAGTAGCAACAACCTAAATGTCCATCATCTGATGAATATAACAGCTATGTGATGAAATACCATTTAGCCATAAAACAGGCAGGTGACCTTTGAAGCTATTATGTTCAGTAAAAGCATCTAGACACAAAAGAACACATATAGTATGGGTCTGTTTATATCGATACATATGGATACAGATCTACAAAACCATAAGCTAGAGCTGTGGTTGTCTAGAACTGGGTTCACTGGGTAGTTGACTATATGACAGGTACAATATCTATGTCTCCGAACAGCTTAAATCCTACTCTCAAAGTGATGCTTAGGAATGAAGGTCTCTGGTCGTGAACTGGATCATGAGTGGGGCTAGCCAGTGCCCTTAGGGAAGTCCTTCAGGGACCCTCACCATGCTGCCCTATGAAGATATGCTGAGAAGACTGCCCAGAAGGAAGTGGCCCTCAGACACGGAATCTTCTGGCTCTTTACCTTGGATGTCCTAGACCCCCCAACTATGAGAAATAAATTTTGTTGTTTGTAATCCATCAAGTTCTGCATCTTGTTACAACTGCTTTAGCTGCCTGACACAGACTGTGAATGGGCACCGAGTTTCCCTCTGGGTGATGAAAATGTTCTGAAATGCAATGTGGTGATGGCGGAACGTGGCAGTGAACCCACGCGACATAATCGAAATGTTACAGTTTATACTAGTGGATTGTTTAATATGTAGCATCAACCAGTTAAAATAAATAGTTAAGAAATTATATTTCTAAGCAAATATTATACAGATTCTTGGCAGAAAACGACTTCTGGCCTAAGTACAAGACAAGTTTAAGCACATAGTAGGGAAATAAATAGTGACGAACACATATTTTTACCACACAGTCAGAGCCTTCACCTGCTGACACAGTTCTGAATAACGTAAGAATGTAGTGAATCTCTACTATCTGAAGTACCATTCATTTAGGAGTCAATAATAAAATAAAATAATAAACTCCTGCCTCAACAAAAGGCACTGTTCCGATACCACTCCCTATTGCACTCTGCACTGCCCACGCCTGTGCTTGCCCACTTGTACTAATTTCTTGTTGACTGGTGTCTACACCATCGCAAGCTCTGCCTTAGGACTAGCTTTTACAAGCCTCCGCGTCTACAGCATCTACTACCCAGTTCCGTGTCCACAAAGGAGCTCGCCAAGCACATACAGGGCGGCAGCTGCTCATCTCCTCACAAAGGTTTTCCCCCTTCTCCATCAACTTAAGTTCCTTGTTTCAAAATCGGCTGCTATCTTGGTTTTTCAAGTTCACACACTCAAGTGTGAACACGTGTATTTGCGTAAGTATGTACATACGAGTGGAAATGCACAGAGAAACAAAACTGGATTTGACTTAACGTCAATGTACACTTTAGTCAGCCTGAACAAGGCACTAGATAATATTTGCCGGGAAATAATGAGTATTTAAAAACTGGGGCTCATTCACAATTATTATCCTAAGTCAGAATTTTTGCCAAAACCATCAGAAGCAGCAAGCAGGCATGCAGGATGGAGCTGTGCCTTGGTGCTGACCTCACACAGGCAGGCAGGCAGGCAGGGATGGACTGCTTGGAAGGCCAAGGGAGAGAAACACGAAGGAAAAAGTACAGCAAAGGCACAGTAAGGAGTAACAGATTAGAGAGGGGAGGGGGAGAAAGGCATCTGAAGGAAAACAGTCGGAAAGGAAGAAAGCCCCGAATAAAAAGGAAGGAATGAAGCAGAGATGGGGAAATGTTCCATGAGGAAAGGGAGATGACACTCACAGGGAGGAGGTGTGTGCTGGCATCTCAGTACTTAGGAGCATTGCGAGTTTGGTAACTGCCATAAAAATAAATCACTGAATGAATTTTTTCCTGGTACCAGATGTGGTAATTTATTGTTCTGCAAAGGACTCACACTGACTAGAGTATGGGGAATGTGGTGGTGGTGGAGGGGAATTGAGAATGAGCAAGGGCACACATACGAGCTTAAGGAAGAGGGGTATCCCATTGCTTTGAACTCAAACTGGAGAATCAAAATTAAACCAGAAATCATTAATTCACTCGAGCAAAACCCCCAAATTAGTATATTTACTGAGTCAACTGTCCATATACCTGAATAGAAAGACCAAGTAATCACTAAGAGAAAAAGTCACTGGGAATGATTCTAACACACCTTCTGTGTGTAGCAGCGGAGAACTGAGCTTAACTAGCGGCGTATACCACTGGTAGCAACTACATGCACAAGGGATGTTTTCTCCCTCTGACTGGCTGACTGCAAAGCAATAAACTAGTATATCCACCTAATGATGACATTCCCATTATGGGAATGGAAATAAATGGCTGGGTTTTTTTTTTTTTTTTTTGTCTTGTTTTGTTTTTCGAGACAGGGTTTCTCTGTGTAGTTTTGGTGCCTGTCCTAGATCTTGCTTTGTAGACCTCGAACTCACAGAGATCTGCCTGGCTCTGCCTCCCGAGTGCTAGGATTAAAGGCGTGCGCCACCACCACCCAGTGGAAATATGGCTTTTGAAACCACCTCTTGGTCTAGAGAGATGACTTAGTGGCTTGCTGCCAAGCCTGACAAACCAAGTTCGATCCCTGAGTCCCCACATGGTGGAAGGAGAGAGTCGATTCCCCAAAGTCACCCTCTGACCTACATATGCATGCCATAGAGTCTCTGAATCCAGGGGCCTCATTCTTTGACATGGTGTATGTGTGTTTTTGCAACAGCGTGTCTTAGGAATTCTGCGTGGGTGGGATCACTACTGTACTCCCACACACAGTCATACTTTAGCAAACTGTAATCCAAACAGCAGCAGCAATCAGCAAATGTCATTTTCTCCAGCGTGGAAGCCTTAAAACTTGAGAAAATAATCACCAGAAATTTCTGAAATGAAAGAGTCTGTTAGCTGAAGTGGCTTATTATTAGTTTTAAATACACTTTATTGGGCGGTGGTGGCACACACCTTTAATCCCAGAACTAGGAAGGCGGAGAGAGGCAGGTGGTTTACTGTGTTCGTGGCAGCCTGGTCTACAAAGTGAGTTCCAGGACAGCCAGGGCTACAGAGAGAAAACCTGTCTCGAACAACTACCAACCAACACACACACACACACACACACACACACACACACACACACACACACACATGCCCTTTCATGGGACAAGAGAGAAGGCTTCATGATAAAGGCACCTGTCACCAAGCCTGATGCCCTGAGTTGACCCCTGGGACCCCCACAGTGGAAGGAGAAACAGTCTTCTAATCTCCACAAGCACAGGTACAGACCTATACAAAAAAAGCCTAATAAACTTATTTTTAAAAGCTTACTCGGGAGGCAGAGCCAGGCGGATCTCTGTGAGTTCGAGGCCAGCCTGGGCTACCAAGTGAGTCCCAGGAAAGGCACAAAGCTACATAGAGAAACCCTGTCTCGAAAAACCAAAAAAAAAAAAAAAAAAAAAAAAAAGCTTTGCTCAGAAAGGAACTATAAGCATCAGCCAGGACCACAAATGGCCTGATGTTGCAGCAAATGGTTCACACATTCCCTGTAAATCTGCTAAACAATGTAAGACTGGTTTTCTCATTTTCCCTCTTAAACATAGAATCTGCCGAGTATAAAACTCGAACTCTGGCCCTTTAGAGTCAGAAACATTGTCTATTTGTCTCTGAGAACTGCAAAATTAGTACTGTGTCCGACCAGCAAGACAGAACGGGTCCCATCAGATCACACTGGACTGAACCAAGAGCCAGCTTAAGCTCTTTTCATTCTTTTTTTTTTTTTTTGGTTTTTCGAGACAGGGTTTCTCTGTGTAGCTTTGCGCCTTTCCTGGAACTCACTTGGTAGCCCAGGCTGGCCTCGAACTCACAGAGATCCGCCTGGCTCTGCCTCCCGAGTGCTGGGATTCAAGGCGTGCGCCACCACCGCCCGGCCTTCTTTTTTATTTTTATTTATTTTATATCCATTGGTGTTTTGCCTATATGTATGTCTGTGTGAGCATGTTGGATTCCCTGGAACTGGAGTTACAGACGGCTGTGAGTGCCACGTGGGTGCTGGGAAGTGAACCCAGGTCCTCTGGAAGAGCAGCCAGTGCTCTTAACGACGAAGCCATCTATCTCTCCAGTCCAGCTTAAGTTTTCAAAAGACTTGTTTACTAGATTTGTATTTTTAATGATGGGTGGATACTTCGAAGGTCTTTCTCAAACAGCACTGTAGCCCAAGTGGAATCTCAACCCTGGAGATGCAGTACTTGGCTTGAAAACTAGAGACAAGAAATGGTTTACAGCCATAACAAAGCAGTGAGTGCCCACCGCCACGGCCTCTGTGAAGACAGGAATCAAGGACACATTCTGAGACATTATCTAGGCTACTTTCGGCTACTCTGTTAGAGTTTGTATTGTATATGAGGAGGGTATTTACCTTCTCCTTTACCAGTGTGAAGACAATTGGTACCCTGTGTGAACACAGTATTCACTCTATCTACCTCATGTTGGATCGGGGCCCAATACTGTGTGATAACTCAACAGCTTGGTACAGGAAACAAAGCCCACAGCATTCCTCAGAAATTTTATAGACTATCTAGATGGAGCAGGCCCATTTGAATTTTTTTTCCTTCAGTAGTATCTGAAGAATGTAGTTTTTCATGGGTGGGCACACTGACAGATGCAGATTCAGATATGAACAAAACACAACTCCATGATTCAGACTCCGGTGCTGAGCTTCCACATCTTACTTCAGCAGGGGACAGACAAAGGGACGCTGGTGTTTGAACAACTGAGATGACTCATCAGAGGAAGTTCTTAGCATTGGATATGCTCGCTGCAATGAGGCTGGTGAACAAAGCCAGCCCCAGGCTCCCATCCCCCCATCCCTGCGGGCCAGTGAGGTTTTCATCTTAGGAAATGGAAGTGTCAATGTGGACAAACCGTCCCGAGGTATTTATAGCATAATGTGTAGTTTTCTTAAATTGCCTTTGAACGAAAGACTGAATGGGGAAGGGATCTGAAGTTCGTCTGCTCCTCTGTCATCAGAACGGAACTGTATTAATAAACCCAGTTAGCCCTGTTAGAATTTTTAAATTTCTTTTTATTTTTTAAATTTACTTAATTATTTTACATCCTGACCAGTATCCCCTCCCTCTTCTCTTCCCAGTCCCTCCCCCCACCTCCCCTAACCCCCAATCCTCTCCCCTCCATTTCTGTTCTGGAAAGCGCAGGCCTCCCATGGATATCAACAAAACATGGCATATCAAGTTGCAGTAAGACCAAGCACCTCCCTTGTATTAAGGCTGGGCAAGATGACCCAATATGAGGAATAGGGTCCCAAAAGCCAGCAAAAGTCAGAGACAGCCCCTGCTCCCACTGTTAGAGGAGTCCCACAAGAAGACCAAGCTACACAACTGTCATATATGTGCAGAGAGCTTACGTCAGTCCCATGTAGGCTCCCTGGTTGTTGGTTCAGTCTCTGTGAACCTCTATGAGTCCAGGCTAGTTGATTCTGAGGGTTTCCTTGTGGTGTCCTTGACCCCTCTGGCTCTTACAATCCTTTCTCCTTCTCTTCTGCAGGATTCCCTGAGCTCTGCCTAATGTTTGGCTGTGGAATCTCTGCATCTGTTTCCACCAGTTGCCGGGTGAAGTCTCTCTGGTGACAATTTAGCCCTGTTACACTTAATGGCTTTCTGCCTTGTTTTTTGAGACAGGGCCTCTCACTCATGGAGTCACCCAGAAAGCCCGGTGACCCTCCTGTGTCCACCTTCCCAGCATGTGGACAGCACATGCTGCTGTGTCCATTATTTTTGTGTGGGTCCCGGGGATCCAAAATTGGTTCCTCATGCTTGCATAGCAAGGACTTTACTGAGTGAGTGCCCAAGCCCAAAGCTTTACATTTCAATAAATTATTACTTGGTGTGTGAAAGAGTTTATGTGCATGAGCCTCTTCCCACGAAGCCAGAGGAGGGCACTGGATGCCTGACAGCTGCCATTATAGGTATCCGCAGGATGCCAGGTTTGTTCCTTGGTACAGGGATCCGAACTCTGATCCTCATGGCTGCACGGCAATCACTCTGACCCACTGAGGCATCCCTCCAGCCCTCAATTTCTATGTTGTGAAATCCATCAACATTTTGGCTTTTGCCTTTCCGATATTTTAAAGGCACATTTCCACTTTAGGCTCTGAAATACTTTCTAGGCTTCTCTATCCTCTCTTGGTCTCATTCTCCACTCGAGTCTTGAAGCCCAGCTGTCATTTGTTTTGCAAGGGTTAGTGAGAATTGAATCAGATGACTAGTTTTCTTCTAACAAGTTGACCGGTTGCTTTGCCTCATTAGATGAACAAGCCACTTTACCCTGGGAGATGTGTGATCTATGATAAAGTACAGCTTCTCTTAGGCTGAGATCTGCATTCTGGGCTTTCTAGTCTGTTCCATTAATGTCCGATTCTTCTTTGTTTGGAACCACATTGGTTTTATGGTCAGAACTGCATAATACATCATTCTGTGGTTGGTAGCAGAAATTTCCTTCCATACACCACCCTCCCAACAAGACTTGGCTATTTTCACCAATTTAACTCTCCCAAATACCCTGGAGCAAAGGCTACTGGAATTGTGAATTAGAGCTTTAAAAAAAAAATCTATAAATGAATTTGCAAATATTTTATATCCTTGTAACATTCAATCTTATTTAGGAAAGTGGAATACATTTCTCATATTCGAATACTCTTTACATTTATGTGAATTTTTAGGTAACTCAATCAAGTTTCACTGTGCTCTTGATGTAGTTCCATACACTCACTGACACTCATCTCTCCTCTGTATTTTTATGCTAGGACTGAAACAGTACAATTATCAACCCTGTTGACTGTTGTTCTCTCCCAGTCCACAACCCTGACCTCCTGAATCCTGGACTGTTTTAGGCTTGAGAAGCAGAAAGAAAGGAAAAAGGGCCCTTGAGGCAGAGTCTGTTTTATATTCATTGTGAGGAGACTCTGAACCTCCCGGGCGGGTTCTAAAGGTTAAAAATCATGCACCCAAAAGCACCGAGGTAGTAAAACAGAACTAATGTTCGAATTAGTGTTCAGGGAGATGACTCACTGCATTGGCTTATCCTTGGGAAATCACCTACTAAGCAGAACTTAGCCGCCGAGGTGTTATTTCTGGTGCATGATTTATTGCTATCCACTCCAAGCCCCGGGGATTGATTCTAGCTTTTAAAAATACATGGAATTGGTAGTCTTGGGGGATCAGCTTTGCCAGGTAGACGTGCTGTCTCTGGAGTAGGACACAACTGTGTCCACTGCTGAGACTTCAGGATGAGACAGACGCACAGAGCCGTATGTGATGGAAAGCAGTATACGCCACCAGACAGAAGCCCGATTCTGAACGCTGGCTCTGTAACTGATTAACAAACCACGGACGGCAAGCGGCACTTACCCTCTGCTCATCTCTAAAAGCCCGGTGTCTCAGCTTCTGGCCTTGCTGTGGCCCAGAACAGAGTGATAGAAAATCAGTGAGCCACACGAGCAAAGCATTAGCTCTGCCAAGGGTCGGGATGAGCCTGACTGTCGAAAGCACCACTTCTGGGCAGGTAGCAAACACAACGAATTCTCACTCATTCCAAAGTTTCTCATTTTGGTTACCCGGACACCATCTTCTCCCTTCCTCCTATTTTCCTGGTTTCATTATGACGAATTTTGCAAGGAAGATTTAATCCTGTTGGTCTGTTCCTTTCTTAGGACCCAATCTCTCTAGGTTTAATTTACCCATGGTGCTCTGCTGTGCTGTTCACAAAGGACACGAGAGACCTTTAAAGCTGCTACAGTCTAGAAAATGACACACACAAGAACAAGCACGTTTTCTTCTTCTGTGCCCAAAGCAGTGAAGCTTATCAGCTGCCATGTCCCCCTGCCCCCAACTCTCCTTGAACGTGATCTTCTCCTTAGACTGATGGACATACTGAGGCCCTGAGAGATTACACGACTAACGGAAGGCCTGCCATTTCTTTCATCTCTTCGGAGAATATTTACTCAGTGTTTAATGCTGTTCTGAATGCTGGCAATATAGTTATAATAGAAATAGACTCATTTCTGAATGTATTCATAGATTTTTGTGGGCAGATGTGAAAATTTTTAATCATGTGTGTTTGTCAGTGGTAGAGTTTCTGTGAATCTCTTCCTTAATTCCCAGCACTGACACTGAGCCCAGATAATCTGGCTTAGAGAAATGGAGTGAAAACCACGACTTATATGTTATGGATTGGGGGAGATGGCTCAGTGGTTAGAACGCTCACTGCATAAGCATGGGAACGGGTGTTCAGATCTTTAGAAACTACTTAAGTATAGGGGGGGTATGGCAGCCTGAGAGGGTGGAGACAGAGAAGCCACCTCCACCCTGCTAGACCAGCAGGATTCCTTACTATATTCTACATCTTATCCTCATACGCACAGATATGCGTAGCTACCACTCCTCATGAAAGAATCCTTTCTTCACAGCAGATGGAGACCAGCACAGAGAAGCACAACTGGACACGATGCAGAGATCAATGGACAATGGGGAGCCCAGCCCCAGTGGTCACAGCCACACCACAGCCCCTGCATCTATGGCTCAGGGAACATGGAGGAAAAGGGATGGAAATATTTGTAAGAGCCAGAATACCAGGAAACCAGCATGGAAACAGTCTTTCCTAGAAATGGATGCGTAATAAACAAGACCAGAACAATAGAAACATCAGCAGTCATATTAATATTAAAATTCCACAGGATCCTATCCCCCAAGACAAAGAACATCAGCTGACGGCTGTTGAGAGGAAGAGAATTAGCTTCTCTTAGGGACGAAACCCCCTTATTGGTTGTTCAATGTAGAGAGGTCAGCCTTGGGACCACATACACACAGACAACAAAAATGGATTCAGCAGGTTGTATTTATAATACACAGGCATATACAAACACATATGCATACACACACACACACACACATACACACAGTATGTGACTATAATAGTCAAAGAGAAGGATTACCACCTGGAGTAGGGGGTGTATGGGAGGGGCTGGCAGGAAAAGAAGGGAGAAATGATATAATTCTATTTCAATTAAAAACATATAAAAGCTGAGCGGTGGTGGCACACTTTAATCCCAGCACTCAGGAGGCAGAGGCAGGCAGATCTCTGTAAGATCAAGGCCAGCCTGGTCTCAGAGCTAGTTCCGGGAAAGCCAAGGTTAAACAGAGAAACCTTGCCTCAAAAGACCAAAAGCGTTGTAATCTAAAAAGATACACAGAACATCACTACCACTAAGTGTCAGTTAACTTGCAGGAAGGGGCTGCTTTACATCTATTATTTTAATTAATTCTCTAACACACCCTGCTGGGTAAATACAATTCCTAATTTAATGACAGGAACTAACACTTTAAGAGGTTAAAATAAAAAAAAAAAAAAAAATCAGGCTGTGAAATCTCAAGTAATAAATAGCTAAGAGTATTACCCAGTGGCAGTCACACAGGTTGATTATGTATTTTGAGAAAATACATAAAAAGTAAGACTCCAGACACATTCTCTTTTTTGAAACAGGGTTCAGTTATCCCAGGCTGGCCTCAAACTTGCTAGGTAGCTGAGGATGACCCTGCGCTGACCCTCCTGCTCCTACCTCTAAGTACGGGGAGTATAGGCATGTGCTATGATGTCCACCTTGCCTGAAGAGAAATTTCAAGATTTAGAAGCTTGCATTGTGCCCCCTCTTCTCAGCTAATTAGAACCCTCTAAAAAGGTGTTTAGTAGGTTATAAATGATGTTTGTCATATGACGACAAACACTGTATACATCACATGGTAGCTAATATGCACTTAGATCACATGGCTTTTATGTGTTGAACATTTCAAAAGATACTGTAATTTTCTGCATGTGTGGATTGCTGTTGGATGCTCTTCTTTATTAATTTACCAAAATGCAGCAGAACAAACTTCAAGGTATCTTTGGTCACAGGACAGCAATGCTAATTTTTACATAAATGATTTATTGTGAAAGGCCAACCTGGCACCTGAAAGTGGCCGAGATGTCACTCAGGAAGGCGGCTGCAGGCCGACACCGAGCACTGTTGGTGAATGATAGCACCACACTGATGGCCAGGTCCCACAACTGAACAAGGTCTCCCTGTCTCCTGTTTCACTGACCCCCTTATTTGAGGTGACCCTCCTGGGACCTTGCTTACTAACTTGGGAGTTCTGCCAATGTCCAGAGAGAAGGATGCTTCAGAGCAGATGTGTGCCAGCCTCCCTGAGCCTGCTCCAACCAGCAGCAGGACACCACTCAGGCTGCTCTGCTCACAACTGGCTGTGACGTGTAAGCACCATGAACTTTCAACTTCAAGTTTCTTTAATCGATTCAAGGGTTCTGTGACTGACTCAAAGTAACCTTACTTACACACTAAATAACAGTAAGATTGTCCACAAATTAACTATGTTTTCCTTGCTAGTACTTGAAATGTCTTCTGATTTTGAGTTCACCAGCCATTGGTGCCAATAGTACACAAGACATGATGTACTTTGGTTTCCAAGCAGATCCACCGTATTCCACTGAAGGCAAGACGACGCTGACTGATTGCAATCCAAGCCCCGATTATAGAACGATGAAACATGGAAACAGCGAGCATCTTACACACACTGAAATGCAGTACAAGTACTGGTGAAAACACTACTTTCCTGTTGGGAGCGGGTGGAACGCTTCCTGAGTACTGTTCTAACTGTCCTTGGGGTTACTCTGGCCTTAGTTCTCCTGCTCCTGTGCAGACCAGCCAGCCTTCTGGTACTCTGGATACACATCACTGACAGGGTTTTCCCTTACGTTCCTGGAACTTCATACTTTTGGTACACGCTCATGGAGTGATGCCAGTCTGAAGCCCTCTAAATGAAAATATCACTCTTACAACATTCGTTTCCTCGTAACTGCTCAAAGGCATCCATACGATTGAGTACTTTTTCTGGAAGATTCTGCATGGATGATGGGGTCATCTCTGCTTCCAGGTAACTTGTTGACTGGACCCCCGATACTTCTGTGTTTTAGTGGTCTGAGGGCTGACATTTGCTTCCCCCAGAGCAACATTCTTGCTCATAGTATAGTGGATAGCATGATTTGGTGCTTAAAGGCTTCCTGTTCTCCCTGGAAACTGGAGTCACCGCCCCAGGCATTGCCACCATGCTAGCCTCATGCCTCGTGACCTCATCAAACTGTCTAGACTCTGCTGTTCAGTGTCCTTTGTCCTCCACTTTGCTGTGAATTTTTTTTTTTTTTTTTTTTTTTTTTTTTTTTGCTGTTGTCTTGCTCTTATGGGTAGTGACAGTTACTGGTTTCTCTCTTTTATCAACGGTTTCCTTTACCACAGACTCTATTCCTCCCGCTGGAAGCCTGGCATGATTGGAAAGCTGGAAAAACCACAACTGAACAGCCTGGCACTCACTTTAACAGTCGTTTCCAACCACAGATTAATACTGTTACTGGATTTGACTAACGGCTCTCAGTCAGCCCAACTGTCAGCACTTGAGAACATTCAAGCCAGTTCAAGACCAAAGGGAAACGTGAGCAAGTCCAAAGCGTGGTAGTTTTACCAACTGCTCCTCTCCAAAGAGCCTCCTCCTCCCCCTTAGTAATTGGTAAAATGAATGGATCAGGAAATTCTGTACCTCCTGCTACAACCGCCTGGAGGCTTAACTCAGCTGGTCAGGGTTGCCAAGGGCACCAGCTGGCATTAAAAGGGCACACAGCTCTATTGTCCAAGAAACGTGTGTATATCCTGTCTACCTAGTCAGTGCTGCCACAGGGCTATGAGTTAAGGGCTGGCATTGCAGTCCACAGGGAAGGAGGTTCTCTCCAAAGCTTGGGGTTTAATGGGGGGGGGGGGCTAATACTAGCCTACAGCAAACAGACCATGTTCTCCATTCCACCATCTACTCTCATTGCAGACTGAAGGCTTAGGGCATTGGACAGGACTTTTTAATAGACGCAAGGACGATACACAATGCCTCAACTGAATTCGGGTTCTATCACGCAGGAATGGAATCTAACTCCCTGCTCCACCCAGATTAGGAGTGGAGGCTTTGGGAAACTGAGTCCTGCCACAGCCTAACCATCATACATAGGAACTGAGTGTCCCCCTTACCCCCACACCTCCCTCGCTTCTCCTCTCCTTCCTTTCCTTTTCCTTCCCTTCCCCTGCCTGAGAGGAGGGCTTGCCAGATTTCCCAGGCTGGTCTGGACCCAAGCAGCTCCCTCACTTTAGCCTCCTGACTGCTGCCGAGAACACAGGAACTCATTATTGGGGCCCCTGCTATTATTTTCCTGATTGATGACTACTAGGCTAATGTGTGTGAAACACAAATTAAGCACATACCTTGAAAATGTGATGGTAGACATCCACTATGTCCTTGGAGGAAGCAGAAAGGGGAAAAGTTTCTAGAGGGCAGTAGGCTTCAGGTATGGCAAGTCTTAGGCTTCAGAAGCCAGGGAGGAGGCTTAGTTGGTAAAGTGCTTGCTGCACAAGCCAAAAGGGCCGAGTTCAGATCCCTAGCTCTACTGTGAAAAGTAGAGCGCGGTGCTGAGCACCTCAAGTTTTAGCACTGGGAAGGTGTGGGCACAAAGCTCCCTGGAGCTCACTGACCAGCAAGTCTTCTGAAATCAGTGACCTACAGGTTCACTGACAGTCCTTACGTCGGGCCTCCATGGGGTACAGCGTGTGCAAAGCTGTAAGGTTTCACATATTCTTTACTCACTAACTCTAAGATTAACCCTGAAGGAAGTGTAGAGAAGGCAGCAAACCCTGGTTCTAAGACTACACCTCAGAGCCTCCCTTATTCTCAAAAATTTCATCTTGACAGATGTTTTAATCGAATGCAAATAGTAAGGAATACTGAAGTGCAAATTAGGCCGTGATTTGTTTTTATAAAAGAAAAACAGATTACAGATATTTCATGGGCTAAAATGTTACAATACATGAGAAATAGTTGAAAAATACCCATTAAGCCACAACCAACGACCATTTCTTGGTCAATGGTTTATATTTTTATTTTATTTTCCTTGTTAAAAAGATAACTCATAGAGAGCTCCATTGAGACTATGTATGTCTCCTGATATGCATCTCTTTTCATTGACTAGTTTTAGCATCCACTTACAATCAGAATCAAATGTCCAATTCCATCATTTCTTCTCTGTTGTTCGCTCTTCTACCCTAATAAAGAGCCTTCTCTTATCTCCCACTTCTTTATTTCAGTATGAACTTGACCTGATTTGGTGGGTTATAATCTTTTAATATAATTACATACTTAGATATTCAAAATACCTCAGATTAGTCTAGTTACTCCTTCAAGCTAAATCCTGTGACATTTTCAAAGTGATGTCTTTATTTTCTGGTACAAATAAGACACTCTAGACTTATATTGTACTCTCTGCCCATACTTTAAAAATGTTCTATAGTAACCATATCATCATTGTCAAATGAGAATATACAATGCATACAATTAAAAGTCAACCTTTGGTGTTGGAGAGATGGCTCAGTTCTTAAGAGCACATACTGCTATTACAAAGGACCTAGTTCATAAAAGCCGGTATTCCCGCTCCAAGGGGATCTGATGCCTCTGGCCTCTGAAGGCATCAGCGTTCAACTGCACACACCTTTACACACATAATTAAAGATTAAATCTTACGTAAAAGTAACAATGTAGCTGGGTAGTGGTGGTGCACACCTTTAATCCCAGCACTTGGGGGGCAGAGGAATGTGGAATTCTGTGAGTTTGAGGACAGCCTGGTTTACAGAATGAGTTCCAGGATAGCCCGGGCTGTTACACAGAGAAACAAAACAAAACAAAAAAGTAACCATGTATATAATATATGCATTTTATAAGGCTATTTTTAAAAGTTGTTATTGAGGCTAGATGTCATGTAGCCCAGGCTAACCTCAAGCTTGCCATCTAGCTGAGTATGACATTGCATTTCTGATTCTTCTGCTCCTGCTTCTGCCCTCTGAATGCTAATGTCACAGGCATGTGTCACCGCACCCAATTTATAAGGTTATTATTTTGAAATCCAGCTTTCTGGTTCAACATGCTTTAGAAACATTAGCATTAAAAGGGGTCTCTGCATGGAGTTCCATTCAAGACGGGAAAGGGCACTGTCTTATCAGCCAGTCTGAAAGGCAGTGTGTCTCATGATGGTACACACAGACCAACACAGCCCTTTTCTTGACTGAAACCAGTCAGCCGTCATACAGATCTAGACATAAAAAAATGAAGCAGTTCTAGCACAGTTTGTCCTCTTTAGTCTCACAGCCAAACGCCTGCTTGCTCTCCTCTCAGAAGGCTGCAGAGAATAACGGTGAGACAGAGTCATTTTTGTCATTTTCTGAGTTTCTTCCTGTTGACTGTTGGGAGTTTCCCCAGGAGCTGGTGTGAGGCATTTCTTCCTGTGGCTCAGAATGAGAGTCTACAGGGACCTTGGGGATTACACTCTAGATTCTGTGAAGCACCAAGACAGCAACAAGGCTATGAAGACAGAAGTCCCCAACACGTCACCCAGCAGTCAGTGGGACTCTGCCCCCGAAGGTCCTGCCTGACTTCTAAGTCTTATTAGGTGGGTTTTCTGAACTGAGTGTCTTGCCAGATTCTAGGCCCAGCTCTGGCAGAGACTGTGGTGGGGATGGGGGGCAGGGGAGGGGAGACAGAAAGAGCCCCAGCATGACTAGGCATGACTTCATTACTGAGTCATCTGGCCATGCTGTTTGGTGTGCCGTGCCCAAGTTGAAGTCTCACTCCTAAGATTGGGGTGGTGTCTAGAATCTAAGCACTTTGGGGCCCAAGACTTTTTGACTCTGAATTCTTCTCATGTCTGATGGTAACACTGATAAGCTATCCTGTTGTAGATGTGTGCTTTAACAACATAGACAAGAACAATCATCACTACTGAGTACATACAATGCAGAAGAGAAAGCCAAGTGGATGGGGACTGTTTTATTTAACCCAAGTGCCACTGTATGGGAGCCGTGTTTAAATATCCGAATTTCATACTTGAAACTGAGGTCGAAGGATAGTTAATAACGAGTCATCACCTAGCTAAGAAGGGATGAGGCACGGTACTGGAGGCCGCAAAGCTGGCTCACACCATGTTTCACTGTACCGTACCCTCCAGATAATACTGTGTTAGTCGATGTGAGTTACTTTTCTCATCACAAAACCTGGGGTGGAGAGGTAACGTGGACAGAGATCTATCTTGGCTCATGGTTTCAGAGAACGTAGTTCTCCATGCTGAGGAAGGCAGACTGGAACAGCTGCATCTGAGGCAGTGGAACCTGCATACGTTACTTCTTCTCACACCT
Organism: Peromyscus eremicus; assembly: GCF_949786415.1. Lineage (NCBI taxonomy): Eukaryota > Metazoa > Chordata > Mammalia > Rodentia > Cricetidae > Peromyscus > Peromyscus eremicus. The sequence goes on from NC_081418.1 coordinate 17,050,693, forward strand.
TAGTGGGTCAGCAGAGTGCTCGGCAGTAACCTGAGGTGGCTATTGCCTGCAAGGTCTACTCTCAGTGAGTCACTTCTGCTAGCCAGGCCATAGTCCCACAACCTCTCAAAACAAAACTACCAGGTGGGAAGCAAATGTTTAAACACACGGGAATGCAGGGGACAATTCACATTCAAACCATAATAGAGTTCACAAAACATAAAAGTTCATGTTTTCTCAAACAGAAATCGACGAATCAAATGCCACCAATAAGCACGGTATTAAGACCAGCTAGTTCTCATTTTAGTTGGTTATAAGAGATGAAGAAGGTGATGATGAGGCACCAGTATCCTCAAGTCCACAAAAAATGGAGCAAGTTGGCCACACAGTACTTAGTAGTTTATTCATTTGCTCACTTAGTACACTGGAGGCGAGGATGTGCTCTTCATGGGGTTGAGTTTAGGGAACCCAGAACGTGAAGACTAACACAGTATTTGCCCTGCTGGGCTTACAGTGTAGGATTACAGAAAAGTCAATTATCAAGGAAGTGATGAATGTCATGAAGGAACTTTGGCTGAGGAATAAAAGGGTATCCATAGGGCATCTCTGAGAGATGACATTTAACCCAGAAGGTCAAAGAAAGGCAGCATGCAGATGAGGTATCCTCCCTTTTATCCTAAGTGTACAACTTGGTTTCCACATGTTTGATAACAAATGCTTTATATTGTATAAATATCACAAATATAAGTGAGGTTTTTACTCTTAAGTCTGTGCCTTTCTCATTCTTTGCTTTTTTTTTTTTTTTTGATTTTGGTTTTTTGAGACAGGGTTTCTCTGTGTAGTTTTGGTGCCTGTCCTGGATCTTGCTCTGTAGACCAGGCTGGCCTTGAACTCACAGAGATCTGCCTGGCTCTGCCTCCTGAGTGCTGGGATTAAGGAGTGCGCCACCACTGCCCGGCTCATTCTTTGCCCTTAAGTATAGAAAACAAACAAACAAAAAACCAAACCAAAACAAAAAACCACTTCAGAATTAGGGATAAAAAGGAAGGCATTGTGTTTGTTGCAGAGTTCATCCAAGTGGGATACTGGCTGCTTCCCTGTGGGACTGTCATATCAGCTTTAGGAAAGACGATGAAAAATAACAGAGGGTCCCAGAGAAAAACGGCCAGACTCACACAGGCCGCTGAGCAAAACAAAGGCAGACACAAAGCCAAACCAACAGGGAACTGGGTCCAATTTTTCCTATCAGTGATGTCAGAGGAAGGCCTGGATGTGGCACTCAATCTAAAATCAAAAGGAATTTTCATTCAGCACTGGACAGTCTTGATCTAACTTCCTCAGATTTCCCTCAGATAGCAGACTTGCAAGCTCACAAATAGAAGAGAGGCACCAATGGAGGGTGGGGGCCTTTGTTATTGCTGTAACAGGACTGCATTTTCTCTTTGAGAATAGAAGCTCTCCAGGGCATGTGAGATTGGAACCAGAGGCCATTTACATCTAAGAAGGGCATGTCATTAGTACACAGAAGATTTAGAGTATGATTCTCTAGCCATGTAAAAAGAATGTAATAGAACAGCTGTGAATTCTCATCATGGGCAAGAATTGATACTGAGACCTCTACTCCTAGGTTTCCAGAAATTGACATTTTTTTCCCCATCATAATATTTCCTCTAACTACTAAATAGTTAACCTTAATGACTAACCTCATCTCACAGGAATGGGCCTTGTGAAATCTGCTCCTGATTCATGTAATAAATGCAGGACATGTTAAGTAATGTGTAGAACCTGGAAGGGCCAGAATTCTTTTTGAAAGGCCTGGGCCACCCTGGAAAGAGAGTAGGGAACTTGGACTCATTGCTGGAGCAGCCATCTTATTGTTTTCCAGGCTCCAGCCTTAGAAGTATCCCCTAGCACACCCCACCCCAGGCTGTCAGTGTGGGCCTCTGGATTGTAAGGCCACAGGGTCATTGGGGGGTGTGTGTGCCTGGGGCTGCGCTGGCATGCTGCTGTGCCCAGAGGCCAGCAGCCAGCCTCATCTCTGTGTGTAACAGCCTGACCACCTGTCTGTAAGGGATGACAAATCTCATTTCATGAGTCCTGGCATGGAAACTAGCAGTCCAGTCCCGACACCCAAGCACTCGAATAGCAAAAGGCAAAGGGTCAAGCTCAACTGTGACTCTAAAATGGGTCTCTCGGGGAAGGAACCTTCTGGTTTCCTTGGCTTAGACTCCGCAGTGTTTCACCCCCTCATCCATTTTTAAGCCGAACTGACTGTTCCCAGGCTCTTAAGATAAGTAATGCAACGCCAGAGAAACAACATCATGGGTTTGCCCTTCCTGCTTCTTAAAGGCAGTCAAAACGGTCCTGTCAAAACCAGCATATGCACACAGGAAAAATGACGAGCCTTATCTTGTCTTTAAGCTATTAAGTTACCAGCATTTTATCGGCAAAAGGTAGATAAGTAAATGCTCGCAAAATGAAGTCTGACCCGAGCTTCACCCAATATGTAGTTTCTATCTTGCTAAGTGCACACGATAATAAGATTTCAAACTCGGCACTAGAAACCAGAGTCGTGTCCAGAAGTGTGCTTCTGCGGTGCTGGGAGGGATCCCCTCAGCCTCATGGTGAAGCCACCGTCACAAACAGGATTTCCTAAAGAGGTCTTAGGGCAAGGAAGCTCCTCTGGGTGCTGGCTCTGCCATCTGGGCAGCCTTGCTGCTCTTCCCCCAAAGTCCAGAGGCCGACGGCGGGGGTGTTGCCGGGGAACACTCTTTCCTACCCTTCCTCATGCCTCTCACTTCCCTTTCATCTTTGGTAATAGCTAGAATTTATGAGTACACTGGATGACCTCCCAAGGCTTTTCTTCGGCTTATTCACTTCATGGAGACTCCTCACTAGGCCTCTAGCGCCCCTCACTCCAGCTGTATGTGCCTGAAGTGTGGCTTCCCTTCCGCATGCTGTTTCACTGAATACAAAGCACTCTTGAAGGACTGCAACCATTACAGTCCTACAGTGAATGCGCATAGGAGCCCCCGTTTCCCAAATCACCCTGCAGTGGGCCTTCTTTCTTAAGAATACACGATTTCTGTGGCATGCCTCATGAGTCCTTGCTAATTAGTCAATTAAACATCTCCAAAGTCTACCTAAGGACAGACTTCATGAAGTCTCTATTATTCTAGTGTAGTTCCGGGAATACTTATTTTTCCTATGCTCCTAGTTTAAAGGTCTCGATCATGTAGCGCAGCGCTCACACCCCCACGGTCTAAGCTGCTCACTTAGCTGTACTTGCTCGTGTACTCTAACCCCTGAGCACTTCACGTCCTGATTAACTTCCTCAGTGCTTAGCATGAGCATCTGGTCAGTTTTTCAAGGAATTGAAAATCATACTCATTGAGGAGCTCCCAGTAGTCCTTTACTTTCATTTCCTTATGTAAGTGTGAACAATGCTGAGGCCAATATGTTAATTTTTAAAATTTTTACATCACTTACTAAACGCTTTCTGGGAATGCAAAATTAAAAACCGATCAAACTGTTTTCGATGTGTTCCTGAATTTGGTTTACAAGAATTTTATTGAAAATTTTAGTCTCTGTTAATTGGCCTACAGATTTTTTTCTTGTTTTTGGTCTGGTTTTGGGGTTAGGGTAATACTGGTTTTGTAAAAAGAATTTGGAAATGTTCCTTCTTTTCTATTTTGTGAAATAATTTGAGGAAGAATTGTGTTGGTTCTCTGAAGGTCTGGAAGAATTTTGTACTGAAATCTATCTGACTCTCTGGGCATTGTTTTAGTTAAGAATTTTAATTATTGCTTCTATTTTGTTGAATGCAATCAGTCTAAATTATTATCTATTTCATCTTGATTTAATTTCAGAATATATCAATATGTATCTAGAAATGATCCATTTCTTTTAGATTTTCCAGTTCGGTGGAATACAGTTTTTGTTTTTGGTTGTTGGAGACAAGGTCTTTCTGTGTACCCCTGGCTATGCTGGATCTCGCTCTGTAGACTAGGCTGCCCTTGAACTCAGAGAGCTACCTTCTTCTGCCTTCAGAGTGTTGGGATTAAAGACATGTACCACCACTGCCTGGGTAAAATTGCCTGGCTAGAATATAGGTTTGTTAAGTATTAGGTTCTCATGATTCTCTGGGTTTGCTAAGTGTCTGTTGTTGCCACAATGCTAATATTACGACGTATAAAGTCTCACTAATTTGAAGTGGAAAGTAAGAGTGCGGGGCAGCTGAGGGAGAGGGAGGGTTGACTGATGACTGATGCCTTGATTTGGCTCTTTCACATAGAATGTTTAGACCATGTCTGATGTGGGGGACTTCCTGAGTCTAAGGAGCCAGAGAGCCCCAGTTTCTGGAATATTGGCATGTTTCAAGAAAGAACAGCAACGATATTTCAAAGCTATCTAGAGTATTTTTACAATGAATCTGCATAATAAGCAAGGGAATAATAATCAATTGCCACTAAAAGGGGAAGTGGGCACAGGGAAGTTAAGAAGCTGGTCTACGTCTACAAGGCGAGTAAACAAAGGGCTGAGATTGAAACCCAGGTGGCCTGGTATCACAGTGTCAAACTGTGTGTTCAGCTACCTTTGGAATTAGAGTGTGCATTAGCACGCTTTTGTGCTGCTGAAGTAATTCACACTGCAGAAGGGTTCACACTGTACCTTCACGTTGGGGTGAAGCCTTGTATAAGCAAATAGCCTTTAGAGCTCAACAAACATGAAACTACACATCCTAAAAAATCTAAGTTTTACACTTGTACCCAGAGAGATAAAACACCAATGGAATAGCATGTGCCCATTGACAAAACAATCTCCCTTTCCCATCACCGTTTCTTCCTCTCACCAATTCGTTACCGTACACAATACCAACTTTAAGTAAACAAACGAGTAGCAGCAAACACTACACCCACACTCTTAATTACAGCACTCTGCAAGGCTCCTTTGTCAATATGGCTCATCTCTAAAGTATTCCTTACAAAATGATACACACATGCATATATGTTCCTACCTCCCCTAAACACCCCATCTCTTCATCAACACTTTTAGCTGGGAGCAGAGCACAGGCTTCCTTTGAGTTTTCCTGGCCTCAGAATAGGGAGATGGACCCAGTCTAACCATGTGGATCTTTTATAAGTAGATAGATGGATAGAGGGATGGATGGATGGATGGATGGATGGATGGATACACACACAGATAGACAGATAGAAACTTTCTCAGAGTGGAGGCACAAGCAAACAGAGATGGCTGCTCAGATGTCTAAGAGGGCACACACCAGGAACTAGAGAAAGGATGCTAGGAGTGAAGAATAGCCCTGGCTCACAGCCAGCAAGAAATCAGTAAGTTTCATAGCCACATTGAATTGACTTTAGCTAACAACTTGACCAAGATTGGAAGCACATTTACTCCTACAACATCTAGAATGAACCCCCGCTCTGCTGATAATTTGATGTCAGAAGTTAAACAAAGAACCAGCTTTAGCCCACACAGAACTGTGAGATGGCACTCTGGGCTTCAACTCACACAGAACTGTGAGATAGCACACAGGTTGTTTGGGCCACTGATTGTAAGGTAATTAGCTACAGCAGCAATAGGAAGACAATAAGCCAACATGGGAAGTAATGGCAGCAACAAAAATCCCATCAGGACACGATGGAATAAACAGTAAACATTTGAGAACATGCAACACAGAATGGTTGTTATTGATGTCTGGCTGAGAATTGTTTACATTCTCATATCTTCACTGGGGCAGGGACTCTTCAGCAACGAGCATGGAATTATGTCAATACCTTAACAATGGGTAAGGTCTGAGGGGAAGTGCAGTCTAACAGCTAAGTATCTACAATAAGACACTACAAGAGCATTCTCATGTGAACAGAACACCACTGCACAAATGCTTTTACAGTTCAACACTTCATAAACTGCATTGATAGACTATTATTAAAGAGTTTCACTCATGTTGAATACTTACTCATTAGATTTTTGTATTAGCACAGATTATCTTTAAAGGGAGAAATTCATGAGAAGATGCCAGAAGTAATACTACTACAAGGTAAAAATTCTCCCCAAAGTTGAACTTGATGTGCTTGTTTGTGTATTCTTAATTCCTGAATTTGAAGTTTCAGCGTTACCCTTTGCCACCCAGCCTCCTAAAGACTACAACTTGGCTATCCATTTGTCTTTTTAATGTGTTCTCATTTAATTCATCTCCCTTTCTATTTCATCTTTAGTTTTTAACTTGGACCTAGTTGTCTTCTCTGTATTTTAAAAGGTCTTTAGAGAGAACATTGCTTTTTTAGTTACTGGTGGGCTAAAATGACTTTAGTCATATTTAATTAGACCTTTAAATCTGATGGTACACTCTTGCCTGAGGCTTTTTTGGGGGGAATTTCTAAGTCCAATTACAGGGTTATTCTCATAATAAGGACTAATAAGTCATAATGAAATTATTTGCTTTTAAGCCTCATCCAGATGTTGTTTTGAAAAATATCCTTACCCAACCACATTCCTACAGGGTCATTAGTGTGACCAGTACCAACAGGTGAGGTCTGCTGGAGTCCTGGCTCTCCTGAGAGTTTTGGAGGAGAGGTGAGTCAGGGGACAGTCTCATCTTGCATCCATCATACCATGCCATTCCATTCCCAAGTTCTAGACCTGCTATTCCCCATCGTTAGCTCAAATAAGTCCAATTAATACTTGATCGTTTTTACAGTGTGTGTGGGTTGCGGAGGGCACACACATGGAGGCCAGAAGATCACTTTCTGCAGTTGGCCCTCTTCTTCCACGAGTGGGTCCCAGGGATTGAACTCTGGTCAACAGGCTTGGCAGCAAGCGCTTTTATTGGCTGAGTCATCTCACCAACCCTCTACCTGATATTTAACCAACAAACACACAGTTATGGAACCCTTGGGTATATGAAACTTCCTGCTGACTTTCCACGTTTAAGACAATGCAGTTGCCTTCAGCTACAGATTTTTCTTTTGCCTTCACAAAGACATGAAGATTTCTTTAGTCTCAACTGGCTGCTGGTTAAACAAAAGCGAATTAAAGAGAAACATAAGAGAAGCTAGCTTGGCCTTGTAAAATCTTTTCTTGTAAAACTTGGAAATGAATTTATTTGATCCTTGTTAGCATTACTCTTCCCAGGATGTGATGTGTTGGTCTCTGGAGTGAATTCCATCAGCTGTGTCCTTTGCATTCATTCCCTCCTTTATCTTGTAAAAGGAGTTGTGTGCTCCTTAAACTTCAATGCACTGGACAATCAAATTCCATCGCTCTGTCTCAGTTAGTGGTTAAGCATAGATATAAGTCATAAGCAGTCCTGAAGATGAACCTCAAGACTGCTGTTTAGACAGAAGATGGAGTTCTTTATCCAGGCATTCTGGTGGGCAGATGTGCGAACCTCGACTGACTACATCTACTCACTGTGAGTGAAGACAGCCTTTGAAGACACAGGCATGGAGTGGCATCTTCTACAATAAGACAGCCCTGAAGCCCACTCATATCTGGAATCAAGATTTCTGAAAGTCAATTTTCTGGTTGATCTGAATTGAGTTTTCCACAATCACAGGTTGGAGTGTCACTTTTCAGTGATCGCTCCCATACAACATAGACTTTTCTGCATACCCAAGCCTTTTTTTCAGTTTGGGAACATGTTTCTTTGGTAATAGTTTTGCTTACTACTTCATGACCATCAACTTCTTAGTTCAGGTTTCCACTCGCTGCCCTTCATATCTGTCACCATTCGAAACCCATTATTGTTTGCGTTCTGTGATGCTATTTCCCACTGCATTGGTTCTGCCTATCGGTCCTACCACACTTGGTTACTGCACTTGGTTCCCTTACAATTCCACATCTTGTTCATCTCTCTTTTCAGCTCTGTTTGCGCAAATCTAGAAATGTGCAATCCATGTGGCTTTAGTTTCTGTTTTACAGGATGTCTTCTAGCAGTTTTTGTGCTACTTTATTGACTTTTAGCAATTTTCTTTTGATTTTTTTCTAATTACGATTTTCTGAATTTTGTTTCCTTTGAGTCTCTGGATAATTTACTTTGTCTTGCTCAGTATTCTTCCCAAAAAGTTACACTTTTTTCTTTTAGTTTTCTCCCCTTCTTTCTAAGAGAAGCAATTTATCCATCCACACTATTTGTAGTCAATGCACATATAATTACCTTGAACTCACACTTACTGCTTTCTGAGTAGCTATTATATTTTACAAATCTTACATGTTTGAGATAATACCGCTCTTCTGTCTATTTTCACCCGCAGATATTCCTTCACTTCCTCTGGAAGCCTGACTCCCCCCACCCCCTTAGGTGGTAGAGGTAAGTTCATAGTACCATGGAGCACTCAGTAGGAACAGGAGCCCATGCACATACCAAAGTCATGCCATCATTTGTGTGTGTGTGTGTGTGTGTGTGTGTGTGTGTGTGTGTGTGCGTGCGTGCGCGCGCCACATGTGGGTGTGCACACATGTGCTGCATGCATGCACACTTAAATAGCCGACAACTCTTAATCCTATTCTTCAGTAAATTCTAATACTTGTATGTTTAAATTTGTCAAGCCAACTGGTGCAAGACACCAACAACTGGACACTATCATGCACTATTAGAGAAGGCACGGCTGTGGGATCATGTTGAATGCTCTCTATTTTCAATGGTTAAAACAAGAAGATGAGTGAGCAACTGAGGGAGCTGATGGGGAAGAAAGAGGGAAAGTGGGCAGAAGAAGAGAGGAAGGCGAGGAATACGGGAGAGGAGAAAAGGCAAAGGGAGGGATGGAAGGAAGCTCTGGTAGTTATAAATAAGAACAATGCCCAAAGAGTCTCAGCCAACTGGAGTCGTTAAATGCCACCTGTCATTCCAGGAGAAGGCCAGAGTGGAGAAAGACTCGGTCAGGTACCCAGAGGACCCTTAGCCCAAGTACCAGATGAGGAACACAACCGTCAGTCGCCTGACACAGTGCCCAGACCGTCCCCACTACCCATCACGTCAGTATGCCATCTTTTGCCACACTTCACCATTTGTTGTAACTTTAGCGCCACATAAAGGAAACTATGCAGGAGTACAGTGAAACTGCATGACCTTAATATTCATCCAAAATAACTCTGTTTACTCCCCTTTATTATCTTGTCTGGGAAATGTGCGTGAATGTTATAAAACAACAAATACATCATGCTTTGGAAGTTTCCAAGGCCAGACTTAACTTGGATTGGAGGTTCATGGTGCAGCTAACACCACTTGGCACAGGCCTGGAAATTTTTGTTTTCTATCATTACAAAGCACCTCCTGTTCACCTATTAACAGGAGGTGAGAAGATGTTTGCCATCCACTAAAGGTCAGACTGGTAAAACTGATTTTCATGCACCCAACGTCTCCTTTCTTTCCAAGGATTTTAAATTTAAGAGTGCGTGGCTCCTTGCTTCAAATTAATTATTTTTATCCAACACAGTGACTGCAAGACCAAACAGACCTGAGGTCTGAGACTGAGTCCAAGCCTTTTCCTATCCAGAATGGCTGATGGAGGGGCTTACAGAATCACCCCACGGCAATTTACCAACAAATCAAAACTGCAAGTAAGGACGTATCATCCAGTGACTACCAACAAAGGAGGAGGTAGAGAGGTTCCAGGTCCTCCCTGGAGGGTGATCAGGATCCGTCACACAGTCCTCCAAGCACAGACACTGTGAATGCTCTGGAACTGTCTCTGGACTGTCCGCGGACTGGGAAAAACCATCTGAGAATCTGTCGGAACTCAACTACATTGTTTTCTTTTTAACTGACAAAAAGGAAGATTCCTTCCTACTGCTGCTGAACTGATTAAAAAGGAAACCCACAGTGAATGTTACAGTTGGACTAGCTCTCTCGCGCATCACCAAGTTCTAAAATGGCTTCATAAGAAGTTACTGTATTTACTTGTTTTCAGCCGGTGTTTGTTTTGAGTAGACAGGGTAACCAAAGATGACATAGCATTCCCATCCTGTATTGTTCTTCACAAGCTGTATCTTTCTAGGGGTTTGAGGATTGAACCCAGCGCCTCACACACATCACACACGCTGGGGCAGGTCCTCTTCCACTGAGATACATCTTCAGCTCCCAGATAACCTTTGCTGATTTTCAGAAATCTCAATCCTACCCTCTAAGATGCATACAGATTTTAGTTTAAGGTAAACTTAAAGTTTAAAACTTAAAGGCCCTTTGAGGGTATTTTTGTTTAGCTAGAAGAGGTTTTAAATGTGTGTTATCTGACCTCTAATTTTGCTTCTGGAATTCATCATACAGAAATACTTGGATAAATGTTCTATAAAAACAAGGCTAATGATTTTACAGCAACATTGTTTATAATAGTGCCCCAAACAAAGGAACAAACAAGCTTTAGATGTTTATCAAAGGAACATTATTAACTTATTTTTAAAATTATAGCCGTTATGAAATAAGTGAACAGACAGCTTTTGGTTGGTTTAGTGTGCAACCATTTCTTTGTTTATAGAAGAATATGTCTAGATGTATTAATATGTCTATATGTAATAATACTATAAATGTGTATACATTTATAGTAAAGAAAAGATAGGGAAGTATGCTTAGTGGGTTACCCTGGGAGTTTTTGATAAGAGTACAAGAAAGAAAATTCCTAGTTTATACTTCAGTACTACTGGGCATTTTTACAACCAGGCTGTTCCTTAAGAGACACAACAAACTGATCTCTAGATCTCCTAACTCAACCCGTAACAGTCCTTGTTTCTGAAGGCATATGGAGCAAGGTCTCAGACAAGGAGGCTCCCCAGGTGTAAGCAGTGTTTAAAGAGATCATATTTGGAAAGATTTGCTGGTGTTGATAAACACCAACTTATAGATGTGAACTCATGCCCAAGACATAGTTCTACAGAGGCAAAGTATGGCGGTGTTAGAGTGAATTGTGGACATTACATACACTGTGTAAGATTTCAGAAGCCCAATATGGTCAAAACGAGGAAAGCAAGGGACGGCAAACATCTCAGACTGTACATAGATGGTGTCTGAGGACTCTGGAGCACAGTGAGCTCTGAAGAAAGACATTAGGATCTAGAGGTCAGTGGCTTACCCTCAGTCACAAAGCTGGAAGAGCTAGAATACACACTGGGAATTTTGGTCTTGGAAAGAATTCTATGTCCCACAATTCCTTACTGCAGGTATGGGGGATGACCAGTGTGCTCAGGAAGAACATGGCAGAGAAAAATTCAGTAAGACAGCTGCAGACAGGGTTGTGGAGTGAGAGGCAGGCTGTGGTGGATTCCGCCTGAAGGAGGCAGCTCTTGGTACTGCTGTGGAAGCTGAAGAAAGGCAGGTAGGCACTGGGAACAGAAGGGCCAGGGTTTCTAACATTTAAAAAACATTTTAGTGTATTTTATGTGTATAGGCGCTTTCCATGAATTATGTATATGTATCATGTGTGTGCCTGGTGCCAGAAGAGGGAATGGGATACCGTGGAACTGGAGTATGACAGTTGGGAGTCACCATGTGGGTGTTGGGAACTGAACTCAGGTCTTCTCAAGAGCAGCAAGAACCTCTACCCACCATACCCTCCCTCCGATTCCAAAGGCAGGGGTTTCTAGGTAGGAAAACCTGGAGCCACATTGTAGGGTCAAATAAGGACATCTTGCTAAGGGCCATACGAAGTCGGGGCTTCTTTAAAAAGGTCTTTAGGCCCAACAACCCCACATTAGTTAGGTTAAGTTTTTGTGAAAGTGTAATTATGGAGTATGAACTCATCATAGACACAAGTTGGTGAGAAGTGGTGTTGGCATGTGACTGTCCCAGGCAGTGAGTGTTAAAAAAGACCTATGTCATGGTGACAGAAGTTGGTGTTGGAAGGAGTAATGCCTGAGAGACCCAGCACAGATGACCCACAGGACCTAGATGAAGAGATGAAGATGAATCTCCAGTGACTTTGAGGATCCCTGTGGCAGATGTGTATTTTATCAGAACAAAGGAAGGAGAAGAAGCAGGTTTGAGAGGCCACCGAAGGAAAAAGTACCTTGGGAGGATGGCAGACAGGGTCCACCTGGGGGTCATCTCCATCTTGTCTAAGTAAAACTTTTAGGAATGTAGCTTTAGGACACGGGAGATGAAAAGAAGCCGATGAAGAGGACAGAGGTGGAGGTACCCAGGAATGTGCTCGTCACCCACAGGCAGCCAGGCAGGTTTCACAGAATGAGAGGGTGCACACTCAGAGGCTGCAGATACCAAGTGAGAAGTGGAAGGAGGTCCCTGGATGTCCACCTCTTGGGTGTCAGGAGGCCTTTGCGGTCGGATGTGACTGGGCTCAGAGCCTCCTCTCATCACTGGTGAGATAGGCCGTGGAGCTCTGCACTACTTAAACCTTGCTGGCCTCGGTGTTGTTCCTGTAAACGGAGGTGGCAACAGAACCCCATGAAGCTACTCGGAGACGTAGATGAAACTACATTTTAAACCACCGGATAGAGGAGCTGACTCACAGTAAGTAATCTAAAATGTTACCCATCGCTTTACAAACTACCAATTCATTCATTATTATTGTACGTGGTGATGTGTGTAGATCGACTCACATGTGCAGATCAGAAGACACCTTTGTGGATTCAGTTTTCTTGTTCCACCTTTACATGGGTTCTGAGGGTCGAACTTGGATTTGCATGCCAAATGCTTTGATTCACTGAGCCGGCTACCAGACCCTACCTATCATTTTTTTTTAAATTTATAATTTAATTTATAATTTAATTTAATTTTACATATCAGCCACGGATTCCCTTGTTCTTCCCCCCACCCCCGCCTTCCCCCCAGCCGACCCCCCATTCCCACCTCCTCCAGGGCAAAGACTCCCCCGAGGACTGAGATCAACCTGGTAGACTCAGTCCAGGCAGGTCCAGTCCCCTCCTCCCAGGCTGAGCCAAGTGTCCCAGCATAGGCCCCAGGTTTCAAACAGCCAACTCATGCAATGAGCACAGGACCCGGTCCCACTGCCTGGATGCCTCCCAAACAGACCAAGCCAATCAACTGTTCTCACCCATTCAGAGGGCCTGATCCAGTTGGGGGCTCCTCAGCTATTGGTTCATAGTTCATGTGTTTCCATTCGTTTGTCCCTGTGCTTTATGTCACTGGAAAGGACTAAGGCATGAGCCAGTGGTGAAGAAGTGGTCGCTTCATCTATGTGTATTCTTTAAAGAAGTCTGGCCATGAAGGGAAGGAGAAGGACTAGGGGCTTGGAAAGTAGAAGAAAGATCATTTATGAGACGAAGAGTTGAGAGCTAGTAGATGGCAACTCTACTGAATCAGAAGAGGGTCACAGACGAAATGCCAAGAACACGGTTCTAGGGATTTGCCTTGACAGGAGGGAGCCGAGAGAAGGACGAGAGAAGCAGAAAACAGATTTCTGCATTGAAAGGAAGGGAGAGGATCTGCTTACTTGGACGGCTTTACTCGTCTCAGCAAATTGGGGGTGAGGCAGAATGCCGGGCTGGGAGTGTGGAAGTCAACAGGGTTTTAGTACTAACAGTCGGAAGTAAAGGGAATCCTAGCACGGGACTGGGTCTGCCAGGGGAAGGGGACTGGAGGAGAATGGCAGGGCATGCCTATAAAGAGCTAGCTAGTTAGCAGGGCATGCCTATAAAGAGCTAGTTAGCAGGGCATGCCTATAAAGAGCTAGTCAGCAGGCACCAAGCTAACATATGTGCTTAAGTTGCTCTTATTTCTGTCTGTAAGCAGAGCTTTCTTTTTAATCATGGATGACTTAGACCAGTGGCTCTCAACCTTTGGGTCGCGACCCCCTGGCAAACTCTATCTCCAAAAATGTTTACATTACTATTCCTAGCAGTAGCTAAATGACAGTTTTGAAGAAGCAATGAAAATAATTTTATAGTTGGGGGATCACCTCAGCATTAGGAACTGTGTTAAAGGCCACAGCAGTAGGAAGGTTGAGAACCACTGATTTAGAGGATGCTTCTTCAGAGGCATTTCTCTGAGAAATGAGTCTAAATCTGAAATTCATCTCCAGAGTCACGGAACACTTACTGCTAGTTGGTGGAGACACGAGAAGTATGAGCTGAGCGATTCCGGGTTGAGCCACCTCGGGGGACCTTTACATTGCTCTGTCTCCCACCATGTGAAACCACAATCCCAAGTGACATTCTTTCTTGCTCTCTAGTGTGTGGCTCTATGCTAAAATTCTCTAGTTGATGCAATTAAGACTTACAGTTGGGAGTGTTAAAAAGAAGGCACAAGTTTGTTGAGACTGTGAGACTCACTCCCCAGAGCAGCAGACGGGTACTGATAACACAATTCCCTTCTCAGAGAGGACAGTGCAGAGAGACAGTACACACACAGGAAAAGCTGGTGTGATGACGACACCATGAGAAAAGGCCAGGGCAGCAGGTAATCTGCTGCAGAAGAGGATCCAAGACTCAGAGTAGAGAGATTAATAGGGGGAGAAAGAGCCAGAATGAGGTGCTGGCTGCTAAGAACAGAGAGGGGAACCCGAGAAGAAAGAGAAAAGGCGTGACGACAGGACAGCTGAAGGCTAGCGAAGACGAAGTCTCATCTGTGGAGACGACCACAGACAGAGCCAGGGCACCACACTGGAGAGAGGCTGTGAAGCTCTCTACAAGCCCAGACCCAGTGGCTTCTCAGGACAGGCATACTGTGAAAGCATCTGCTCGCCCTCAGGCAGAACTCTCCTGGATAGATCATCCATCACTCCACCAAGACTGGGCCCCTCCCCCTGGGTACCATCTCAGGTATTTCCTTGTCCAAGAGAATGTAATCTGCTTGTTCTTTCAAAGAAGACCATGAAGAGAGGTGTCAGCCCAGCTGAGCTAGTGCCTGGAGCCCTGCACATGCGTTCTGAGCTAGCCTGAGGTGACAGGTGTTCTTACCTCCTGGTGCCTGGGCATCTGGACAGCCAGTTAAGTACTGCACTTCCTTAGCAACACTAGGAGCACACTCGAGAGATGGAGAGCCACCAACAAAGCACGCAATGGGAGAACTGGCAAGGCACCCACTAATGTTTTAGACATTTGCTCACTGGCCATTGAGCCACAAAAGACAGCTAGAAACTCTGAGCTGCTGCTGCTGGGCATTTAATTCAGAGAGATCAGTGACGACAAGTCTAGAGAGGCCACCAGACGAGGGGCCATACAACCATGAAGTCTTGTTTGTTTCCTGCTAACAGTGACTGTATTTGTTGTATTCTTCTTGGTGGCATTTGGCATTTTGTAGCTAAGGATCAGCCGGCAACCCAGAATTTCTAAGAATCACTATCTGTTCACCACAATCTCCATATTCAAAGAATCAGTAGCGTATTTTATTTTTTCAATGCACATTCTCTGCCTTTGCTTTAACCTGAAAAACCCCATAACTTTCAAACTATAAACTAACAGTTCTGGCCAGTACCCCAAGGCAACTAAGAGATACATTTCAGCACATAGTTAAATACCATCTCATCCCCTGCTTGTCTCCCTCTAACCCTCCAATCATTTAACTATATGGCTGCTGACCAAAATTCCGACCGTTTGAGTATAAAATACAACTTAATGTGACGTTAAGACGGGTCACTTACAAAGAGCCAGAGAGGGAAGATTAAAAAAATCTAGCTCTAATCCATTTTGTCCATTTTGTAGAATGCTTCTGTGGGTCAGTGCAGGCAGTTATTAAACTCAGATAATAGTGACAGATGGTATTTAACTCTCTGGCTCTTTGGCAACCATCTGTTCTAAGACTTCTTTATTGAGCTTGCATTTCCTAGGCATCAATTTTAGAATAGAAAGCATGTATCTCTTGATAATGTTAATGAGAATCAATCAATCTTTCCAATGATAAGGAGACCGGGAATCAAGGTCAGTGACTGTGTGATCTGCTTCTCCACCTCGAAAATGTCACTGCTCTTCTCTTATAGTAATACATAAAATACTCTAGAAAAAAATACAGGCTTTGTATGTTTGGTAATGTCAGGAGCAAAACCACAACAGAGCAGAAAAATCAACAGCTACGGTGTCAGGCAGACTTGTTTCTGATCTGGCTCTACATGTGAGAGTTGGTGTTCCTGAATAAGTTACTCATCCTACTTGGAAAGAGCCCACATCACTACCCTCGGGATACTGGGCCTCCGAACGTGGCCTGGTGAGATAATGTGTGTGAAGGTCCTGGGCCGGGGCTTGTCAGAGCACGGGCGTTTAGGTCCCATGGCTTCTTTTCTTCTCCCAGGTTATGGAGGATAGCAAGTTTTGCTCATGTAAAAATGATTATTCCTCAAAGATTTTAATATAAATATAATTATATATAAATATATATAAATATAAATATAATTATTAATAACTAGGATGTGGCTTTTAGGCTTACATTGAGAATTCTTTACTCCCCCAAACAGTCTTCTTATACCAACCCACGGCACCCCATCCTTTATAAGGCAGTTCTGCTTAATGAACGCATCACGCACACAATGACTTTCTTCTTCACTAGGAGTTAAGACAGTCATCATCCCTGAGGAGTTGTTATTATAGGGTTTTGACATCAGGGACTTTCAGCTGGTGATGTGTGAGGTCATATTAGAGGATGGACATGGACCGCTTTCTAATAATGTTGATATTTAAATAGATCCGAATGCTTATCAGACAAATAAATCACCAGTTTACCAAAGCTATGGTTTTATATTTTAGGGTGAGGCTAAATGAGAAATTAAGCTGATTCAGGGTAGCAAAAAAAAAAAAAAAAAAAAAAAAGTAAATGGTAGTAAAGCTGCCATAAGGATATAACAAAAACAATGAGGGTAATAAAGATGATACAATGTAGAAATTACTGTCTCTGCAACAAGTGGGAACACAAAGTGGACAGGTACCAATATTCCTTGACTTAGATTATTCTACAGTAATCAAAGAGTATGCTTTCGGGATCCTGGGCTTCTGCATTCTCAATAGGATCTACACAGAATCAGGAGTTCAGCTGGATCCTGGTGATGCTGGAGTACTGGGACACTTCCGGCCTAAGTAAGAAGCAGGCCATGCCCAGACATCTGGAGAATCACAGGAGTATCACTGTGAGCTGAGCAGAAACAAAAATCAAAGACTGCGTCCAGGTTCAAGGTCACAGTCAAGCAGCAGGGGACAGGGCATCCTAGGAAAGTTAGGTGTCTGGTCTAGATTTACTCTGCTTAGCTTTCGGACCCAGTGTCTGCTACTGCTTCCTCCTTCAATCCTTCAGTCCCTCATTTGTCTTGCAACCCCCTGCCTTCATATAGCACCTTTAGGAGAAGGGCACTCTCCTGTATCCACACTCTGAGGAGCCAATGGGTCTCCTCGCCCAGTATCTTACTCTCGAAGCCAAGGAAAGCAGAGGATTGTCACCGTCACCAACGAAGCCTTTCCTTGAGCCTCCTTTCCCAGTCCTAATTCTGAGGTGGGAGGCGGGCTGCGCTTGTCATGTTGGATTGGAATACAGAAGGAAAATTTCCCATAGGAAAAAGGTTTTGATGACCCAGCAATATAATGTTTCATGTATGTTCCCAATTATTCAGGAGCCCTCAAGCGAGCATGGGAACCTGACTATCCATTTACACTAATCACTTAGGTGGAAATAAAGTGAAACTTGGGGCTGAATTCTTCCATAGGTGGCTATCATTCAGACTTTAAAACAGAGCCAATAACTGACTAGTGAATGCTCAATTCTAATACTTTAAGTTTTATCTTTCTTCTAGCATCTTCAAAAACAGGTTTTAAAAATCATCAATCATGGCTAATCTAATAAATAGTATTGTGGAAAAGTAACTGACCTCCCCACCCCCAAAATAGGGACCCCATTTTTACACTGAGGAAAATTCTAGACTCATAAATATAATTGCAATGAGCATTGTTCTAATAGACTCTTTAGTATTGTTATTCCCTGGGTAGCCTGAAATGCCTGTCCTTACTCTCTACTTCTGGGTCTTAATCCCATCTCTGACCTTTAACCTAATATGTTCCACTCTTGTTGGATAAAGGAATCACCCGAGGCACTTAAAAAAAAAAAAACAACAAAAAAACAAAACAAAACCAAAACAGAATTCCTGGCCCAACTCGGTAATGAATCAGAGCCTCAAGGAGTGCCGGAGATACACATTTTTAAGTACTGCCCATTTCTAGCAACACCATTATCCAGTCTAGCGGTTCTCAGCCTGGTTCTTATTAGGATCAGGTGGAGGGTTTGCCAAAACACAGAGAGGTAGAATCCAGAATCCCAGCTCAGTAGATGTAGGATGGATCCTAAGAAGGCCCAAGTAATGAAGCGACACACAGGGACCACACTTCCAAAAACTACCTACGAAGGGCAGAAGACATGGCTTAGTTGGTAAAGTGCTTGCCCAGCAGGCACAGGCACCTCCAGCACCAACATAAAGAGCAGGGCATGATGGCCTGAGCCTGTAATACTAGGGCTGGGGAGGTAGAAACAGCGGTGACCCTTACGGCCAGCCAGCCTAGCTTAATCAGCTAGTCCAGTGAGATGGCAGTCTCAAAAAATGTGGATGGACACTGAGGTGGACTTCTGGTCTTCACACGCATGCAATATACACAAGCCTTCTTCCTCAGGCTGTCCCGAAGCCCTACTTGATGTAGGCTGGTTGGTAGTCACTGCAGTTTAGTTGATGGCTAATTTGTATTCCTGCCCTTGTTTTTTTTTTTTTTTTTTTAAAACATTACTAGGTTAGAATTTACTGGACTCCCTTTCAATTCATACTCCTGCTACTTCTTAGCTGCCATTCATTCAGTTTCTTCTTACATCAAGGATTAGAAAAGGAAACACAATGGGAAAACTCTGGCAATGCTCTTGACACACAGTAGGCCAGCACGAAACATTCTCGTATTCTCAAGTGTGTCTTTGCCACAATCCCATCCTGTGAGGTACAGTGAATTTTGCTGAGGTCTAGAAGCCCTTCACAAAATTCACCCACACATACTTCCTCTGGCTCTCACAGACAGCAGGCCACAATGGCTGACCACTTCTTTCCTCAGAAAAGGAGCTACACAGAGCTATATTCTGAACATGCTCAGTGGGAACACACCCAGCTTTCCTCACTCACCTCTCTCGAGGGAAACAAAAACAGAAAAGATCAGGGTTAGCTCCCTGACAGAACCTTATTGTACTGTTTGCCAATTTTTGTGACCTAAAGATCAAGTGAACTACAGCTTTCACATGCAGTGTGGCCCTGGACATCACACAACTCCCCACCACCGCTGGAAACACCGCTGGACACTGAGAACACATAAAATCCTTCTGATCAGTAGATCCCCCTTCTAAGCAAATCTCCTTTTCAAGCATGCATTTTACTTTGTGTGCACGTGCATGCCACAGTAGGCCCATGAAGGTCAGGGAACTGGTGAGAGTTGGTTTTCTCCATTTGCCATGGGCATTCTGGGGAGGGAAGTAGGGAGGGAGGGAGGGAGGGAGGGAGGGAGGGAGGGAGGAAGGAAGGAAGGAAGGAAGGAAGGAAGGAAGGAAGGAAGGAAGGAAGGTAGATATACAGAATAGAAAAGGTAAGAGTCCCAGAGGCAAAAGGTAGATGGGCTAATTTAGGTTAAGAAAAACTGGCAAGAAACAAGCCAAGCTAAGATCGGTCTTTCATAAGTAATAATAAGTCTCTCTGTGTGTTTTTATTTAGTAGCTGGGTGGTGGACTGCCCCCCCCCCCCCCCCCCCCCCGCCAAGAGCCAAAAGAGCAAAGAGCAAAAACAACCAACAACACTCTCCCATGCCCAAATGTGCTAGATCTCTCCTCTATATGGCAGGACTCTGTCAGTACTGTGAGGCACCACTCATGTCTACCTTCCTTCGCCTTGTACCCCTCCCCCCACAACGGTTTCCCCATTAGGACTCCTGATAAAAACACCTGTGTATTTCATAGCCCTGATCATCCTCCTGTGGATAAAGCCCACCCTGAGGGTCTTTCTTCACTAAAAATACTGTAAGATGTTTCAAGTTGACTAGTAAGGTAGCGGGAGTTACTCTCCAGACAGCTTCTACAACCAGGCGCTACAGTCCTCGTAAGGACTGTGGACTGTGGACCTAGGACAGGACTGTGGACCTAGGACAGGACTGAGTGCAGGTGGGTACGATCATGACCTCAACAGAGACAGAAACGCCATGTTGCCACTTAATAGACTGAGGATTCAAAGAGGAAATGGAGTTCTTACTTTCTGCGAAACATTTCTGCAAATATGCAGCCAACACTCCAGAGGTCCACAGGGGTGGCGTAGCTGGACTGGAGCTAAGACTTCTGGGCTCGGTACCACAGCGTGACGACCTGCAACAGCAAAGGGATCTGGGCATTAACGAGGAATCCAGCTGATGGATTACATGCCAATCCTGTGTGGCTCAAGAACAAGATTCAGTTCCTGCAGCATGTCTATGCATCATGGCAACGGCATGTCAAAGACATGAAGTGCACAGGACAGGAAACCGCATCACACTGCATAATCCTGAACCTGGGGCTCCCATTTTCAGACTGTCTTCATGGGACCAGGAATGGCAAATAACATAAGTTTCAGAAAGCAAGTAATATAAATAAAACCAAAGTCATAATTCTTATCACAAAACTCCCCCACTCATGAGACTTCAAACACATGGAACCAACGACGACGACTCAATTCCCAAGTCACGGTTAGAAAACAGGACCCCAGCGGCTGCTGGAGGATGACCTGCAGCACACTGAGCATCCCAGGCCAAGTCAAAACTGTTCTTACTGCCACACTATGGGGAACCACAACAAACCCCCTTCCCTGCTGCCGCTCTTTTTAGCAAACGAGGACAGAGGAAAAACAAGAGAGAATGCATAACCCAAGTGTTTTGCACCCAAGGATGAAGAAGTCATCTGAGAACCCACTTAACAGAACAGATAGAGAGGCACAGCTGTAATCTAGACGTCAGTCCGAAGCTTCAGATTCCTGTGTGTGCAAGAGATCAAGGGCTTCTCTGGTCTGGAGATACCGGACACAAGGGTGCACTCTAGTGTCAGATATCCATCAATATTGTCATATATTTTAATACACATTTGACATTATTCAGGTCCCTTTATCCTCACTGTTTTGTCTGTGTTACTATCTAAATTTCCTGAAATAGTGACTTCATATACTTTGATCCTGCATTAGTTGGTGTATCGATGTTGTGGTAGCAAGTCTCTAAAAATGTCTCCCATCAATTTCCTTCTCTCCTTGTACGTACACATTCTACTCCTCACAGGATGGAGTCTACTCGGCTTTCACTGAATGCTAGTTGCTTGACCTACAGAACATGGCAGTGATGTCTGAGGCTAGCTCATAGGGTATTTTGTAGCCTGGGCCTTTCCAAGCACTTGCTTTTGAGGCGTCTCTTCTCTGGACTCAGCAGTGATTCTGTGAGATGTCCACAAAGATGCTCTGACAAGTCCCTGCTA